>NC_056730.1:7642732-7717732 GCF_019279795.1 Protopterus annectens
TAGTTAGATAGGTCAGTGGAATTGCCTCCTTTATGAAGTGGTATGAAATGGGATGTTTTCCAAATAGAGGGGATATTAGATTCAGAGATGGTGCGATTAATTAGTATGGATATCGGGTAGGCGATGACATCTGAAGCTTTTTGTAAATATTCAGCTGGGAGGAGGTCAGCGGAGAGGGTGGTAGGTTTAAGCTTTTGAAGTAAGGATCTTATAGTAGAGGTGGAGACAGCTTGTGGATAGAAATTTGGTTTAGTTTCTGGATGAACTTCTTTCATTGAGCAATGGGTGGCTGATATTTGGTTAGCTAAGGTTTGAATAGTGTTCGTGAAGAAAGAGTTGAAGGTATTGGCTACTTCAATTGGGGTTTTATTGGATACCTGTTCTGGGGTAGGAGTAGAGGATTTGCCTGGGTGGAGAAGATTATTTAGACCGGCCCCAAAATTTTTTGGGGTTGTTTTGGTGTTTGTTTTGAAGTTGGCTGTAATAATTTTTTTTGTCAGTTATTACTGATTTTTTTGTTACATTTCTTAAATGTTAAAATCTGATGTGGTCTTGGTGTAGTTTGGTTGCCCGCTATATATCCCATGATTTGTTTCTGTTTTTCATTTTAGCTATAGTTTCGTTTGTAAGCCAGGGTGCAATGTTTGATTTTGTTTTGATTAATCTTTTTGGGGCATGATTATCGAGTATGGCTAGGAAAGTATTATTAAATTTAGATACTGCTTCTTCTAGGGGGAGATATTTAAGTTCTGTCCATCTATGGGCTCTGAGTTCTTCTTGAAATTTTGAAAGGTCAAATTTCTTCCTGCTTCTAATTGACCTGTATATAGGAGTTGTACTGAGGCCAATTTTATTTTTCTGTATATAAGTAATTAGGTGATCGCTTAGGTCATTTGGGGCAGTCCCAGCTTTATATGTATGTGTATATATATATATATATATATATATATATATATATATATATATATATATATATATATATATACACACACACACACACACACACATATAGTAGACCCATATATATATATATATATATATATATATATATATATATATATATATATATATGCAGTGTGACAGTGTTTGTGTGTGTATATTTGTGTGCATATACATTCATGCATGCTGAATATGTGTGCATGTATGTGTGTGTGACGTGACTATCTTCTCTTTAAAAGATTAGTCATCCATCCAAGTATGACTTTCTATCTTATGTCACTTCTTTGCTGGGATAGACTTCTGCTCCATTGCAGTCTTCATGTTTCTTGTTTTCGTGAAAATTATTATGGAAATAATGCCAAGCAACCAAACACACCACACTGCAAGTCTTTGATCATCTGCAGGTCAGCAGATATTGATTCTGAATATTTGATCCACATAAGTACAAAGAAATCTTGGAGTTACTGGATGCGTTTCTAGTATTTGAGGTACCATTCCCAGAGATATGAAGGCTTCTTATTAACTTTTCAAGGTGGTGTAAGTTGAACTTATGATAATAATTTGAATAATGTAGCTGTCTGATTACTTATTAACCTTACTACTGGTCTCCTGGCTACTTTTCTGTGTCAAAAGGATTAGTTAATGTGTGGATGGTCTCTCAAATACCTCATTACAAAATTCTGCGTAACACATCAATTGCATTTAAGAAACAGATGTCTTTGTAGTCGTACCATATAGTTACAGCTAGAAGAGGGGTATAGTCTTTTTCCTTCATTCAGGGCTTCCAGTGTTTATTTTTATATAATAGTTACTTAGACTTTAGAAGCCACGGTGGTACAGCGGTAGCATTGTTGCCTCACAGCAAGAGGTTCTCTTTTCGATTCTCGGCTGGAGCGCCTTCTGTGTGGAGTTGGCATGTCCTCCTCACAGTCAAGTGGCGTTCAAAAGACATGCATGAATGGTCATGCCTTCACTGAAGGTTGGGTGTCGAGCTGGCACCTTGGCACCATAAAAATCTACTGCCAATCATTAGCAGACCAGAGTTCTGCTGTGGCGACCCCTAACTGGGAAAAGCTGAAAGAAGAAGAACAACAAAAAAAAGTTAGTAAGACTTGCAAAAATCATACATCAAATATAGCAATTTCCCTTATTCAGACTCGGGTTTCTCACTGTGTGTTTTTGGCTGTGATATTTTAAATTCAGCCTAATTTTAATACAGAAAAAAATCACTCAAACAATTTAACCAATGAAAAACATGTGAAATATGCAGCCTAACTAATTTAAGTGCCGGTATCTCACATAGAACAAAAACACCAGGCCAAGCAGATTTCTTAAAACAGAAAACAGAAAATATCAAATATCTGATATTAGACAAACTCCTGTCATTTCCATTTTCCAGGAAAGCATATTAAAAGTAGTATAAGGCAAACCGTTAAAACCTACACAGTGATTATGAAATGTCCACATCAGTGATGACTTCACAGAACAGACAAATCTATTCTAATTAGACAATATCTTACAAGCTCAAAAGAGTGGGCTAGTAGTGTATCAGAAAGAAGGTGGCTGGCATTGAAAATAACAGAAATATTTGAAAGAATGTGATGGTCAACAGCTGTTACAATCATTTGAATTTTAAGCACCTACAGCAAGTCGTACAAACAAAAAGTGAGTTAAAGCAGTTTTCTCAAATATTACTGTGAGATCAGACTGGGGTGGCCACGGTGGTGCAGCGGTTACCTATGTCACCTCATAGCAAGACGTTCTCCAGTTCAATTGTCAGCTGGGATGCCTTCTGTGCGGAGTCTGCATGTCCTCCCTTTTGTCATGTGGGTTTCTTCCAGGTGCTCCAGTTTCCTCCCACATTCCAAAGACATGCAGTATGTGAATTGGACACTAAATTGGCTATAGGTGAGAAAGTGCATGTGAATGAGTGGCATGAATGAACTGCCGTGGCAGGGCTAGCCACCCAGCAGTGTAAACCTTAGCTCAAAATGATTAACACTGCTGAAGAGACACCCCGACCCCATGTGCAAAATGAGAAAAGGGGTTGAGGATGGATGGATGGATGGATGGACTGTGAGATCAGACTATGTCCTGTATTACTTCTTCACACTAGATAAAAGTGCCACTGTTAAGCAATCCCTCCACAAAGTCAGATATATCTTACCTGACAATATGTAGTTGAATGTATATGTTGATGTGATAAATGACATGGTCCATTACAGACCATTACTGCCCCTGACCAGAAATACAAAAATAATGACAAAATATATGGCCACTATAGAAAAGCCTCTTCAACCAGCAGAGTTTTGGGAAGGTGGTAGGAAACTGGTTTGCCCAGTGAAAACCAGAACTGGAGCACCCAGACAAAGCCAATGGAAGCATGCAAAGTCTTTACAGAGGGTATACAAACATCAGGAATGAATCTAAGTCCAAGCATTAGAAGCCAATGTCCACCCCCCCTTCATTCTGGTAGTATTCTTACATTTAGTAGACATCACTTCTGCTTGCAAAAACTAAGAATAAGTGTGAGAGGTCCTGCAGGCCTGAGGAAAGTCAGGGCAGTTTCTATCTCACACTGTAACAGTGTCTGAAAATTTTAAAAGATTTATGATCTTATGGTCAGTTTCCCTCCATTTAATGTATTTATTTGCTTTAGTCAGCTGTGGATATCAAGTCTGGCACCTTTTGCACATTTGGGTGGACCATTACAGACAAGTTGCATATTTACTTAAACACTCTGATAATTGACATACACATGAGCTAGAAAATATAGTTGTGTATAATATTTACACTTTATTGATTAGTTAGGCCTAATGTCTGCCCAGAATATTCATAACTTGTTTATAGTATCCATAATACAATACAAATAATCATGGTTGTAGGTGTGATCAGCCTAGATTTGTCTTTCCAGTATGTTAGCAAGTAATTTAAACATACAAGGAGTGGATCTTAATGGATGGTGTGGGAAAGAGATAATCTAACTGAAAGAGAAATGAAAGCATTACTGAACAGACTACAAACTAGGGCTACATTTGGTGTACTGCAGCATGGAATGACGCAGAGTTAGGAGGCATAGATTGCAGAAGAGTGTGGGACAACCGGTGAGATTATCACGCAGCTCTAAAGAAAGAATGTCAACAAAAGTAAAAACATAGTGGAAGTGCATGGTGAGTGAGTGACCTACTCAGCAGAAGCAGGAAGTTATCAGATCAACAACGGGCAGATAGTGATATTTTCTTAGAACCACAGTGTACTACTTCATACTCTTTGCATATTCAGTAACAGCAGTGTTGGCTCACAGTTAAAATTAACTTTTATTTATAAATGCAAGCACAGATTTCACATGGTACAGTCATGCTTTCTTAAAATTTAAAAATAAATTCAGTTCATGCTGCTTAAAAGTATGCACATCTGTGTTTAATCAGGCAGTGGCTTCAGGGAAAAACAGAGCCTAACAACATTTTTACACCAACAAACCATAAGCACGCAGCATTAAACCTGACAAAATAGATTATTTCAGAACACTTTCCTATACTGTTTGTTTTTTTTTTGTTTAAGTTAGGGGTGAGTGGTAAATTATTTAATAATTCCAGACATCCTGGGGGTTACTGCTTCACTGCTCATCAGTGATATGGTGTCTAGTAGTTTAGGTGCATTTAAGTGTGCCGTTAAATGTGCACTTGTAGCCTTAGTACTCTTCAAAATGTTTAATCATAAGCTCTGCAGTGAGTAGTCAGCTTGTCTTTTGTGTTAACAATTCTAACAGGTGGTGGGATCCCAGATCATTTTTTTTTCCTGGGCTGAGACTGGAATTGATAATTTGTGATTGTGGTCTACCTCAGTGAACAAATTCAAATAAATAAAATAAATGTCATACAGGGTCATCATCATCATCACTCCACTTTTTGTCCATTTTCTCTACGTGGGGTTAGGGTTCTGTCAACTGTTGCCACCTCTTCTGATTTAGTGCCGCTCTCTTAGCTTGTTTGACAGTCATGCCTGTCTAATGTATGTCTTCTCAGATACAGTCCATCCATCTGCTGACTAGAAATCCTCTTTTCTTCCTGGTTTTCCCAAATTGTCCTCACCAGATTATGTTCTGCTTTTCTGTACATGTGCCTGAAACTCCATAATCTGATCTGTTTGACTTCTTCTAGAATTGGCACTACGTTGGCTTCTACTCTGATGTCCTCATTTCCTCATCCATCCTGCAGTGCGGGTCTTACTAACGATCTCAGGCGCTTCGTCTCCATCATCTCTAGCTTCCTCAGCTGCCCTTTCTTCACTGAGCAGGTGTCTGTACCATGTAGAAGTACTGCTTGCAGCTTTGTTTTGTACACCTTACTTTTCAGCTTCTTTAGAAATTTTCTCATACACTATGCCTGACACTCTGTGCCAAGTGCTTGCAGCACTTCTGAATCTAGCTTTGACCTCTTCATTCAGTCACTTCTCATTAACCACAGCTGCCAAATACTTAAAGTTGTTTGCCTGTTCCATTTTCCCTTCTGTCTTTTTAGCTTGTTCTGATTTCTCCCCATTTACTGACATGACCACTGTCCTGTTTGCAAGTTGTATCCCATGTGTCATGAGTTTTGCATTCCATTTGCAGATTTTCTATTCAAAGTCTGCTTGTAATGTGACATCATATGCCTATGGCATGTTGTTGATCTGTCCCCCCAGACCTGTTTGCTAATGCCGTCTATCACCAGTAAAACCCACAGTGGAATAAAAGTTAAAACCTGATGCATATCCACTCCCACTGGGATCCCCGCTTTGAGTACAAACACTGTTCATACTTGTACATAGCCTGCATTCATTCTACCTATGTGTCAGGGACTTTGAACCATCACAGGATTACCTAAATCTACTTTCTTCAGACTTTATTATATGCATTCCTAAAGTCTAGAAATGCCCAAATTGACTTTTTCCTCATCTCTCTTATCCCGTACACAGTGCCATGTGCAATATAATACAAGTTTTTGCAATGCCTGCATGTAAAAATAGTCCTGCCACATATTCTTATTGTTTGCTGTTGTACTCAGCATACATTACAACCGTCACCTTGTCTGTATTGAAAAAAATGCAGACTTCCATGCACAGCATCTGTCAACGATCAGAAAGCATTACACTGACCTTTCTTCCTATTTTCTGTCACCCCAAAGCTAAGCAATTCTCCATTTATGTGTTCCAGATCCGGCTTCATTGACATCAGTGAGTCTTGGATAGAACCATTTGCCAGGGCTGCACATAGTTCTTTTACTTATGATAGCCATTCATCGAATGACATTACTGTAGGTAGACATTTCCCTGTATACACACAATCATGCAATCATGCTGTATATATATATATATATATATATATATATATATATATATATATATATATATATATATATATATATATATATACATAAACATGTTTGACTTTCTGCTTCAGTGTAATTTGCGTCATGTAGTATTGTTAGTGTTATTTGTCCTTAAACACCATTTTGAATTACAGAGTAATCAACCTGTATGTCCTCACCATGACTGGACAATGAACTTCCTCCTGCAGGCTGTTAACGTGCATGTAATGCCTGCTGAAAAATTGTGAAGCTTGGACAGGAAAAAAAACAAACAGCTGAGCTGCCATTTTATGTGCTTGCTAAATAAGGCTTCGTAAAATTAAAAAAAAAAAGTAAACAGATAAAAAAAGAAAGATGTGTGTGTGTGTGTGTGTGTGTGTGTGTGTGTGTGTGTGTGTGTGTGTGTGTGTGTGTGTGTGTGTGTGTGTGTGTGTGTGCTCATGCGCATGCACGCATGCATGTATCTGAAAGAGAGAGACTGACACACACATGTTTATGTCTTCGGATTGCAGCAGACAGTCCATCAGCACAGATTCCCTTTTCAGTAAGAAGTATGAAACCCTAAATTCAGGCGTTATTGGCTGACTTTAATCATTAGTGATTTATCATCATAATGCATAGACAGGGCAGCATTATGTGACAAATCAAGCAGAGTAAGGAGGCATGGGAGGGCATTTGTAATACCACTATTGGCAAAATCAGGCAGAGTAAGGCAGCATGGGAGGGCATTTGTAATGCCGCTATTTGGTAAAATAGAGCAGAGTAAGGTGGCATGGGAGGGCATTTGTAATGCCACTATGTGGCAAAATCAAGCAGAGTAAGGATGCATGGAAGGGCATTTGTAATGCCGCTATGTGGCAAAATCAAGCAGAGTAAGGCAGGATGGAAGGGCATTTGTAATGTCGCTATATGGCAAAATCAAGCAGAGTAAGGAGGCATGGGAGGGCATTTGTAATGCCTTGCAGTCTGTATATTAATTTGCTCAGTGAGACATCTGAGGTATATCCATGTAAAAAAGTGACTGTAACTGTTAGGCATATGTTTGTATTTTTATGTGTGTGCATGTAGACATTAAATACATACATGACTTATATTTTCAGTGTAAATACTTCAACCAAAAACAATTTTGCATGCTACAGCAAGCTTGAAACATTAGGCAGAAAAATTATTTTACACAAAAAAATATATAGTAAAAAAATGCAAAACAATTTAACAGATAACCTATTCTCTAAGAGCAGTAATGCCTTCCAGAATGTGTGTTATTGGGGAAATGAGGTTGTATGGGTATTTCACCAGGAGTACACACACAGTGTGCCATTATTGTTTACATAATGTTTTCAAGCAAAATGAGAGATAAAATAGTGTTCTGCTCACAGATAGCAGTATTTCAAATGTATAGATTTTCTGATTTTAGGCATTTTGGTGAAGAGGAACTGCATCTCCAGCCATTAAACAAGCCGGCATTTCTTCTGGAGTTGGATTAAGAAATGCATGAAAATTATCAGGCAAACGTAGGTCATGCAAATTAAATCACATATGCTGAGTTGTAGAATATTTACAACTAATGTGAAAATTAAATAACAGTTGCTTTCTGTAACATCATAATGTTAACAGTTGCCTCTGAGTCTCTTGGAGTCTTTTGGCTTAATTATTCTCACGATTTTCCCTGGTCTTGCTTTGTTACTTTGTAGACAGATATTAACCCATAGAACTACAGAATTTAACATCTAGGAAGCAGACAATATGCAAAAAACATGAGTATACTGTACTTAATATTTAGAAATCCAAATCTGAACAAGATGTGAAAATAGGACAAGATAACAAAAGAATTCAATTGTAATTTCTAATAATTATTTTTTCTTTGTGGCTCCCCTTGCTTCAACCTATGGCCATCCTACCCCAGTGTTTCATGTCCATCACTTTGTCTACCAGCCTGTCTGAAACACCCCACAACTTTCTCTTACAAAAGGTATGGCCACTATAGCACCTAAGGGAGTCTTTGGGGGCATGTCAATCCTTCCCTCTGCTGTGGGGATTTTCCTCCTGTGACCTAATCCACTTACTCTCCTTTCCCTTGTGGTGTCCATGGTTGCATTCAAGTGGTGGGCTAAAATGGGGATGTGCAACATATTGCCCCACAGCTTCTCAGCCACATCCACCAACCTACCACTTGCTACGGTTAGCTGGATAAAGCTGCTTACTACAACTTACAGCACTTGAAGCACTGAATTGCATTTCTGTATTAAAATGAATACAGTTATTCCATTTCTACTCATTTGGCATCTCCTGATCATGCAATCTCATTTTCTGCACCTTCGACAGCTGCCCCTCTGAGCCACCGTAGTTAGGTGTCTGAGGGGATGCAGTGATCCCAGTTGTCTTCAGGACATTTGCAGTGGTAACGTTTGAGTATATAAGACCTGATAATGGCCTTCCTTACAGTAGGTACCAATTCAAGTATAACATCCCCCCCCTTTGTCTTCAAGCCACCAAAATAGTTGAGAGACTGAAAGAAAATATTGAATGTATAGAAAACCTAATCATACTGTTTTACTATGGTCTACAAGGAATATTAGAGCATCCTCAGTTGAAGGCAGTATAGTGTATCAAACTCCTGTCACACTGCAGGAAAGTTCTAGAGAGGGTGATTGATAGTTGCATATGCAGAGAAGTAGAAAGTAACATGGGAGATGAGCAGCTCAGATTGGGATCAGGGTGCAGCACAACCCAGCCAACATTTGCAGTGAGACAGATAGTTGAGAAGAAGCTAGACATGAGTAAGGAGCTTGACTGGACATTCCTTGACATGGAGAAAGCACATGACAAGGTCCCAAGAAAGTTGATTTGGGCAGTCATGCAATGGTTTGAAGTCTAGAAACATTAGTGCAAGCTATGTACAAAGACCCAATAACCAAAGTACAAACAGTGTTCAGAATCACAGAGTGGTTCCCATCAGGAGTGGGTGTGCATTAAGGTTCAGCTCTGAGCCCAGTGCTGTTCATTCTGATGATGGACAAGATTAGCACACAGGTTGCCTGGAACAGATTAGCAAAGCTGCTGCATGCGGACAAGGAGGCATTACATGCAGGCTCTGAACAAGAACTTCAGCAGATGATAGGGGCATGGAATGCAAAACTGAAGGTACACAGAATGAAACTGAGTACAGATAAGACAAAAACAGTGGAATAGATTAGCAGAAGTATCTGGTAGGGGTGGTTGAGGAGAAAGGAAGTCTGAATGAGAGGTCAACGTTAGAATCAGAGGGGCTTCTGCCAACTGGTATAGACTGTTAGGGGTAGTGTATGACAGAGGAATGCCAAAGAAGTTGAAAAGTAAGGTGTACAAGAGAATTGTGTGATCAGTGCTACTGTATGGCACAGAGACCTGTACAGTGAAGGCAAAACAGACGAGGAAGCTAGAGGTGATGGAGATGAAGGGTCTGAGATGGGTTGTGGGATGCACAATGTGCAATAAATGAAGAAAAGAGTCTATCAGAGCAGAAGCCCAAGTGGTTCCAGTTGCAGATTATGGTTGTTTGGGCACATGTACAGAAAAGTAGAAGACAATCTGTTGAAGAAAATTTCGGACAGGCATGAAAAAGGCAAGAGGATCTGAGGGCATCCAGCAAAGAGATGGATGGATTGTGTGAGAGAAGACCTGTGACAGTCAGGTATGACTGTCAAAGAAGGTAGGAGAGTAGCATTGAATCAAGAGAGGTGGCAGCAGATAACACAACACCCCAAGACCATGTAGAAAAATGGGGTGATGATGATGATGATACTCCTTGTAGATCATAGTTAAACAGTATGCTTAGACGACATAGATGTTCTATACGTTCAAATTCAGGACCCATTTCTGCCAGCTTTGTATTAAACATAACTTCTGAAAAAAGATATCATTATAGTGTGAGCCAAAGTTTATGTCTGATGAGTGCTTTAAGAAATGGTCTCTTGAACAAAACTCTATAATTTAGAGACACATTGATTTAAAGAGACAGACCAAGAAACATAACTTCCAAAGTGGGATGTCTTTGCCAGTGAAAACTGAGGATCAAAGAATACTGTTTGCATTGATGTGTAGTAATAACAAGGCATTGTTTATTCATAAAACCCTTTTCGTATGGGTCTGCAGATCATGAGTCATTATAAACAGGCTGGTGTGGTTTATACTGTTCATGCTGACAGAAACCATTTGTATTATAACACACCACTGTCCAGAAGACCTGAAAGATAAATTAATAAACCAACATTTAAAAGATTGTGTGTGTACTGTACTATCAAACTGACTTTTTCCCATGTAGGTTCTAAAAATAACTGATGTACAAGCTGTATAAGGATATAAATGACAGTATATATAAAATGCACTAAAATTACAGGCATTGCTTAAAAGTTTAAAAATGGCTTCCAGCATTTTAAAACATTTTGCTCACAAGGTTTAGATGCTTTGCATGCTTCTATATAATTGTAATATATTTGAAAAATTATGATTGAAATAGTTCACCGAATATTACATGATTTCTATACAGCTTGCTTCCATATGAAGACAAATGCAAATGTGCTCTGTTTGCCAAAGCACCAATTCTGAATGTCAAACAAAATAATATTTTGCTTTATTGAAAACTTGTCATTCCTTGTTTAAAATGGGTATGCTATAACATTCTGAAGGCTAACGAGAAAGTAATTAGGTGCTGAAAATGTCATCACACAATAGTGAAAATACCAATTTGCCACATTTAGTGGTCCAGCACTGCAGATAATGTAACCAGAACTGAAATGTTGCATTTCTTGTACTCTTTTGCAGTTATTTGCTACAGCTCATAGAATTAATATTGTTTTATAGTATTAGCTTGCCATACTCCAGATGGCTGATTATGACAGGAGCAAGATGCAGGTAGTTCAAGCTAGAAAGTACAGACTTAAAATGCTTAGGAAGTGAAAATGAAAAAAAAAAACGGATGACTGATAATTGGTGAATTATTTGTGCATTATCTCTCGTATGCTCTCTAATGGAATGAACAATTATGTTCATTGGTTTATAGCTTCAGTTAGCAGGTTCATGGCTTACATAAGTTATGATTTTTTAATGAGGTTATTGATGTTAGAACCCTGTGTGGTACATCTGTCATGTTTTTTTTGTTTTCCTGATTTTGATACTTAACTTAGTAATACATTCTCCACTCTAGTGTTAAGCTTCTCTAGAGGTCCATTGCAGGCACTGGCATTCAAATAGAACTAAACAAGGCATTATCTTATAGACTAGGCAGGGAGAAGCTCTAAGTAGCGTCAGAGAAAGAGAATGTCAAGATAATTCTAGAAGCCTCTCTGAGTACTTCATGTTTTTCAAACCTAGGAATTTTCTAGTAAGGAATCATTATGCTCTTCAAGTGACTTGTTCTAAGGCTATGAAATACAACATTGTATTCAGTACTGCATCAGATCTGCGAGGAAGAAAGTGGTTTACTGATCTCCCCTGAACGGACTAGACATGCCCTTTAATATTGCAATATGCTATATGTTTTTTTTGAATTTAGGAAATATATAACAGTCAGTTTAAATTGTTGTATACCACTGTCAGCTGATCTTTGATGTTGCATTTTTTAATTTGACTGTTTATTTTTGTAATCATAGTTCATAGTTCTTTTGAGATTTCTTTCTTAAAAGCTGTCTCAGGTTTCAACTTTCTGTTACCTAAGAAGTTCAGTTGTGAGTGTTCTGCCATTTCACACTGAGCTAATCGAAGGAAGGACACTGAGCAAACTCAGAGATATAATATATAACATTAAGTATCCTGTTTTTTGTTTATTTTGTTCTTTATTTCTTTGTTATTTATAGCACTTTGTGTACTGTGTATTTTTCTAGCTAGTTTCACTGTGTGTGAGGTATTAACTGGAAATTGTCCACTTTTATTAAGCATCTGTTGGGTTGTTTGTTTCTGATAACTTGTTGCAGTTAAACTCTTTTTTTCTAGAGGCTCCTTTAGCTGTTTAAAACTTTCATTTAAAGGCTCACTGCTGCTTTTCAGCTGTGAGAAACATTTCTGCAGTTTGTTTCCCACCCTCCCTACCTGTTGGTATAGTGTTTTTATAGTTGGTGGCTTTGCAGTTGCCCGCCCCTAGTGTAAATTTGATCTGGGACCCTCCTCCCAGTCTAGTGTCATTACCTCATTCTACCCAGTACAGGGAGAACATTTGAGAAGGCCAATCAGCTTAGTTTCTGCTACTCCTTTCTCTCTTTCCACTAAACAAAAAAAAAACAAAAAAAACAAACAAAAAAAACTTTTTCTAAGCTTGTTTCCTGTCTTTCCTGTGGGTAGTCTAGCCTGGATATAGATTTGCTGTGTCCAGGACTATTTGTAGACTTCTAGGGCCCAAGCCTTTCTGTGTTGGAGGGAAGCCTTCTAGCTTAATTTTGTTTCTTAGAACTAGCCAGTTTTTTGTTTCAGCACTTGTTCAGAACGTATTGTAAGCACTAAATAAGTACAAATTACTACACCACTCAACTTTCCTCACTGTCTAGAGGAAAACAGTTTCTAGTACTTAACAAATAGGCACCTATTCAGGCATGTCTAAAGGTCAGCTCCCGGTGTTTTCTCCTATCTACCTGATAAATCTGGGCATCTTGGGGCAATGCAGTAATTGCCTCATGTATAGAGATATAACCAAACTGGAAGCAAAGCTCACTTCACCCAAGACTGGACTAGACAGTCAAGAGAAGAAGGTAAACACTTGCACCACACCACACTCAGCACAGTCCCTCAAAACCTACACCACCAAAACACACACATAGAAACACAAAACACACACCTACATTTGTGGAGGCTCTCAGTAAAAACCTGCCCAAGCAACAGGGACCTCCAAAGCAGAAACACAAGCAACCTCCACCCCCCAACACAACCCAAATGACACATAGCCCACAAACTCAGTGTGCCACTCAACCACAGCCCATAAGGCATAACAACGTACCCAACACTCTTAGTCATAGGTGACTCTATATTCAGGCACACTGATGTTCCACTCACCAGGCTAAACAAGGAGAAAGTTACTGTCAGCTGCCTGTTGGGTGCCAGGATCCTCCACATAATGCATGCACTCAGGTCACTCCACAATAAGTACAAATATGACTCTGTCATTGTCCGTGTTGGTGTGAATGACCTGAGATGTACCTCCTTGGACTACATGAAAAGGGACATGGAGGAGCTGTCCGATCTTGTAGCCCAGGCAGGTATGACCCTAGCCCTGAGTAGCATCCTGCCATCACCCAGAATGATACCACAGTACAAGGACAAAATGATTGATTTCAACAATTGGCTAAGCTTCTGGTGTCATTCTAAGGGGATCCAGTATCTGTCTGCCTGGGATGACATGATCGACAAGCCACAATGCTTTGCCAGAGATGGCCTGCACCTGTCACCCCTGGAATTCCAGATACTGGCTAAGGCTCTAGCCACCCCTATAGTGCCTTTTTTAGGCAAGGTTCAAATGACAAATTCACCACCCTAACGGGTACAGGCAAGAAGAATCTGAGGGTATTGCTACTCAATGCTAGAAGTCTAAACCTCAAAATGCACTCTCTCGAGGCACTCCTTAAAATGGAGAACATCAACATCTATGCAGTGATAGAGACCTGGTTCAAGGCTCCAGAGAATACCCCTGCAGTACCACGCTATAATTCATACCACACCTTTCGGCCACCTAGCCTGGACGAAACACTAAAGGCAGAGGCGTGTCCATACTCATTAAGGATATCCACACCTCCAGGCTAGTTGCTCAGCATAATGCATCCGAGATTATCCAAGTGCAACTAACTCTGGGCAAGACTGCAATCCAAATTGTAGCTTGCTACAGATCCTCCACCATGCCCCAGGATTCCCACTCCTCATTTCTTAATACACTG
This sequence comes from Protopterus annectens, assembly GCF_019279795.1. NCBI lineage: Eukaryota > Metazoa > Chordata > Ceratodontiformes > Protopteridae > Protopterus > Protopterus annectens. The sequence goes on from NC_056730.1 coordinate 7,656,912, forward strand.
GAAAATATTAGGGTAATAATAATGGGCGATTTCAACTACCCTACCATTAACTGGGAAAACTACTCATGTACCAACTCTTGTGCTCAACGTTTTCTGGAATTCATAAATTCCAATGCCATGGATCAACTTATCCACACCCCCACCAGGGGCAGCAATATCCTAGACCTGGTTATTACCAACATGGGCAACCGGTGCTCCACACCAGAGGTCAATTCCTCGTTGGTCAGATCCGACCATAAGCTAATCACCCTAGACATCCACATCCCTCCCCCACCCCCCCCCCCCCATTAGGGAAACCACAGTAAAAAATTTCTCCAAAGCCAACTTCATGCTTCTTAAGACAGAAGTGGCAAACTTCAAGACACCCATGCTGACGGACAATAGAGGTATGACTGCTGATTTCTACACAAATGCACTTTATAAGCACTTACATGAGTGCATGGATCATGCAATCCCTAACAGAACCAAGATGCTATCCTCCAAAAAAAGGAAGCCAGTCTGGTGGTCCCCTGTCATAAACAAACTCTACAACAGAAGAAAAAAACTGTTGCAAAAAAGAGTAAAATCCCATGATTGGAGAAACTCCCTGGTCAGCTTCAGTAAGAAGCTGAGATCCCTCATAAAATCCTCCAAAGCTAGTTATGAAAACAAAATCACCACTGACTCTAAAGTCAACCACAAAGCATTCTATAGCTATGTCAGGAATCTCAATGGCAACAATCAGATCTGCTCTGAGTTACAGCACAATGGCAATAAATATACAGAACCAACGGATATTGCCAACATCCTGGCAGATAGATTCAATGCTAACTTTACCCCTCTGTCATCCCCTAAACGGTCCATCTCTATACCAGAAGAATGCAAAGTTCCTGTAATCACGGCTGCACAGGTAAAAAACACACTATCCAAAGCCAAGAACACAGCATCCATGGGACCTGACGACATCCCAGGCTGTGTTCTACATGAACTACAGAATGAACTGGCACCCCACCTAAGTACCATGTTCAATCATAGCCTCACCTCAGGCTATGTGCCCACTGAATGGTGCACAGCGACAGTTATCCCACTCCACAAAGGAGGAGCCACCACAGACCCCAGAAACTACCGCCCCATTAGCCTAACGAGCCTGGTCTGCAAGGCTATGGAGCGTATCAGCATGGAACTTATAAACAATGACATTGGTAATCTCCAAACTCAGGACCCCACCCAGTTTGAGTTTGTAAAAGGCAGATCATGTCTCCTAAACCTGATAGACTTCTATGAAGCAGTCACCAAAGCCGTAGACGAGGGTAAGGTGGTTCACACAGCCTATCTAGATCTCGCCAAGGCTTTTGACACCATCCCCCACTCTGGAATTATAGATAAACTCACTAAACTAGGTATAAATCCCTATGTCACAAGATGGGTAGCCAACTGGCTCACTGACAGAACCCACACTGTGAAAGTAGCAGACTCCAAATCCAGCTTCAGACCAGTGACAAGTGGAGTACCACAGGGTTCAGTCCTGGGTCCTCTCCTGTTTGGTATCTACTTCTCTGAAGTACAGGCCAACACAGAAGGTCTTTAGTTCGCAGATGACTGCAAACTAGGAGCCATAATCAAAATTCCAAAAGATGCGGACATCCTACAAAAGGGCCTTGCTGAGACAGATGCCTGATGTCAAAGCCATGGCTTCAAGCTCAATGCCAAAAAGTGCATTATCATTCCTTTTGGTAATAACTCAGTACCCATGAACTACCACATAGGTGGTAGTCTACTTAACACCGAAAGTGTGAGAAGAGACCTTGGGACACAGGTGGACAGTAGTCTCTCCTTTGATAATCACATCGCCACAGTAGTCAGGAAATCCTTCTATGTGGCACACCTCATCACAAAAGGTTTCTCATCCAGGAAAAAAGAAGTCATTGTTCCCCTCTACTCGTCACTCATTAGACCCATTATAGAGTACAATGCCCCTTTTGGTATGTACCTCACAAGACATCTACAACAACTGGAAAGGTCACAGAAATACCTCACAAAGAGGATTACCGGCCTCAAACAAATGCCCTATGCAGACCGTCTCAAAAAACTGCAGCTTTACTCCATTGCATATCGCCTACTCAGAGGTGATCTCTGCCTAACACACAAAGCTATGTCAAACGCAGAGCTTTTAGACATGCTCCACTTAAAGAAATCCCAATCCCTACGAGCTACACGCTCTAGGGACCTAAACCTCATCACCACAATAAACAGAACATGCTGGAGGGATAGATTCCTGTCCCAGAGACTTCCCATACTCTGGAACAAACTACCTAGCTATATCAAACAAAACTCCTCATTAGCACTGTTCAAGAAAAATCTTGATGATCAGATGGGGGATAGGAAATTCACCCCGGGGATCACTTCTGTGGCTCTGCTCGACAGTGGCACAGGAAAATAATTTTCTTGGGTGGCGAAAGCCAGGGTACCTTTGGCTAGGCTTATATAGGCCCTAGGGCCAATAGCCTAGTACCTACCTATGAACCTATGAACCTATATCCTTTTTGCCAAGTCTCATGACAGTGCATTTACTGACATTAAACATGACATAGCTATTATTTCCCCAGGAATGCATTTTGCTTTGTAGATCATTTTCAAGAAATTTTACACCTTTTTGATGTAATTGTTTTGCTCTGTTTGCAGTTACTAGCACACTAAGTAATCCAGGGCCCATTTCACACTCAGGTATGTGAGAATTGTCCAGAAAGAGGCAGTTCTTATACAAAACCCTATTGAGATACTAGTGGTAGAATAGAAACAGACAGGTAACCCGTAGGTCCTATGCTAAATTAGCATTTTTATCCATTAACTTGCATATGGATTTGCATGTAATGCTTTTAATTTGTCAGTTTTCCCTTGTGTTATTTATTGCCAAGTGACTCACCAAGGCCAAGATATGCAGCATGCTTTCAACTGCATGGCACAGAAGAAGGAACCCTATGACCACATGACGACAGATTATTAGATGGGCTGGCAAAGGATGGAAATGACTGAATGACACCAGCTTTCACATCTTGGGGAAAGGTGGTCTAACTCACTGCAATGTTGGTGCCTCTTCAGGAGAAACTAGCTGCCCTTGTTAAACAGCTTTCTGATTTGCAAATACTGCTATCAATAATCACAAAAAGAAAATCAGTCAGTATTTATTTATCTGGTACAAAAAAAAGATCAAGATTTCAAACCACAGGGACTGTGGAATTCAGCAGTACATGTGCTCAGTGCCTTGATGAAAAGACTGAGGATTACCCTCCCTTTACCATGAACTACTAACAGGCCCTGCTAGGTTAGGTGACCAAGCAACCTGGGCTTTTAGGGGAGGAACTGCATGCAGTCATTGTTGAAATACCCTGGGATGGGAGGTTGACTTAATGGTTAAGGTGTTTACCCTACAGACACAAGGTGCAGGGTTTGATTCTCACTTGGGGTAATTGGCTAGACTTCAAATGACCCACAAGGGCAGTTAGTCTAGTATGAACTTATATGTTTTTAATTCCCTCTTACGTGGCTCTATACCCAGCTGACATGAATTCTGTTGAAACAAGAATATGGGAATTGCACTTATAAAAAGAGGGAGAGAACAGAAAAAAAATATATAGGAATAGACTTATTTCTAAATTTGTAGTAGAAAAAAAAGTAGTTTAGCAGATTACTGTCTAAGTTTAAGGTGACAGCCTCATAATACCAAGGTCTAGATTTATTTCTAACCTTCATGTATTCCCTGCATGAACTTTGAACATTTTCAAAATGTCTACACAGATTTGCTGCATGTATTTCCGTTTTCCTAATGTCTCTGTATTATATTTACCCCAGAGTCTGTGGTCTGTGGCATGCTGAAAAATGTGTGCCCTAGATAAGTTCACTTCATTAAATTAAACAATTCTGTAATGTAGGTAGTCATTTTCCTGAACAGTACTAAAGTGTAACACATACCTCTCAACCTCTTAACTCAAGAAATCTGGATACAGCCTGAAAAAAGACCCAAAAATAGGGACAGATTTTAAATATCGCCCTAATAAACATAGAAAGTTGCTAGAGAAATAGGGTTTGTGTTGACATACATATATAAAGTCTGAAACTTAAATGTATGCCATTATTTATTGACTTCAGTCCTCAGATCATCCCAGTGATTTGCCAGAAAATCACACATTTTATGAGAAACAGACCAAATATGAGGCAAAATCTGGACATTCTGCGAAAGTCTGGACAGTTGAAAAGAAACGCTGTGTGTTATGCATGATCATTTATAAACCCCCCTTAGACTGTATTTCTATCAGCAAAGGCAGCAGAGCATATTCATCTTAAATTTTAATGAAAGTATTATGTAATGTCATCATTTATGCCCTAACATTCAAAGAATGTATATAAAATATTTTTTTTTGCCTAAGGTCAATAAAATACTGAATTTATTTTTGATAATTATACTTATCATACCTTTCAACCTTTGATCTTTAAAACTCATAGCACTGGCCTGTAAAATGGTAGCAGGAGATCAAAAAGGGGAGCTCTTTGTTATCCATACTAGAACGTTTTCAGGTGTTAAAATGCATGTTATTAATGCTGCTGAATCTTTGCTGTCTTCTCAGATAGCTCTAACTTTATGAGTAGCATGTGTAAATCATGAAGGAGCAATCCTAAATTTGTGGACAAAAATTATAGCCATTTATATAAATCATAGCATTTCAGTGTTAGTCTGCCAACTAAATAATGCTTTTTTATCTCTCAGTTGCTGTCAAACAACTCACACTCTCTCCCCCATAAAAACTTAACTTACCTTTCAAAAATGTCTTAAGCATATGCAACAAAGTTATAGAATTCCATGCCTGGATCTTCTACAATTCTCCAGGTATTCTAGCCATTATCAAAACATGTCTTAAATCTAACACAAAATACACTGAAACAATACCTCCTGGCTGTAATATAATTAGGATAAACTGACAATTTAAAAAAGCTAATTTAATCCTGAACAGTAGGAGGCTAATTAACACCTTTGTTTCCTGAGATCTAAACCAGCAAACTGCTTGCTTCCTGAAAGCTTTTCTTCAAAGTTACCTACTGAAAACATCTTCATTAAATTCATATCTGATAAATATGGAGAGTTAAAAAAAATGTAAAACATGATAGCTATTTGTCAGACAATGTGCTGCACTGTAGTGTTCATATCAAGGTCTGTCTGTAGTTGTTGATTTTATATTGCAGATTTATGAAAGAAAAATGTATTTTGTTTGCCAGAAATACTAGTGTTATGATCAAACAAAGAGTTATATCGATGTACTTGAACAATGTAGAGTGTTATGATCAAACAAAGGGATATGTCACTGTAAGTGAACAATGTAGAATGTTATGATCAAACAAAGGGTTATATCGCTGTAAGTGAACAATGTAGAGTGTTATGATCAAACAAAAGGTTATATCGCTGTAAGTGAACGATGTAGAGTGTTATGATCAAAGGGTTATATCGCTGTAAGTGAATGATGTAGAGTGTTATGATCAAAGGGTTATATCGCTGTAAGTGAATGATGTAGAGTGTTATGATCAAAGGGTTATATCGCTGTAAGTGAATGATGTAGAGTGTTATGATCAAACAAAGGGTTATATCGTTGTAAGTGAATGATGTAGAGTGTTATGATCAAACAAAGGGTTATATCGCTGTAAGTGAACGATGTAGAGTGTTATGATCAAAGGGTTATATCGCTGTAAGTGAACAATGTAGAATGTTATGATCAAACAAAGGGTTATATCGCTGTAAGTGAACGATGTAGAGTGTTATGATCAAAGGGTTATATCGCTGTAAGTGAATGATGTAGAGTGTTATGATCAAACAAAGGGTTATATCGTTGTAAGTGAGCGATGTAGAGTGTTATGATCAAAGGGTTATATCGCTGTAAGTGAATGATGTAGAGTGTTATGATCAAACAAAGGGTTATATCGTTGTAAGTGAACGATGTAGAGTGTTATGATCAAAGGGTTATATCGCTGTAAGTGAATGATGTAGAGTGTTATGATCAAACAAAGGGTTATATCGTTGTAAGTGAACGATGTAGAGTGTTATGATCAAAGGGTTATATCGCTGTAAGTGAACAATGTAGAGCCAAGATATCAGTGAGGAAATTGTTCACCTGGACAAGAGCTTTCCAATGATGTATGATGAGGGGCTAGCATGCTGCTGTTTTGTGATATTGCCAAATCTATGCAAATTATGTTTATAATAATTTAATAATATTTCAAAACAATATTAATCTGCAAAACAGTTTGTGTTAGATGGCAAGTGTAAGGTGTGTTCCTTGATGTTTTTGTATAAGATGTCACCATTTATTCTCCTGTAGGTCACACAGCTTTTATGAAATGAATATAGTTATGAAAATATACTGCTTTACCAAAACAGCATTTATATGTCAAAATGTCTTCCCATGACCCAGCATGTTTTAATGTCATTTTTTTACTAACATATACTGCTTGTTTACATGACCCCCAATAAGGCAGTATCCACAATATTTGTATCCACAATATTTGTGTTATTAATGCAAACATGGAAATTTGCCATATTTGTTCTTCCATTTTTGGAAACACTCATTAATAACTCCATCTCTGCACACTCCATGCTGATCATTCTCATACTTAGCCAATCATGTCCTCTTATAAGTGCCACTTGCTTCCTTAGTTTTATGTATGACCTTTATCAGAACTTCAGCAGTTAAACATTGAAAACAATGATGAGCGTACTCTTACAGTGTACCTAAGATCTCTGCTTTCCTGATGTCTTATATAGAGCAGTAAGGTGTTTATATTCTATAACTTAATACCTATAAAAGTTCTCTTTATTGAAATAGCATGCCTAAATTTCACAATGTAAAATGGCTGAGATCTCTTGAAGCTAAACTACCATAAAAATAGCTTTGCATCATGACTCTTTACATCCAACATCATTTCATATGAGACAATAATTCTAGGGGATGTAAATATAGACTGGTTTAAACTTATCTCTCATTTCTCTTATCCAAATCTCTACGGTTCTACCCAACTTATTTCTATGCCATACATTGTAATAAACCTAAGGATAATGGCACAATATTATATTGAATATAGGTATCCAGTACAGGTAAAACACAATACCCCTGGAACATTCTGTCAGAGACCTCAGTGGGCACATTCCGGTATGTGCAAGTAGAGTTATTTCCCATTAAGCCAAACAACAACTCTATAAAATGACTCATAGCTTCTCTACATTCAGCTCTGATACTTTTTATAGTAATACTGAAATCCATCCCAATGTCTTTCCCTTTAGACAATGCTGTCCAAAAATATAGCAAACTGTATAGCTGGATACACGTAATAGTTGTGCACCCCTAAGAAGAAAGAGAATAAAATCTGTTCATTCTCCCTGGCCATTGAGTACTAGTAGAATCCTCCTACTTCTCAGTCTGTAGCTAAGTCATGATTTTGCTCTTATACCGCTTTATTTCACGCTCAGTACCTAATGTCCCAAACAATACCTTTCACATAATGTAAAGCATATGGCCATTCCATTATTATGCCTGAAAAAAATTGTTTGGCTAATTATCACAAATGTATACCCTTCCTCAGTTTCACAATATCAAAATCTCCTTTGCCACTCTGCCTCACCTTTACTCCTGTTAACAATTTCACACTTTTTGTCTGGTAGTTGGCTTACAGGACTAAGGAGCTCTTACCGTGCTATTTCTTATGATCCAGTGGTACAAGGTTTGATTCCCTGAACCTCCATTGCCTAACTATGTGATTGAGCAAGTCACTAAACCAGACACCACTACCAGGCTGTGTCTGAAAAAGATACATGGAGCTCAGTGCTCTACCCCATATAACAAATGAAAATAAAATATTTTCTTTACTATAGTTTTATGGCATTAAAAGCTACTGCTTTACAGTACCACAAAAGAGTACATGGTCACCTATGTGGTATACCTTTATTACTTGACTGACTGCTATACTGTTGATGCACTTGAAACCTGTCATGTACATTGTCTGTAGCTGTTAAGGTTATTACATCCAGATCCATTTAGACTATGCATTGTTCACTGTTTTTACTGGCAATGTAAAAATCACATTAGCCTATTGGTTGAAGCTATGTGGTTAAATTTGCACTGTTACTGATTTCTTTATCGACCTACACAGCCTGTCACTTTCACATTTCCTTTTTTGTACATTGCAATTAATAAATTATCCACAGTTCATTGTTTTATTCTTTAACCATGTAATAGTTTATCACCTTTTTCTAGCCTGGTTTTATACCACTTCATCTGTACTAGACAGTATGGCATCTCAGTCAGCTGTTTCCCCTTCTGTGGCCAGCATGACAGATATTTTGGGGCAGGTTAGTGACTGCTTCATTCCTACCAAAAATTCTGTATTGCTACCTCACAATGATTCAGTATGTATGAGGTGTAAGTATTTACTTAACTTGGAGGCTACCTTCTCACCTCAGAAGAATGTCTAGTAAGCACAACACATACACATGTACAGCACAAAGCACTTCCACTATGCTGAGGTTGTTAAGAGAGCATGGCTTAAGCTTCCCAGGCTAAAGACTAAGAAACCTCAGACACTAGTTCACATAGCAACATACCTAACTTCACTCTTCACACCTATACCTAAGATGTATGCCTCTAAGATTCCCAAGGGTACAGACTCCAAGCCCTTATGGCCTACTGAGACTGCATCAGACCATGGTAATGTTTTAATAATTGGTGACTCTGCTGTAAGGCATGTGGACACCATGTTTACCTGGTTGGAGAAGATAAGGGTAACAGTTTAACTGCATTTCTGTAGCTAGGATGTAGAATGTAACAAGGGTTGTTAGATCCCTACATCCTGACAAATGTGATTCTTCTTCTTCTTCGGCTTTTACCGGTTAGGGGTCGCCGTCTGTCCGCTCATGATTGGCAGTAGAGTTTTACAGTGTCGAATCCTGACAAATATGATTATGACCTAATAATGGTCCAAGTGGGGGTGAACAAACTTAGACACTCTATTCAGAGAGACATGCAAAAGTATGTGATTGTGCTTGCTATGCATGTGTCTGAGGCATAAAAGACACTGGTGTTGAGTGGTATGTTGCCATCACTTAGAATGATGCCGAGATTCAAAGACAAGATAATTGACTTTAATGATTGACTATGTAGTTGGTGTCATTCTAGGGGGATTCAGTGTGTGTCAACTTGAGATGAGATGGCTGACAAGTCTTCCTGTTTTGCTAACAATGGCCTGCAACTCTTTTACCAAGACTTTTGCTCTCTGGCTACAGCTTTTGCTGTTCCCCATTCTGCTGTTTTTAGGCACAGTCCATATGATGGACATTACAACCTAGTCAGTTCTTATTTGGGACACATTAATGTAGCTCTACACTATGCCAGGAGTCTTAACAGAAAAATACCTGAACTTGAGGCTCTTCTGCAACTTGAACACAGAAACATGGTTTCAGAGCAATGAAAGCACTTCCTCTCTTCCAGGGTATAATGCCTACCATGTCTTCAGATCCAGTACTTGTTGGGGAGCATGATATTTATGAAGGATATCATCACCTGAAGACAGAATCTTTGTGACCCCACATGTGAACTCCTAGAAGTCCAAGTCACCCCAACCAGGACTAATTACCACTTCATAGCTAGCTACAGAACACCCTGTATGTCTACTTCTGAGAAAATAATGATCTTAATGCATTAGCTGAAACTCCCATTAAATCTAAGACCTTTCAACTGGGGAACTTCAGCTATACATAAAAAACTGGCTGGTATACCGTGCCAATGGCTAGAGTGCCAAGCACGTCCTTGACATTGTAAATCTAACCGTTTTTCACAACTAGTTAACCATCCTACTTGGGGCCCAATATCCTGGACCTGGTCGTCATAAACATGGCCACTTATTGTACAGCTTCATATGTATCATCCTGTATTGTTAAATCGGACCATAATTTAGTGACCTTTTTCTTTAAAACTGATGGTACTTCAACTGTAGACAACTCTGTGTTTAGGGACCTCTCAAAAGCAAAGATTCTTCAGTTATTTAGATAGCAACCATGAAGATAGTAAATCCAAACTTTTATTAAAACAATAAAATATTTCTAGCACCTCAGCCCACTGGCATTTAAAGAGTCTTCAAACAACCCTAAAACACATTCTTAAGTTCTCATTTATTCTTCAGTTATTTAATAACATAAATAAATTCTGTTATAATCCTCCTCTGAAGGATCCAATTACTAAAGCTACTACCTTTGCCTCTGACTTGTACTTCCACTTAAATATTTGCATTGATAAGGCAGTCCCTATCAGCAACAAATGTAATGAGAAGTTTAAAGACAAACTCCTGTTGTGGAATACCCATATAAATAAATGTTTAAAGACAAACTCCTGTTGTGGAATACCCGTATAAATAAATGTTTAAAGACAAACTCCTGTGGTGGAATACCCATATAAATAAATATTTAAAGACAAACTCCTGTTGTGGAATACTCATATAAATAAATGATATAACAAGAGAAATAAACTGCTTAATGCTTATAAGAGGTCTCATTCTACCTACATTAAGAGCACACTTAAACAACTAACAAGGAGCGTAGGGGAAACATTAGGAAGCTCAAAGCTAAGTATAAATTAAAAAAGCTAGTAAAACCAAAAATAACTATTAATATTTCTTTAACTATGTCACAAAGTTAAGAACTAACAGTGTTTGGAGCTAGTCCACCGTAATATACACTCTCTGATCCAAAGGAAATAGCTAATATCCTAGGTAACAAATGTATTGCAAATTTTGCTTCATCCACACTTATAGGTATCCCACAGGTTCCACAATCCTAGTCACTCCCTTCAATTACTATGGAACTAGTTCACTCAGCCCTTTCAAAACTAAGAATACTTCATCCATTGGCCCTGACAACATACCAGGTTGTCTGATTATCAGTACCAAATATGGCCTTTCTGAACCCCCCAGTTAAATTCTTTAATCTAAGCCTCTCCATTGGATACACTCCTGAAGCCTGGAAAACAGCCACTGTAATGCTATTATATAGTGGTAGCCCAACCGCAGACCTTGGTAACTATAAATCCATTAGTCTCACTAGACTTGTATGTAAAGCTATGGAATACATTATCTTAGACTTCATTAACCTGGACATTGAAAATCTCTTAACAATGTACCCTCATCAATTTGGCTTTATCAAGGAAGGTCCTATGTCTGTGTTTGTGAAAATAGTAAGCAGTGCTTTGATTCCTATAAAAAAAGAAAAGAAAATACCTTGTGTGTTATTAATGAGAAATGCTCTTGTTTTCAAATTACACAAGCTGTAACTAAAAATTTAAATTCTTTCTGCAGAATAAATTAGTGAATATCCACATGATGCAAGAAAACTCATTCAGCATGATGCAGATTTAGATTGTCCAAAATTCATTTGGTGGATGGAGTCCTATGATTACACTCCATAAATGGGAAAAAGACACACATATTAAGCACCTCTCTGACATCATAAAGGTGATTAACAGATTTTGTTAAGCACCCCTAAGAAATGTTTAGATCTGCTGCTAACATCAGATCTTGCAGTAAGGATGTACAGGGGATAATACTAGCTGGTAAAGAACAGAGGCAGAAGCCTAAGCAGTCTGCCACTTATAAATTAAAAAATATAGCAGAATTAATTATTTAGTACTTTTTAAAGCTGTTAGTTCTTCAGAGAGGCACTTTATTTCTACCTGCTGTCTGTTTGAGAGCACTAAGTACTTGATGAAACACCTTACACAACTACACTTTTCTTTTTGTAACTGATAGTACCTGAAGCAGATAAAGCTCCACTTACCACAAAGAATTATGACTGGGTCACTGGTCATAACCCTTTGTTATGTGTTCTCGACATGAATGCCAAGATTCGCATCTTGAGCTTCATTCTCCAGATGACTTTGTTGGCATCCAGGCCTCGATTACATAATAAGCTGGCTGGTTATGACCGGAGGCCCAATCATAATCCTCTATATTCAGAGCTGACCTTGTAGACTGAAAGAACAGTCCTTGATAGAAATGCTATACGCATTTCCTATACCAACTGTCATAATAAGGGATGGTTTGCTTATTCCTTGTGAAAATTTCTCTGCTCATGCATGTGAATGTTGTTTGTTTATTTGGGATGTGTTGTATAAGTAAACAAATATTTTATGTATGTTAAGTAAGTAAACAGATATTTTAACTACTGAGCGATAAGTTCAGCAGTTTATATTCAGTCATCCATATGTGTAACATTATCTCACAAAGCAAGATATGAATAAGCATATTGTGGAACAATTGGTATCATTTTTGACAAGAAACCTGATAGCATCATTAAATGTCTTGCTTTCTACTTATACAGTGGAATTAAAAAGTGCACACACCCCTGTTAAAATGCAAGTTTTTTCTGATGTAAAAAAATGAGACCACAATAAATCATTTCAACACTTTTCCCACCTTTAATATGACCTATAACCTGTACAATTAAATTGAAAAACAAACAAATCTGTTAGGAAAAATATAAAAAATAAAAAAACATTCAATACACTGGTTGCATAAGTGTGCACACCCTTAAACTAATACTTTGTTGTATGTGCACACCCTTAAGCTAACACTTTGTTGAATCAGCTTTTGATTTAATTACAGCATTCAGTCTTCTTGGGTACACACCTGCCATCAATTAAAGAGACTCTGATTAACCCCAAATAAAGTTCAGCTGTCGTAGTAGGATTTTCCTGACATTTAATCAGTTGCCTGCTACAGCCAAAGCCATAGGTTCATAGGTAGGTACTAGGCTATTGGCCCTAGGGCCTATATAAGCCTAGCCAAAGGTACCCTGACTTTCACCACCCAAGAAAATTATTTTCCTGTGCCACTGTCGAGCAGAGCCACAGAAGTGATCCCCGGGGTGAATTTCCTATCTCCCATCCAATCATCAAGATTTTTCTTGAAGAGCGCAAATGAGGAGCTTTGTTTGATATAGATAGGTAGTTTGTTCCAGAGTATGATACTGCCACCATGGTTTGCAGAGAGCTTACAAAGCATCAAAGGGATCTCATTGTTGAAAGGTATCAGTCAGGAGAAGGGTACAAAAAAATTTCCACAGCTTGGGTATACCATGGAACACAGTGAAGACAGTCATCAAAAAGTGGAGAAAATATGGGACAACAGTGATGTTGCAAAGAACTGGATGTCCCTCTAAAATTGATGAAAGGACAAGATGAAAACTGGTCAGGGATGCTGCCAAGAGACCTACAGCAACACTGAAGGAGCTGCAGGAATTTTCGGGAAGTACTGGTTGTGTACTACATGTGACAACAATCTCCCGTATTCTCCATATGTCTGGACTATGGGGTAGGGTTGCAAGTCAGAAGCCTTTTCTTACACAAAAAAAATCCAGGCCCGGCTAAAATTTGCAAAACAATATATCAAGTCTCCCAAAAGGGAGAATGTGTTAAGGTCTGATGAGACCAAGGTTGAAGTTTTTGGCCACAATTCCAAAAGGTACGTTTGGCACAAAAACAACACTTCCCATTACCAAAAGAATACCATCCCCATAGTGAAGCATGGTGGTGGCAGTATCATGCTTTGGGGTTGCTTTTCTTCAGCTGGAACTGGGGCTTTAGACAAGGTGGAGGGAATTATGAACAGTTCCAAATACCCAGTCACTTTTGGCCCAAAACCTTCAGGCGTCTGCTAGAAAGCTGAAGATGAAGAGGAATTTCACCTTTCAACATGACAATGACCACAAGCATACATCCAAATCAACAAAAGAATGGCTTCACCAGAAGAAAATAAAAATTTTGGAATGGCCCAGCCAGAGCCTAGACCTAAATCCAATAGAAAATCTGTGGGGTGACCTAAAGAGGGCTGTGCACAAGAAATTCCCGCAATCTGATAGATTTGGAGTGCTTTTCAAAGGAACAGTGGGCAAATATTGCCAAGTCAAGATGCACCATGCTGAAAGACTCCTACCCAAGAAGACTGAATGCTGTAATTAAATCAGAAAGTGCTTCAACAAAGTATTAGTTTAAGGGTAACACAGACAGTTGAAACAGGAGTGTAGCAGCTTTTTTATGATAACTTGTTTCAGTAGCTAACCGCTACATTCCTGTCATAATGCAGTACGCTTGTGTTGCTCTACAGTGGTGCCAGTGTAAAACACGTCTGTGGGTGGGGTTAATACTAATTTGTACCTAGAAGCAGTGACTTGTTTGGAATAGCTGTAGCTCAGCAAAGTCAGCTATAGTGCAGAATGCTTATCTGTCATATGCAGTAGAAGACAGAATGTAAGGACTGTGTTTTGGAGATGTGAGCTATGTTAAGTGGGTTATTATTTTCAGAGGCAGTGTTTCCACATAGTATATTACGAAGCAAACATACTTTTGTTATTCTGCAAATGAGTGCACTCACATTTGTTTTTTTGGTTACACAATGACCTGTATTCATGCTGAAGAGCCCATATCTACTTAGTCATTTGATACATGTGCCCTTGGTTTTACCTGCCATGCTTCACTTTTTAAATGTAAACAGTTAGAAAATGACATGTTTGTGTACCTGCAGACAAAGTATAAGTATATTGTATGCCATTTTTAACTTGTTTGTTTTGAAATGCTTTGAACTCCATGTTACCCTTCACATGGCTGAAATATTATTCATGTTCTGAGAAGAGCTGTATCTCTCTCTCTCTTATTGTAAGATGCAAACAAGATTGTAATCTTTCTTTTCAGACTGAGAAATTGATTTTTTGTTCATAAGCTGTTAACTTGCTTAATACCAACAGGAGTATAATCAGATAAGTACTTACTTCTCCTACTTGCAGATAACTAAAGCATAAAAAGACAATGCCTTCCCTTCTTTCCCTTTCATAACACTAAACAATTGTTATCCTTACAAGAGTATAACGGTAAGACAGTTATCACATATATCACATGTACTCATCATTGCAGAGTTCACAATAGCATGAGTTGAAACACAAGTCAAGACTGATCTTTTTTTAACTCATACCTGTGTGTTAGTTTCGTCATAAGAACTTTTCTATTTTAAAAATGCCTAAACATGGAGAATTTGATACTATATTAATGTGAAAAAGATGTGAGTATTACTGTTTCATTTCTTCTAGGATGTGTTCCTGAAAGCTCTGGCTGATTTTCATAAATGTTGTAGTGGACAAAAGAGTTTGTGGCACTCATCCTATTAATGATTAGCCAATTCTTTGTTGTGCACTAATTAACTTAATCTATGCAGTCCATCGCTGATCTGAAATGTAATACTGCAGAAAATTAACCAAATTAATCTCCTCGGAGCAGAGACTGATCATGGTCAAGTGGGGCACAAGTCATGGCAATGGGCCAACACTCCCAGCATAACAATACCCCATTACTTGGCTGTGTGTCCCCAATTACCATAAAACATCGTTCAAACCTTTCACTATGCATATTATTTATTTCTTTACTTTTGCAATGATCACAGAGATTTCAATTTAATTTAAAAATGTTATTTAAAATTCTACAGTAAAAACTCTGACAGTTATTTTCTAAACAAAGCAAAACAGTCTCATATTGAAAGCAGATTTAGCATAAGCAACAGTAAACTTTTCATCCCTTGAATTATCACATTTATGGAAAATGCATCTGACAAATCATTAATCTACAGGAGAGCTTACAGAGATGCATTAATTAGCAGCTATGTTAAAGCTGCAGGAATTCAAAAGACAAATGTGTAATGCATTTGCAAACATCTTGGTACAGCCTACTTGGTCCAAGTGTCCCTTTTCAGGAACAGCCTAGGAACGCTGTCTGGTGAAATGATTTGAGTCGCACAGAAAACAAAGGCTTGGGGAATCAAACCTTGCACTACAGGAAGCAGCTTATTAACAGCTCATAACTTTACTGACAGCAACTGTTCCTGCTCAAACACAATGGATTTCAAACCTGTGTGTCTGCAAAAAACAAGCTAAATTAAAAATGTATTTGTAGTTAAAACACTAACATTAAACTTACAGACTTTATGTTGTCCAGTTTATTCACAGCCAAATAATAAACCCACTGTCAACAGTCAACAAAACAAGTGAATGAATAAATGTATAAATGACTGAGTTGTGTATTTCATCTCACTGCGAAGCTCACAACCACTGCAGCCCATTGCACCTCCATTCTCCCCTAACGTTTTAGCTCAAGACTCAGAGACAAGCACCCATATTCAGGAACAGATGTTAAATGTTTGTCATACATACTTAGAAAGTTGCTAGCAGAGCATGTGTTGTTTTAGCAGCATTTTATGAAGGATATAAAGTCTGTAACTCATATGTTTGTCATTATTTAGTGACTGCAGTCCACAAAACTTTAACAGAAAGCCAAAGATTTTACAAGGACTAGACAACAAATGTTATGCTAGACCAACAACAGCCTCTGGAAAAATGGTATTGTGTTTTCCCATAAGAGGCTTTTCCATTCCAGTAGGTGTCTCCCAGTTTGGTGATTATGGTCAAATTATAAATACAAATACAATTGCAAAAAAGCCTTCTGCTCAGACATTACTAGAATCGCAGAAGTGAAAGGAAAATATTAGCTGTCATTTGGGACTCAGACCCAAGACCTCCTGAATACTGTACTGGCATCACTGCCATTGGACCAACATGAGCCCAGAGCCGCCATTTTTAAAGTGTAAATCCAACAGCCTAATTTACTGGTCCGTAGCATCTCTGCAGTAATGTGTGCACCTTTGTAAGTAACCGATTCAGTTAATAATGTCAGCTATTTATTTTTATGCCATGGAAAACAGATGAAAAGTTGTAATCTGTTGAGAATTCCCAAACAGTGTCTTGTAAACTGTAATAATGTTCTCTGCTGTTATCTGGTTGGGTGACTGGGTATAATTGCTACCCCTGATTATACTAGCCTTACAATTTGTTACCAACTGTTTCTCTTATATTATGGTGGTAGTGATTCCTATTTCGTACATAGCTGGAATGTCTAGAGTTCATTGCTGAGCTGTTTTTTTATTAAGCTTGATGTACATTATAGTTTTTGCATATTTTACTGCTTGTTGTTTCTATAATGCACCAGTGCCCTAGTGCTACCCTACATAGTCTTTAAGAAATCTAGCAGATAATTTCTATGTTTTTACTTGTGGAACAACTTGGTAGAATGCAGTAGCATTTCTGTGCTTGTTACATTTTTATATACTGTCTTCTTTTTGTCCTTCCTAACATCTTCTTGTCTTTCTCTGCCTTCCTCTATCCTTCACCTGTTCTACTCTCCTGTAATCATAAACTTTTTACCTCTCTTTATTTTTTACAGTCCTACACCGTAGTGGTGCTTTTTTTTCAAAGTGCCCTTCTATCAGCCCTGAAGTCAGTTGTTAACCTTTCTGAAGAGAGCACTGCTCCGTAACCAGAACCTTGCACAGTTGTAATTAAAGCACAAGTGTCAGGACCTACAAATAGTATAGGTTTATGTGTAATGAACTAATTACACAGCACTGACAAACGTTCTTTGTTAACTTAGAAAAGGCGTGCACACTACAGGACATTCTTTTGTCCCTTCCCCCACTCCATTTCCCCCATTTGAACACTAACTATTTCTAACAGCTACAGAATTAGCCAAACTAAGTCTAATCAAGTCATGGGCATAGAATCAAAACTAGAGTTTTGCGGACCCCTTTTTTTCTGAGCGACCCATAGGAAACACTGTCTTACATAATTAAAGCTGACTTTCTTGTGTATAGACCCTACACCACCTGAACTTACTGACCTTGCTTAGTTGCTTGCAGTTCTTACTGTTTTTTTCTTGTGCTCATTGGCTGGTCTGCAGTCTGGCTCAACCTACTCCATTTGCCCTCACTATGCTCAGGCTCACTCCACTCCCCTACCCTACCCTACCCTACTCCCATTCTGACCCACCCCTACTTACACTAACCTCACATAACTATCCAATCACCTCTGACTACACATACTCTTCTCTCTTCTCAGACCTTAAACCACACCTCACTCTCCAACTTATAGTCCTCCCTACTCCACACATTCACATCATTCCCATTTCCTCCCACCTGCAGTACCAACAACCTCTCAACCAAACCCTCCCTAACCATGATCTTAAATTCGATTGCAACTTCCCTACTACTCCTGCTCACCTCCCTTTCATCTTATCATACCAACCTCCACTATGAAAAACCAACCTCAACTCTACCCTACTACAATAAACACCAGTCTACCTCTACATCATTTACCACCTCCCCCTCTTTATATAAGACCTCTTTAATCATCTATTTCTTTTAAAAAAATACAATTACCCCCACCCTCTTTGCTAGGTGTAAACTTAAACATCTTACACTCAAGTCCAAACCCAACCCACCAGTCATCACCCTCTTGCTAGCAGGTGACATCCACCCTAACCCAGGACCATCTATTTCACTCCCAGTCACTGCTCAAACAATCCAGCCCTTAAACCAACTAATCACTACTCCCACCCTCATTGCATCCCAATTTTCCTGTATCCTTACCCCTCAGTCCCCAAAGAACTTATCTATTCTATCCATCAATGTAAAAAAGCCTATTGAATAAAGTTACTGACCTTCATGGATGGATCTCAAATTATTCCCCTCATTTACTAGCATTATCAGAAACCTGGCTTAAACCTCATATCGCTAAAACAGATTTTCTGCCCCCTGGCTACAACATCTACAGACTAGATAAAACCAGTAAAATAGGAGGAGATGTGCCTAGCCAATAGTCTGACTACCTGACACTCTCTACATACCCATTAGTATACCAGACTTCCACCCTGCAGAAATTCTGATTCTAAACTGCCACCTAAACAATCACTAAAAGCTCACTATCACCTCAGTATATATCCCGCCTGGCAAGAACATCCCGATCATTGAAAACATACTTTCCTGGGTGTGACAAAATATAGCCTACGAAACTATTCTGCTAGGAGATGTAAACATTGATTGGAGTACCCTTGACACATACTCCCCTGCCCAAAGCATCAATTTGTTCAGCTTTACTCAGCTAATTACTACCCCTTCAAGACTAAACAAAAACTCCTATAATGGTACAACACTTAACTGCATCCTAACCAGTGACCCCCATCACTACCATAACCCTAGAACTCTTCCCGATACCTTGGGTGATCACTTACCCATCAGTATTCAAAGACATACTCCCCAGCTAAATAAATCACATCTACACAAATTCTGCCGTAAACTCACTGACTTCAACCTCACCATTGTCAATGATAGACTCTGTTCTGTTAATTGGTCTAATGTACAGTCACTTCCTCTCAGTGATGCTGTACTCGAATTCAGTCACATCTTCTTGGCATACTTGACTCACTAGCTTCCCCTCGCAAAATAAAGATAAAATCAAAGTATGTCCCTGGCTCAGTAAAGATACTCAAACACTAATGCACAAAAGAGACTCTACCTGGAAAACCTGACAAAAAAACAAATCCCCCCACTCAGCACCAGTTATTTAAATAAATAAGAAATCTCTCCAAAAACAAATATATAATGATAAAAAAATTTACCTCAAGGCACAATCCACTAGTTTATCTAACCCCAAAAATGTCTGGAGAAATATTAACTCAATCCTTCTCCCTGGTAAATCACAAACTTCCAGCCCTTACCCTAACCTTGCAGACCAGTGCACTGCCTCTCTCCTTAAACAGTTTTTTTTATTGATACCATTAGCAAATTAACAATTGCTTACCATAAACTCTACCCACAAGCTACCTCAAACCGCAAATAGTGAAACATGTTTCTCTCTCAACCCTATTTCAACTTCTACATAAAGTCTCTCTTTTTAAAACTTAAACCTTGCTCTCCCTCTGCTGACAGTCTATCCCCCCACTTTCTCAAAATAGCAGCTGACCCTATTCCCTATCTATTCTCAATACTTATTAATAAATTTATTAAAGAAGCTACTGTACCGAACATCTGGAAGTCTTTCTAGGTAATTCCCCTTCACAAACTCCACTGATCCCTCTAATTATAGACCCATTGCTATACTATCCAAAATTCTCAAAAACTGCATGCATAACCAGATACCGAAATTCCTCATGCAAAATAACCTCCTGATTCCAACCCAGCATGGATGTTGACCAAACCACAGTACCTCTACAGCCCTTCTGTTTACTCACACTATCACAGAACCTAGAGGTAACAACAACCTGGTCTGATGTCTGTTCTTAGAACTTTTGAAAGCATTTGACAGAGTATCACACTCCAAACTACTAAATAAACTGGCTGAGTTAAACCTTTCCACCTCAACTCTCTCTTGGTTCCTTATCTCACAGACAGACTACAATCTGTCAAATGGCGGTCTTCTTGCTCTACTTTTTTACCCATACACACTGGCATACCACAGGGCTCTATGCTGGGAACTCTTCTTTTTAACATCTTTATCAATGACCTCCATTCTTCCACTACTCACTCAATCCTTGTACAATAAGCGGATGACTCTACTTCGATCACATCCTCAGACTCAGTCTTACAACGTCAGACACTTACACAACAATCCTTCCTCTCCATTGAAAGCTGGCTAAATGAAAATAAGCTTATCTTGAATCCTAAAAAAACAAAACTCCTTCTGTTTTTCCACAAGGCCAGTGGTCACCTTAAGCTCTCCTTGTCCATCTCTTCCCTAAATCAAACCATCATTAATGTTGAAACTCATACAAAATTACTAGGAATGATGGTTGATGACCAACTAACATTTGACTTACACATCCAGCAATTGATTAAGAAAACTAATCACAAACTTGGTCATTTATATCTCAACAAAAAATTTCTATACTCCAGACTATCCCTGGCCCAAGCCTACCTACTTCCTAGCCTTCTCTATGGAGCCCCATTTCTTACTAACCTTCAATCCTGCCTGCTCTCCAAACTGGAACAAACTTATAATCAAATCATAAAATTTGCAGCTAACGTACCTAATTCTACCCACCATTGCCTTGCTCTTAATAAGCTACACTAGATGGAACTTCCCCATAATCTCAAATTATCTCAACTCCATGTAACCCACTTCCTTCTCAGTAAACCAACTTACTGTACCCCTTCCCATCCCTTACGCAGTACTGACAGATTCCTTCTCCAAACGTATAGATTCAAAATGATTGGCAATCTTATATATATATATATATATATATATATATATATCCTCCATAACTAAATTCTGGAACAACCTCCCTGCCAATTTACATTGCATTACTCACACTAACCTCTTCAAAAAAAAACTGAAGAACTTTCTCCTGAATACTTGGTTATGGGTTATGCCCCTGCCATGACCCTACCTAACCCTGTTTCTATCACCTGTATCAGTAAATTTGTTGGATCTGCTGTATTTAGCTAATTAACTATGTATTCTGTATGTATTCTGTATGGAAAGTATTATGCTTATATCATTATAGTTATTTGTTTATTATTATGCGTCTTTTTCTTCTTTTACACAACTATACTATGTTACTATGTATAGATACTGTAAAATTGTCTTTATTACTTTGGTGAAATTCCACTGAAAATGGGCCTGTGCTCAGCTGGACCAACCCGGTTAAGAAAAGTGAAAATAAATAAATAAATAAGTAAAAATGAGCCTCTGGTCCAATGATACTGAGTTTTCCCTTAACAACATTTTCTTTTTGGCTAGCAAATCCCCAGCATGTCTGAAGGTACTGAGTTCAAGTCCCACATGAGAGCTAATATTTTTCTTTCATGTGTGTGTGTGTGTGTGTGTGTGTGTGTGTGTGTGTGTGTGTGTGTGTGTGTGTGTGTGTGTGTCTAGGTGTCTGTGTTTGTGATCTAACCAAGCATTTTCTAAAGAATACAAAGTCTGAAACTCACATACCTGTTATTTACTGACTGCAGTCCACTACAACCTACCAGAAACCCACACATTTTACAAGGTACAGACGCAGATACCTTTGAAGTTCTTAGCTCACAAATTCTAGACAAAGCCAAAAATAAAGGGTGAAAAAAGACCGCGGAGAGGACATGTCAAATAATACAGGGTATGAATCTATGAATGAAGGATTCATGGATTCATATCCTGTATTATTTGACTACAAGATGCAGTGAATTAGCATATCAGAGCTGTAAGTACCCTACAACTCTTAATTCTCTTAAAAAAAATAACAGAACAATGGGTATTGAATGGGCATATATTTTCTGAATGAACAAATAAATAAGTTCATAAATTAATAAATAAATATGAAACTCTAATGACTGGAGTTATTGACTTACTGTAACCCTCGGTGGTTTACCAGAAAAAGAAGTCAACCAGTGACAAGGCATAAATATGAGGCAAAATTAGAAATGTTTTGTGAAATGAGAAACAGATAAGAGGTAGACTGCAATTCACTTAAAAAGTTAACTGAATGAACAGGTTTTGCATTAACATGCACATTCTGAAAAACAAAACTATGAAACTCTAATGACTGCCATTATTGACTTACTGTATGTTTCAGTGATTTGTTAGAAAATAAAGATGATAATGAAGGTCTGGCAATTTCTGCAGAGGATTAAGGCTATAAGCTCTTAACAAGCTGCTTCCTGTAATGAAGAGTACAGAGTATGGTTCTTTCAACCTCCGTTTATCTGCTGTATCATTCTGAGTAAGTCACTTAACCAGGCAGTGCTTCTGGGTTGTCCTTGGACAGGGTGTGCATTTTCTAATTTATGAAACTGTAATGACTGGAATTACTGACTTACTGTAATTGATGGTGACTTATAGGACTTTAAGTAGGGGCACAGGACTTTAGGTTTGAGGACTTGCAGGTCATATAAAAACCAAGGACTGCAGCATGTCTTCTGTTAGGTGTGAGGTTTTCAGGTCTCAAATAAGATCAATGACTGCACCAAGCGTTCTGTTAGGTGCAAGGTTCTGGTACACAGGACGTCAGGTTTGAGGTATTAGGCATCAACGCTACACACACACACACACACACACACACACACACACACACACACACACACACACACACACACACACACACACACACACACACACACACACACACATTACACGTAGCAGTAATGGCTGCCAAGGAGGGGTAAACAGTAAATGGACATTGTACAAGTCTCATAATGTTCATCCATAACATACTGCACGAAAAAGTATGTTCATCATATAGTTCATGAAAAATCAAGAACTTATCTCTGAGTTTTTTTTTTTTTTTTTGCAATGCTTTGTGCGCTCTCCAGCCCTGCCTATGAGTTGGCGCAATGCCACATCATCATAATACTTTGTTAAAATACTGTTAAAATCTGTGCTGTGCCTGGTTCTGCCAACAAATAACTAGTGTTTGGAGACTAAGAAGCACACGGTTAACTGTGCACACCAAACCAGTATTTCCATTTAGCTGCTGTGAATTCCAGTTGGATATTTTTAACTGTTTTATTTGTTTATTAGACAAGACCCAAGGAAACACTATTATAGTTAAATGAATTAATGAGATTCTACACTGTATGTCAGTACAGGTTGAAGGAATCAAACTTTTGACCACAGAATAAAGCTTTATGGCAGCTTTTAGCCTTAGTTTCTCTGCTGTATTTTAAGATTGCTTAAATATTGCATTCATCTTCCCAGCACTGACATGTTTATCTGGTGCCTGTCTCATACACTTTTATATGCATTGCTGTATTTATCACAGACCTTCTCAGTGAAAATTCCTCACATCCACCATCCTTAAGAAATAGTTCATCTTATTGTGTCCCTGTGTTCCATACCTCCTTCTTGTTTCCTCTTATTAATTTCATTGCCTTGAATACCTCCATATTTGAACAAAGCTTCCTTAGTGTTCATTTTCAATTTAAGATTTTTAATGATTTCTATCATGACTCATATTGCAACCTCCTTCCAAAATAGGTATGCTGATGTTCCTCGGTCAGCTGTTGCATAACATGTACCCTGGCTCCTACAGGGACCATTTTGCCCATCTCCAAACTGTTTGCACTCTCTGTTTCTTATGCAAATATGTTTGGTATAACTGAGCATAATGTTATAAACACAAACAACTGTATAGGAAGGAGGACACATGGGTGACAGTAGTATAAACATAAATAATAATTCCATAGGAGGGAGAACACATGGATGACACAATGCTACAAGTACCCACAGTGCTTATTTTACCTGTGCTCACAGATATTCTGGTCTATTTTGATCCTGTTTAAGCAGGCTCCATTCTACTGTCCATCCGAGTGGTACATTCAGGAGTTCTATTCCCACTTCCCTTCAATCTTTCCCCCAACCTGGTGCTTCACCATATGCCCTGTGACTTCCACACCGTATACCCTCTGACTTCCACTAAAGTCTTATCTTGAGCTCTAGTATTGTCAGCTTGGACTTTGATAGCAGCTGTGATTCTTCTCAGCATGCCTGCGACTATAAATCATCCCCCACCAGTGGTCTTTGTAGTTGGTTCATATACTTTCTGTTTAATCTTATCTGAGATTTTCAGGATTATTCATCACATGTAGTTATGTGCAGGAGAGGCTAGCTTTTTCCCATACCCCTTCTGTAATGCAGTTAATGTATTATTTATTTCAAGAGTACAGTGCGATACCTGTCAATAATCTCGGCACTGGCAAAGTTGATGAACCCAACAATCGGCAGGTAAAACCTGCTGCAGAGTTAGTGAATGTGCTGTTGGATTGGTCAGCACTGTATGGATGGCTGATGTTGTTGTTTGTCTTTCGGCTTTTCCTGGTTAGGGGTGGCCGCAGTGGAACTCCGGTCCGCTAATGATTGGCAGTAGATTTTTATGATGCCGAGTTGCCAGCTCGATGCCCAACCTTCAATGAAGGCACACCCATTCACGCATGTCTTTCGGAATGCCACTCGACCGCGAAGAGGACATGCAGACTCCACACAGAAGTCACTCCCCGCACTCCAGCTGAGAATTGAACGGGAGAACCTCTTGCTGTGAGGCAACAATGCTGGATGACTGATGTACAGCTGCAAAATAATCCATTAGTGTGCAAATATGGCATGCCAGTGGGGTACAGTAAAGAAGAAGAAACACTGTGAATATGCGTGCAAAGGAGGTACAATTATATCTAATCTGTACAGTCACAAAACTTGGAAAACAAATAAAATGTTCTGCATGTCTGTGTGCAAGGGGGTACTGTGCTATCTGTCAAAGGTCTGTACCCCTTTGTACATATGCAGGCCCTTCCCTTTGTTTTCCTGGTTTTGTCATCTGTTGCACCTCTGAGTTTTATGTGTTCAGTGCTGAAACTAGAGACAATCCTTCTTCAAATGTGCTAAATTGTGATCAGAATATTGATAACACATATTTATTCAAGATTCATGTTTTATGAGGGGGCCACCCCCACATATTCTCTGTGGTATGGCAGATTACCAGAACTCCTGCAACTTAATGTAATCACCTCCAAGGTTGCACTTACTTAGGTAAAATAAACAAATAGTTGGTTTACATTTCTCCTTTGTTTAGCAACTTTGAAAAATAAAAACTTTTTATAAAAGCATTGCAGACATTAGTAGAATTCCAGCTCTCATCTTTTGGCAGAAAAAAAAACATTTAACGTTATTTCCAGTAAGATGTGACAACAAAATTCATCAGACTTTTTGAAACAGTTGTTAGCAATGCCTTATTCACAAAAAGGCGGTCAGTGGTTATCTTTTTTCATATATAATGCTATCTACAAATAAGAAGCATGTAGTGACTGCTGCAATAGAAAACCTGTTGGTAACACAAGTAACTTTAAATTTTGCTCCACAAATTCATGAACAGAATTTTTTGTGGCATCTGTCCAGGAGGACTTCAGTGATATATATGGATTAAGAAACTATATTAATGTCTTTTGTTTACATTTAAGCTTGCTGAAGACAGAAGATGAAATTCAGGGATCACATCCATGCTATATTATTCAGCTAAATAACAAAAAGTTTGCAAATCCTTTCAACATTTCGTGTATATATAGTTATAAAAAATAGATAAATAGATATTTAAAGATGTGTGTATGTGTGTTTACACTTATATAAACCAAATTATAGCAATTAAGACCGGTACATACCCTGTACTTCTGTTCACATAGGTTCATAGGTAGGTACTAGGCTATCTGCCTGAAGGCATTTATAAGCCTAGCCAGAATGTGTTGGCTTTTGCCACCCCCTTAGATTAGTTCCCTGTGCCTCTGTCCAGCAGAGCCACTGAAGTGATCCCCAGTAAACTTTCTGTTTCCCATCCACTTGTCAAGGTTTCTCTTGAAGAGTGTTAGTGAGGAGCTCTGCCTAATGTAGATTGGAATCTTGTTCCAAAGCATGGGAAGTCTCTGGGACAGAAATCTGTTCCTCCAGCACGTCCTATTTATTGTTGTGGTGAGATTTAGATCCCTAGAGCATGTGGCTCGAGGGGATATGGTTTTCTTTAGGTGGAGCATGTCCATCAATTCTGGGTTGGACATGGCCTTGTATGTCATGGAGAGATCACCTCTGAGTATGCGGTATGCAACTGAGTACAGCTGAAGTTTCTTCAGTTGAGCTGAATAGGGCATCTGTTTGAGGCCAGTGATCCTCTTGGTGAGGTACTTCTGTGGTCTTTCCAACTGTTGCAGGTGTCTTATAAGGTACATCCCAAATGGGATACAAATGGGATATGGGATACAAATGGGATATTGTACATAGTGTACAAGTTTAGCTTTCATCCAGATACTCCATTCAAATGGAAAAGCTTTTACCCTCTGTAGGTCATTCTAGGTTTCTACAAGTAAATCACTACCATTAAATCTGCAGTGTGTTCTAGATTCTTTGTGTATGTTGGTCCACAGTTCAATAGCTCAATCTTCCTAAGGTGTAACTGGAAAGCAGACAGTTTAACAACCGTTACATTTAAAAAAGCTCAGAGTTAGAACTAGAGTTTTATTTATGTATTTAAATTGTGTTAAAACTGGGTAAGTGGAACTCTTTTTCAGTTACAACCTGGGTGCATAAGCACAAGTACAGTGTTTATTACAATAAAGGCAACATGAGTACTTATTACTCTGATTACGATGAAGACAGCATGAATACGTATTACTTTATTTACGATCAAGACAACATGAGTACTTATTACTCTGGTGATGATGAAGACAACATGAGTACTTATTACTCTGGTTACGATGAAGACAACATGAGTACTTATTACTCTGGTAACGATGAAGACAACATGAGTACTTATTACGCTGATGCGTACAAGATGTTAAACTTATCATAGTGACATAAACAGAAAACACATATTTTATCACAAAGTTGATTATATGTGAGGAGTATAACCTAATGGTGTGCTTGCTGCATAAGTATTACCCTTTTAAGAGGCCAGTAGAGAACACAAACCCTAGAGATGTGTGACACACAGCCAGAATGTGGAACACCCTATTTTTGTACTGTGTAAAACGTGCAGTTGCCTTGGGACCTTGTTGAATATAAATTCAATAAGACACACTTATGAATCAAATCCAAAATGTTAATAATCTGCAAAACCATAAACACACCATATATAAATGAAACAGTACTTCTGTACAAATCAGAAGTAAAATTACATGCTCATTAATACCACTTGCTATATTTACTTCATTTTGTAAAAAGATCTGTTACATATCACACAACCAGTTCCATGTGCTCACTAAGTGCATAAACAAACAGTATCCTGTCATACTTTACATGCATCAGATGCACACTTATTGTATGCTGCTGTGGTTTTCTTAGCAGCATCTAAGACCTGTTTTGAAGGCTTAAGATCATAGCAGTACAGTTCTTCATTCATTTTAACTGCTAATAAAGAGTTTGGTGTTTTTACGTTGAGGGACTGACTGAATTCAGTCATTACTTTTCATACCAATGCTAAATGATCTTTCAACTTGTGCATTTGAATATGGCAAGAAAATTAGGGTCATCATCCTGCATGTCTCTGGAGTCTGCCAGCATACTTCTGTAGGAGTTTATGAACAGTGACATGCAGTGTCAGTAGATGTCTGAAGCTGAATGTTGAACTCCAGTAAAGGTTCCAGTGCATAGTTGAGAAACATAAAAATTCATGACTCTGCAGATGGTTGGAAATTAGTTAATTTTAGCAGACCATGGCTATGCAGACAAAAAATATGAATTTATGGCTGGCCACTTGCCAAGGGTTCTGTTAATAACTTTCCCAAGACTCAGCCGTCTAGTAGGTGTGTGACTTAAAATCTTGAGGGTGCCACTGTCTGTAAACAAAGCAAATTCTTGCAGTTTTTGTTGTCTGTGCACTGGAACTGAAGTGACAGTATACACCTGATATAAGTTCTTCAACTGATGAATGCATTGCTTTTATACCAGCCATAATACATACATCTGCCAGGTGGCACAGACACCCCATGTAAATAATGGTGGGCTTCAACTCCTTTAAGTGAGATAGCTCAGAATTGTGTTTTCAAATCATAAAATAGCATTGTCTGAAGAAAAGCTCACGATGTTGTAAATCAAAATGATAATTTTTGTCAGTGTGGACATTAATGCATCAAACAATGCTTGCTCAGTTCCTGACACATATTCTGGCGTATGAAGGAACCGTGTTACATTTTTACCTGACTTTTCATCAAGGTAACCAACAAGGATTACCAAATGTTTGTCATCACCCATGTCTGTGCTTTGGTCCATATATGCACACAGAATGATGATTTCTGGCATTAGGAGGCAGTAGCAGCATTCTGGCAATGAGGCCCCAGAACATTCCATGGAATTCAAGCTACCCTTGTTGCTCCACATGTCATTTTCCTGAGAACATCTTGATCCTCACCACATTTCTTCATAAATTTCAGAATGTGTTCTCCTGCTGCAAATGACAAGTTGTTTTGCAAGGAGCGACACAAAACTAACCTCTGCTTCAACCACCTTTGTACTTGCTAAACTCTGAGGTCCAAAGAAGTATGCCATAGTCCTTCCAGCTGCATGCTTGCAATTCTGTCTGTGTTTCTCGTGTTGGAATGTAGCTGCAGATCATGTCTTCCACCATAATGGATTGTGAAATCTGTGCCACAGGTCTTGCAGAAAGCATATTTTAATCCATGCCTACTCATAGAAGACATAGATCTCAACCTCTTAGCACAAAAAATCTGGTCAAAGCCAAAAATAATGGGGGGAACGAAGCTTTACTGATTTTGAAAGTTGCTAGAATAAAACGTCTTGTGTTACCATGCATTTTCTAAAGGATATGAAGTCTGAAATTCAAATGCCTGTCATTATTTTCTGAATTCAGTTCTCACTGATTTGCCACAAAAATCCAGAAAAACACAAATTTTATGAGGAATAGACCAAAAATTTGAGGCAAATAATATGGATATTCTGTGAAAATCTGGGCAGTTGAGAGGTATGACAGAAAGCCAGTCAAAGGCACTTGCCCAGCTTGGCTGAAAAATTGTTTCTCCTTCTCTTCGTTTGGAGTGCCACCTACATCCATATCACTGTCCTCATCATAATCTGTGCAGGCGTTACCTAGCAGGTTTGTAAAACATCAATGCTACTGAGTAAGAACAAAGACTGTAACATTAACAAAAGACATAACATGTTATAGATCAGTCATGACCAAAAACTTCAAGATCTCACATCGTTAAGGATAAAGACAAGGCATAAAGGCAGATTTAACATAATCCATCAAGGGACACTTGTAGAATAAGAATTCTTGATATCCTACATTAAATCCATATAGCACACTTTAACTGCAACAGAAAGATTAATTATAAAGAAAATATACAAAGGCTGTAGTAATAGTAGTATGAGTGTGCTTTGTTTCCAGTTGTGGAAACACTACTGGAAAATAATGCCACTGTGAGTTAAACAATCAAGGATAAACCAGAGCAGAATAAGACAAATCCAGAATTAATCAAGGACACAAGATATTGCTAGTATTAACTTTTGTTTTAAATATGAGAATGTGAAATAATAAACATTTTCTGAAGCAGAAGTCTCTAACTTTGTCATCATTAAATGACATGCACAGCATTTTCTCCAAAGTACAGCATAGTTTTCAATAAATCAGAGACAAATGCAGAAATAATCAGGAACAATCAGATGCACTTGAAATATTAGTGTAATTTGAGACATTGATGGAATAAGAGAATGTGAATTAATAAATATTTTCTGAAACAAAGTTTTAATTCTAATTCTTGTCTAGTGCACAGCTGTCAACAAATGAGCAACAAATTCAGAAAATCGGGGACAGAGACGCTTGACACAGTGACAGAATATGAGAATGTGAGTTGTCAAACAACAAGTTTAATTCATCACCTTTTCTAAAAAATATCATCAGTTTTAGGAAGGACTAAAAGGAAAAGAACTAACACTGGATTCAAAAGCAGGGAATAGGCAATAAACAAACGATATAGAAATTGCCAAATATTTTAACCAGATAACTATTGAAAGAGCTCACCGGGTGATCCAACCTCGTCTGGATTATGACAAACCAAAATTGGTCTACATTAAACCATTTAATTTCCAGGATGTCACTAAAATGCTTTCAGCCACAAAAAGAAGAAATACATCACCTGGAGCAGCTATAAAATATTCTTCGCCTAAGACCTTCCACTAAAATTAAACAGGAAAGGCAAATACTTTCCTCATTCTGCGCCTATTTGATCCAAAGCAGATTAAGTTTCAAATTAAATATCTGAACAAGTTACTTTTTCAGTACCATAGTATTAAATACACTGCCTCCAACACCAAAGATGCAAAACAAACCGTTAAGAATGCCTTTAATGAACTGCCGGATCTTGATACGTCTAAACGCTGAATCTGCTGCATGTTAAACTTCATGTACAATGCCATTATGATATCATGATCTACCTGATTGGAGAGTTAATGTTTTAGGAGATATATCTTTTCTTCCCTTCACCCTGGAATGGGTCCGAAGCTATCAGGATGCAAGTTTCCTCACGGAATCCATTAATTGCTTCTCTTACATATGCGTGACTCTTTCAACATCACGTATATACACTGACTTCTTTATCAACATGACCTTTTTCTCCCAGACTCCTACAGTTTTTTAAAGAAGCATAGCACCTAACCTTCTCAAATGTGCACTTCCTCTAATCTCAAATGCTCAGAGAAAATCTATTTGCAATACCCGATTTGCTCAAGGTAAAACTTTTATCACTACTGAGACTAATCCAGTTTTTCCTACAAGTTTTCGATGTGTACCTAAAGAGCCATGTTTTAAAACTATTTAAATGACTGCAATGTGATCAGTCGATATTTTATCCTAACTATTATTTCACCTTTGTGGTTTTCCTTCAAAAACAACTGTGAAGCTAATCATTATGTGTACGTTTGATGTCATACCATTTACTGCACAGAGTGTTATTTTACTGCTCCAACTTAAAGAATGTCTGATGTCTGCAATATATTTTTATGGCTCAGACTATTTTTGGGTCAAAAAGTAATAGCGCAATGCCATCATTGTTTAATTCCTGAGGTGTGACCAATTTTTTGAAAAGCTGTAAGTCTATAAGCATATTGTTTACCAACTTCGCTCTAAGTTTATAATCAAGGAAACTGTTTTCCATTTTTCTAGGTAAAATCATATAATATTTTGGAACTTGGTCATAATATTGAGAAAAAAGAGTTTTTCTTACTTAGTAAAAGTGAAAAAGCAGCAAACCAAAGACCAGGAAGGAACCACAAAACTTTATAAGCTTTTGTTCATTTAATAAAACAGCATGAACTTCATCAGAATAAATACACAAACTTAAAACCACCCTTTAAATGCTTGCCATGCAAAAAATCATCCAATAACAAAATGCTTCAAATAAATTATTTAAATAACCACTGTGATGTCATGAAAATTTAAAAATATACTACAAAATTTTGCATATGTATAAAAACATGAAAATGTATATATAATAGTCAAACTACTACACAGTGTTTCATCAAATAAAGCCCATTTTGTGAACAGCTTGGCTCACTACATCAAAGCCTTTGTAACTGAAGAAAACTCTTGATGTTAATAGTTTCATTTAGTCCTGGAGGGTAGTCTGCTCTTAAAGCTATCTGCCATTTAATTTCCCTACATTCTAATAAGGCTTTAAAATTGCCCACCAAAGGACCACAAACAACTTTATCTAAGACAAAGAATGTAAATTTCTTAAAATTGTTACATAATAAAACATGTCGTGCCAGTGCATTATTCTTGTCTTTGTTTCTCACTGACAACACATGTTCATAAATCCTTCTACTTAGTGACCTGATGGTCTTGCCAACATAAAAACTGGTACAATAAGTACATACTGTGAGATAAACAATACCCACAGAATCACATCCAAATAACTTTCTTGAAATGTTTAAACTCAACAGAAC
Organism: Protopterus annectens; assembly: GCF_019279795.1. Lineage (NCBI taxonomy): Eukaryota > Metazoa > Chordata > Ceratodontiformes > Protopteridae > Protopterus > Protopterus annectens. The sequence continues at coordinate 7,689,253 of NC_056730.1, forward strand.
CTGAATTGGCTATGTATCTACATTGCCTGCAATGACCACAAGCAAAAGTCCCAACAGGGTCTTTGACCCCATTGTGTGATGTCTTAGAAGTACTTTTAAGTATAATTCTTATGTTACATACCTTTTCATAAGGGAACAAATGTTCATTACCCAGGACTTTCACCAATTCAGAATGTCCAAGTAGCACCTTCCAAGTTTCCTTAATAACATGCCTAATAATGTCCATTCCATCTGAAATGGGCAATGGGAAGGCCAGCTCAAACACCTTGTTTTGATTCACCCTACTTGCTACACTGAAATTGCTTCTCAAAATGGGACTAGCTAAACTGTCTCTGAGAGTTATAACTTCAGCAACAATGTTACATAACCGAAACAAATCATATCCCCTGGCTATAAAAAATCCAGAAAAACACCAACGCAGGAGCCCAAGAAGGTGAATTGCCGAGGTACCAGAATGTATGTTGTATATGGAATAAAGGAATCTTCTGCAAATCTCACCTTTGGGCTCCTGCGTTGGTGTTTTTCTGGATTGTGGCTTTTGTTACTGTGCTTGTTTTTTCTACTATAAAAAATCCAGTCAGTTTGTCAACCTCACCATCAAAAATAGAATCTTCACTGGTCAAACGACTCAACCTTCTAAGTTGTCCTTTGACAACCCCTCTTTTCATATGTTGGGGGTGAAGACTGTCCCTGTGCAGGTACTGATTGACAAAAGTAGATTTCCTATGGATACTAGTCATAGGTGACTCTATAGTCAGGCACACTGATGTCCCACTCACCAGGCTAAACAAGGAGAAGGTTACTGTCAGCTGCCTGTCGGGTGCCAGGATCTGCCACATAACCCACGCACTCAGGTCACTCCACAACAAGTACAAATATGACTCTGTCATTGTCCATGTTGGTGAGAATGACCTGAGACGTACCTCCCTGGACTACATGAAAAGAGACATGGAAGAGCTCTCTGATCTTGTAGCCCAGGCAGTTATGACCTTAGCCCTGAGTAGCATTCTGCCATCGCCCAGAATGATACCACAGTACAAGGACAAAATGACTGACTTCAACAATTGGCTAAGCTTCTGGTGTCATTCTAAGGGGATCCAGTATCTGTCTGCTTGGGATGATATGGTCGACAGACCACGATGCTTTGCCACAGATGGTCTGCACCTGTCGCCCCTGGGATTCCGGATACTGGCAAAGGCTCTTGCTGCCCCTATAGTGCCTTTTTTAGGCAAGGTTCAAATAACAAATTCACCACTGTAACAGGAACAGGCAAGCAAAAACTGAGGGTAATGCTACTCAATGCTAGAAATCTAAATCTCAAAATACACTCACTCGAGGCACTCCTTAAAATGGAGAACATCGATATCTGTGCAGTGACAGAGACATGGTTCAAGGCTCCAGAGAGCACCCCTGCACTACCAGGCTATAACTCATACCACACTTTTCGGCCATGTAACCTGGACCGAAATACCAAAGGTGGAGGTGTGTCCATATTCATTAAGGATATCCACACCTACAGGCTAGTTGCTCATCATAATGCATCCGAGGTTATCCAAGTGCAACTAACTCTGGGCAAAACTGCAATCCAAATTCTAGCTTGCTACAGATCCCCCACCATGCCCCAGGATTCCCACTCCTCTTTTCTTGATGTACTGGAAAATATTAGGGTTCAACCAAACACCCTAATAATGGGCAACTTCAACTACCCCACCATTAACTGGGAAAACTACTTGTGTACCAACTCCTTAGCTCAACGCTTTCTGGAATTCATAAACTCCAATGCCCTGGATCAACTTATCTACACCCCCACCAGAGCCAATAATATCCTAGACCTAGTCATTACCAACATGAGTGACCGGTGTTCCACACCTGAAGTCAACTCCTCGTTAGTCCGATCCGACAATAAGCTAATCACCCTTGATATCCACATCCCGCCCTCACCCCCCATTAAGGAAACCACTGTAAAACATTTCTCCAAAGCCAACTTCATGCTTCTTAAGACAGAAGTGGTGAACTTCATGACACCCATGCAGGTGGACAATACAGTTACAACTGCTGAATCCTACACAAATGCACTCTCTAAACACTTACATGAGTGCATGGATCGTGCTATCCCAAACAGAACCAAGATGCTATCCTCCAAAAACGGAAGCCAATCTGGTGGTCCCCTGCCTTAAACAAACTGTACAACAGAAGGAAGAAACTGTTGCAAAAGAGAGTAAAATCCCATGAGTGGAGGAGCTCCCTGATCAGCCTCAGTAAGAAGCTGAGATCCCTTATAAAATCCTCCAAAGCTAGCTACGAAAACAAAATCGCCACTAATTCTAAGGACAACCACAAAGCATTCTATAGCTATGTCAAGAATCTTGATGGCAACACCCAGATCTGCTCTGAGTTAGCGCAACGGCACGAAAATTACAGAACCAACTGATATTGCCAACATCCTGGCAGATAGGTTCAGTGCTAACTTTACCCCCCCACCCCCTAAAGGGCCCATATCTATACAGGAAGAATGCAGAGTCCCTGTAATCACAACTATGCAGGTAAAAGCTGCACTCTCTAAAGCCATGGAACCGGACAACATCCCAGGCTGCGTTTTACATGAACTTCAGAACGAACTGGCTCCCCACTTAAGCACCATGTTCAGTAATATCCTCACATCAGGCTTTTTGCCCATGGAATGGCGCACAGCAACAGTTATCCCACTCCACAAAGGGGGAGCCACCACTGATCCCTGGAACTGTCGATCTATTAGCCTGACATGCCTGGTCTGCAAGGCCATGGAATGTATCATCATGGAACTCATAAACAAAGACATTGGTAACCTCCAAAGTCTGAATCCCACCCAGTTCAGGTTTGTGAAAGGCAGATCATGCCTCCTGAACCTGATCGACTTCTTTGAGGCAGTCACCAAAGCCGTAGATGATGGTAAGGTGGTTCACACAGCCTATCTTGACCTCGCCAAGGCTTTCGACACCATCCCCCATTCTGGAATTATAGCTAAACTGACTAAACTAGATCTAAATCCCTATGTCACAAGATGGGTTGCCAACTGGCTCACTGATAGAACCCACACTGTAAAAGTTGCAAACTCCAAATTTGACCTTAAAGCAGTGACAAGTGGAGTACCACAGGGTTCCATCCTGGGACATCTCCTGTTTTGTATCTACTTTTCTGAAGTACAGGCTAACACAGAAGGCCTCTGGCTAATGAAGTTCGCAGATGACTGCAAACTAGGAGCCATAGTCAAGTCCCCAAATGATGTGGACATCCTACAGAAGGGCCTCGCTGAGACAGATGCCTGGTGTCAGAGCCATGGCCTCAAGCTCAATGCCAAAAAGTGCAGTGTCATCCCCTTTGGTAAAAACTCTGTACCCATGAACTACCACATAGGCAGCAATCTACTTAATACCGAATGTGTTAAGAGACCTTGGGACGCAGGTGGACAGTAGTCTCTCCTTTGATAGTCACATCACCACAGTAGTCAGGAAGTCCTTCTACATGGCACACCTCATCATAAAAGGGTTCTCATCCAGGAAAAAAGAGGTCATTGCTCTCCTCTACTTGACACTCATTAGACCCATTGTGGAGTACATGCCTCTTTTGGAATGTACCTCACAAGATATCTGCAGCAGCTGGAAAGGCCACAGAAGTACCTCACAAAGAGGATTACTGGCCTCAAACAAATGCCCTACACTGACCGCCTCAAAAAACTCCAGCTTTACTCCGTAGCATATCGCCTACTCCGAGGTGATCTCTGCCTAACATATAAAGCTATGTCAAACCCAGAACTGTTGGACATGCTACACCTAAAGAAATCCCAATCCCTCCGAGCTACACGCTCTAGGGACCCAAACCTTGTCACCACAATAAACAGGACATGCTGGAGGGATAGATTCCTGTTCCAGAGACTTCCCATACTCTGGAACAGGCTACCCATCTATGTCAAGCAAAGTTCTTCATTAGCACTCTTCAAGAAAAATCTTGATGAGTGGATGGGAAATAGGAAATACACCTCGGGGATCACTTCTGTGTCTCTGCTCGAGAGTGGCACAGGAAAATAACTTTCTTGGGTGGCGTGAGCCAGGAAACCTTGTTGGCTAGGCTTACATAGACCCTTGGGCCGATAGCCTAGTACCTACCTACGTATGAACTTATGAACCTATGATACTACTGAAACTAAAACTGTCATCAAGTAGTTCCAAGTGAATATCCAGGAAGTCTGTTGTTTTCCCAAACCCTACCAAGGTAAAGTTCAAAAAACTGGTTGAACAATTCAGGTCTTGCAAAAATAACTGGAAACTATTAAGGTTCCCTTGCCACAAAAAAAAAAAAAAAATCATCAATGTAACTCCTGTAAAATAAAATATTCTTAGCCAAAGGATGTGTCACAAGAAATTTCATCTCCCACATAGCCATAACTAGGTTAGCGAAAGAAGGAGCCACTCTAGAACCCATGGCCACACCAGAGATTTGTATATATACTTATATATTATGGTTTCTTATGTTTTTAGTGAGTCTGAAAATCCCTTCAAATTGGACAGTCGTGAAATACAAATAAGTGCCACTATTGAAAGTAACTGCTCAGATGAGTTTGACATTTGCAAAAATGACATATTTTCTTTTCCTTAAAATTATTTCTTTGCAGTTAGAAGTGGCTTCTTTAGAAGAATGTGTAAGACTCTGCTGTGTGCCTCGTGGCTTAAGATTATTTAAATTTCCTAACTGTGTTCAACAAGGGGACTCTGTACCAGCAATTGACTGAACTTTTTAATGGTACTGGTGTCGCCTTGATGAAAATGCTGGTCGCCCATTATAAATGTAATATTACTAACTTTAAAACTGATATGGAAACTCTGGACATGAAAGCTAGGGGGGCCAAATGTTTCCAGTGCTTTTCTACTTTATATGAAGGTATTTCCATCAAAGTAGACAGACAGAGGGCGACCATTATTAATAGGAAACAAAGAAAATTGAAGAGAGACTTGCCTGCCTATAAAGATAAGACTGTCTATCCTTTACCTAAACGTTTAACATCCATACAAACTGTGAAACCAACTGGTGCACTTGATAGTACTAATGGTCTTACAGAGGCAGTTGCTTCTACTTCTGTTTCTTATCAGTGTGATGCCGGCAATACGAATGTTGTTAATAATTCTCCCAATGTTGATGCTGCTATGTCCACAATGAATGGACCTTTTTTAGTGGACAAATCAGGGGTGCAGAGAAACCCGAGGTGGTCGAAAGAAGTTCAGGCCACACACAAGAAGGAACAAGGGAAGAAGGGGAACAACAGGAACAGGAACAAAAAAAGAGAGCTTAAATTTTTGTATAGACATTTTAAATTTGTGTGATGTTAACTTAACAGATGATACCTATAAGGCGTTACAACGCGGATTTACATTTATTCCTTCCATCAAGGTGAATGTAGTAAATTTGATTGTGGATTTTAAGTTATACTTGGGAAAGTTGAATTTGAAATTCATTTTTGATGGTTTGTCTACTTCTCTTTTACCCACAGAACAATGTAAATGTAGAAGTACTTACAATCCTGCCTTATGTTCTTCCTTACAAGTTTTTGGTACACAATGAGAACAGCATTTTAGGGACATTAGTAGATGGTCCCACAGTACTGATAATCTTACTCAGGGAGAGAGGAAAACATTAATTGACTTAGCTACTAACAAGGATCTGAGAGTAATGAAGGCAGATAAGGGTGGGGCCCTTGTCATTATGCATACTGTGGACTAGGAAAATGCTATGCTGTAACTTTTGAGTGACCATAGAAACTACAAACAGGTCAACATAAATGAAGTTTTATTGTGTTTCAAGCATATTGACACTTTATTATTTGATTTGTTTTGTCAAGGTAATATTGGACACTCAGTATACATGTTCTTACAGGTTGAACATCCAAAGTTAGCAGTTCTCTTTGGTACTCCTAAAGTCCACAAATGCAGAAGTGCCCCCCCCTTTTAGACTCATAGTGTCAGCAGCATACTCTAAGACTGAACCAATTTCTATTTGGTTAGATAAAATTTTGAACTCTATTGTTCAAAGTTCAAGGTTTTATTTAAAAGATTCATGGCATCTATTAGAGTTGTTATGTGAATTTAATTTTGAAAATTTTGATATGTCAACTATATTTTTTGTAACACTTGATGTCACTTCCCGATATACAAGTATAGCTCAAGAAGCTGGAATTGATTTATTTAGGGAATATTTGACTGGTCATACTGACTTTGACAATGATAAGATCAAAACTGTGTGTTTTGATGGAAATGATTTTGGAAAGTAATTTTTTTAAGTTTGGAACTAGTATTTTTCAGCAAATCTCTGGTGTGGCCATGGTTGTGGCCATGGGTTTTAGAGTGGCTCCTTCTTTCGCTAACCTAGTTATGGCGATGTGGGAGATGAAATTTCTTGTGACACATCCTTTGGCTAAAAATATTTTATTTTACAGGCATTACATTGATGATTTTTTTTTCTGGCAAGGGAACCTTGATAGTTCCCAGTTATTTTTGCAAGACCTAAATTGTTTAACCAGTTTTTTTGAACTTTACCCTGGTAGGGTTTGGGAAAAGAATAGACTTCCTGGATATTCATTTGGAACTACTTGATGACAGTTTTAGTTTCAGTAGTAGTACCCACAGGAAATCTACCTTTGTCAATCAGTACCTGCACAGGGACAGTCTTCACCCCCAACATATGAAAAGAGGGGGTGTCAAAGGACAACTTAGAAGGTTGCTGTTTGACCAGTGAAGATTCTGTTTTTCATGGTGAGGTTAACAAACTGACTGGATTTTTTATAGCCAGGGGATATGATTTATTTTGGTTACGTAACATTGTTGGTGAAGTTAGAACTCTTAAGAGACAGTTTAGCTAGCCCCATTTTGAGAGGCAATTTCAGTGTAGCAAGTAGGGTGAATCAAAACAACAAGGTGTTTGAGCTGGCCTTCCCATTGCCCATTTCAGATGGAATGGACATTATTAGGCATGTTATTAAGGAAAATTGGAAGGTGTTGCTTGGACATTCTGAATCGGTGAAAGTCCTGGGTAATGAACCTTTGTTCACTTATGAAAAGGTATGTAACATAAGAAGTATACTTAAAAGTACTTCTAAGACATCACACAATGGGGTCAAAGACCCTGTTGGGACTTTTGCTTGTGGTCATTGCAGGCAATGTAGATACATAGCCAATTCAGGTTCTGTTGAGTTGAAACATTTCAAGAAAGTTATTTGGGCAAAGAACAGGTTTACATGTGATTCTGTGTGTATTGTTTGTCTCACAGTATGTAATTCTTGCACCAGTTTTTATGCTAGCAAGACCATCAGGTCACTAAGTAAAAGGATTTATGAACATGTGTTGGCAGTGAGAAACAAAGAGAAATATTGCACTGGCACGACATGTTTTATTACGTAACAATTTTAAGAAATTTACATTCTTTGTCTTAGATAAAGTTGTTTGTGGTCCTTTGGTGGGCAATTTTAATGTCTTATTAGAATGTAGGGGAAACTAAATGGGAGATAGCTTTAAGAGCAGACTAACCTCCAGGACTAAATGAAACAATTAACATCTCGAGGCACTCCTAAAAATGGAGAACATCGATATCTGTGCAGTAACTGAGACCTGGATCAAGACTCCAGAGAGCACCCCTGCAGTACCAGGCTACAACTCTTACCACACTTTTTGGCCACCAAACCAAGACCGAAACACTAAAGGTGGAGGAGTGTCCATATTCACCAAGGATACTCACACCTCCAGGCTAGTTGCCCAACACAATGCATCTGAAATTCTCCAGGTACAACTAGCACTAGGTAAGACTGCAATCCAAATTGTAGCTTGCTACAGATCCCCCACCATGCCCCAAGATTCTCACTGCACCTTTCTAAACATACTGGAAAATATTAAGATACAATCAAACACCCTAATACTGGGTGATTTCAACTACTCTGTCATTAACTGGGAAAACTACTCGGGTACCAACACCTTTTCCCAACGGTTCTTGGAATTCATAAATTTCAATGCCCTGGATCAACTAATCCATTGTCCCACCAGGGGCTCCAATATCCTAGACCTGGTCATTACAAACATGGGAGATAGATGCTCCACACCAGTGGTCACCCCCTCATTGGTCAGGTCTGACCATAAGCAAATCACCCTTGACATGCACATCCCACCCCCACCCCCCAGTAAGGAAACCTCTATAAAAAACTTCTCCAAAGCCAACTTCATGCTACTTAAATCATAAATGACAAACTCCATGGCACCCATGCAGAAGGGAGCTGAAAGTTTGACTGCTGAATTCTACACTAAGGCACTGTATGAGCACATCCACTTGTACATAAATCGTGCCATCCCAAGTAGAACCAAGAAGCTCTCCTCCAAAAAAAGGATGTCAATCTGGTGGTCCCTTGCCATAACCAAACTATACAACAGAAGGAAGAAACTGTTGCAGAAAAGAGGAAAATCCCAGGATGCAAAAAACTCCCTTACCAGCCTCAGTAAGAAGCTGAGATCCCTCATAAAAATCTCCAAAGCTAGTTACGAAAATAAAATTGCCAAATATTCCAAAGACAACAACAAGGCATTCTATAGTTATGTCAAGAATCTAAATGGCAATGCTCAGATCTGCTCTGAGCTACAACATAATGGCATTAAATATACTGATCCCAAGGATATTGCCAATATTCTGGCATATCAATTTAGTGCCAACTTCACCCCCCTCTCACCCCCTAAAGGGCCCATCTCAATAACAAAAGATTGCCAAATTCCGGTAATCATGGCCACATAGATAGAAACCGCACTCTCCAAAGCTAAGAATACAGCATCCATGGGACGAGATGACATCCTGGGCTGTGTACTACATGAACTACAAAATGAACTGGCACCTCACCTAAGTGTCATGTTTAATCATAGCCTCACCTCAGGCTTCATGCCCACTGAGTGGTGCACAGCTACAGTTCTCCCACTCCACAAGGGGGGAATCCACCTTGGATCCCAGGAACTACCATCCCATCAGTCTGATGAGCCTGATCTGCAAGGGCATGGAACGGATTATTGTGGAACTTATAAACAAAGACATTGGTAACCTTCAAACACTGGAACCCACCCAGTTTGGGTTTGTGAAGGGGTGATCTTGTCTCCTGAACCTGTTTGACTTCTTTGAATCAGTCTCCAGAGCTGTGGATGAGGGTAAGGCGGTCCACACAGCCTATCTGGACCTCGCCAAGGCCTTCAACACCAGCCCCCACTCTGGAATCATAGATAAACTTGCTAAGCTGGGCATAAATCCATACATCACTTGACGAGTTGCCAACTGGATTACTGACAGAACCCAGACTGTAAAAGTAGCCGACTCCAAATCCATCTCCAGACAAGTGGAGTACCTCAGGGTTCTGTCCTGGGACTGCTTTTGTTTGGCATCTACTTCTCTGTAGTACAGGCCAACACTAAGGGACTCTAGCTAACAAAGTTCACAGATGACTGCAAACTGGGAGCCATTACTGAATCCCCAAATTATGTGGATATTCTACAAAAGTGCATTACAGAAAGAGATGCTTGGTGCCAGAGCCATGGGCTCAAGCTTAAGAAATGTATAGTTATCCCCTTTGGGAAAAAACGTGTACCCATGAATTACCACATAGGTGGCAGTACACTAAACACCAAAAGTGTGATGAGAGACTTAGGGACACAGGTGGACAGTGGTCTCACCTTCGATAGCCACATCGCTACTACAGTCAGGAAATCCTTCTATATGGCACACCTCTTCACTAAGAGCTTTTCATCCAGAAAAAAATGAGATCATTGTCCCACTGTACTCATCCCTCATTAGACCCATTATAGAGTACAATGCCCCATTTGGTATGTACCTCACAAAACATCTGCAACAGCTGGAAAGGCCACAGAAATACCTCATTAAAAGAATCACAGGCCTAAAGCAGATACCCTATGCTAACCGTCTCAAACAACTCCAGCTATACTCTGTGGCATATCGTCTACTCAGAGGCAATCTCTGCTTAACATACAAGGCCATGTCAAACCCTGAGCTGTTGGACATGTTCCACTTAAAGAAATCCCAATTCCTCAGAGCCACACGCTCCAGGGATCTAAACCTTGTCATCATAATGAACAAAACATGCCAGAGGGATAGGTTCCTGACCCAGAGACTCCCCATACTCTGGAATAGACTGCCCATACATGTCAAGCAGAGCGCCTCCTTGTCTCTCTTCAAAAAGAACCTTGACGATTGGATGGGAGATCGGAAATTCACCCTGAGGATGACATCAGTCGCTGTGCTAGACAGGGGTCCAGGGAAGTAAATATTGTGGAAAGAAATATTCGGGGAATTGTTTGGCTAGGCTTGTATAGGCCCTAGGGCCGATAGCCTAGTACCAACCTATGAACCTATAAGTGTTTTCTTCAGTTAGAAAGGCTTTGATGTAGTGAGCCAAGCTGTTCACAAAATGGGCTTTATTTGATGAAACACTGTGTAGTAGTTTGTTATTATTGACTATTATATATATATATATATATATATATATATATATATATATATATATATATATATATATATATATATATATATATATATATATATATATATATATACATTTTCATGTTTTTATACATATGCAAAATTTTTAGTGTATTTTTAAATTTTCATGACATCACAGTGGCTATTTAAATAATTTATTTGAAGCATTTTGTCAATGGATGATTTTTTGTACATGACAAGTATTTAAAGGGCGGTTTCAAGTTTGTGTATTCTGATGAAGTTTGTGGTGTTTTATTAAACAAATGAAAGCTTATAAAGTTTTGTGGTCCAGTTCCTTCCTGGACTTTGGTTTGCTGCTTTTTCAATTTTACTTTGTTCTTTGGAGTTGTTTAGCCATTTTTGAGTTTTTCTTACTTGTCACAAAATGTAATTCTTTTTCTACTCAATGAAAATGCACCCACGGCTGAAGTAATATTATCACAGTAAGATGATTTCTAACAAAACTTCAAGGAAACATACCTAGATGTTTTTCTTTTAATGGCAGTGAGGGCAGGATATACTGAAATGCATTTGATAGTCATTTGACTTCCCCTATTCTCGGGACTACTACCATAAATTCAAATAACATCCATAGTACCTTACTGACATACAGTCTGTATTTACCCAATCTATAGAGCTTACTGGATGAGTTTTGGCTACTTGAGTTTAATATTGTTAAATCTGTTGCAGAATATTTTAGCCTGCTCTCTCTTTTTAGTTAGGTGATTTGAAATGGGGAGCTTGTAATGCTTTTATGATAACTTCACTTGTTGCATTTGATGGGATCCTGTGTTAGGAAATGTTACTGTAGTTAATGTTCACTTTGGTTCATATTATATACTTAGATTGACTAGACAGAAAGATATCACATCTTTGCTAGACACCTTTACTATAACTTTTACCCAAATCCTTATTAAGATGCCAGGAAACAGAATAACTAGATACTGTTTGATCTTGCTGCTGCCAGAATTGAAATGCATGTACAATATATGAGACCTTGTTTCATAATTAATTATCTCGACTTACCATATATCTACATTATTTCCATCTTGTATGTCACTTTTATATTTTAATGTACCTTGTTCTTAACCCCATGTAAGATATAGTTTGTGAATCTTTATTAACTTCACAATATTTATAAAGATAATAGTTATTGGCCATAACCAATCTCCCTTTGACACTTGGATTCTGTTACCTCTCAAAACACTCTTAGAATAAACCAACAAGGAAGCTAATATATAGCACCTATTGTATAAACTATTCCCTATAACAGTGATACATACATGGATTTGTTGTACATATTGATCTTTGGGATGATGTTTTAACTACACTAGTGAAGAGAACGGTGTATATCTTGACTATGAATGGGACACACTGATTCACACAAGACAAATGTTGTATCACAAGACAAGAATTTAAATTTATTAGCTTCATGCTATCTTTGAGTAGTTTTTGATAAGTAATCTTAGACCTGCTTATACTGAGTGCCACAATATGTTAATAGGACAATATATACTCCATGATGATATATTTAATCATACAATATATGGCCTTGGTGTTTATATCATATATTTTTTAGACAAATTTGTACTAAATGTCACTTCTATGAAAAATCGAACAGGAGCTCAGGCTATCTATATTTCTCTTTACTTGACATTTAGTTACATGTGATGTTGTCATGAATGTTTTCTGCCGGTAGATATCCTAGCCTAAATTTTTATTTATTTATTTTTTTTATCAAAGCCAACATTAGTAATAACACTTCATTACTCTAGAGCTACCTAATTATTTATATTCACAATTTTATTATCAATCTAATACAGAAAGCAATACGTTTCTACAGCTCTCTACCTTACACCCCTACCATTTAATATGAGCTGGGAGATCAGTTGTTCGTATGTTAGGAAAGTTATGCTATTTGCACCCTGTTTGATTAATATTTTTATTCTGAGACTATATGCCACTAAAAAATATTTGTTAGAGACGTATTGCTCTTTGATCTATTTTTTCATCCTCGCTCCACACCTCTATTGTTTACCATCCCACTCTCTTCCGGGCAAAGTAGTTTTGTGATTAGGCACAAGGTTAATGCAGGAAGAGATAAATGCTATTTACCTTTCTTTATCAGAACTTCACATTCCTTCTATTTTTCCAAAGTATCTAAAGGTAATGTCTTACTATGTGGATAACTGACTTTTGGAATGTAAAGGGGATCCAGCTGAAAAAAAAAGGATATTGTTCCTTCATTTGGCCTTTAAATCTAAACCAAACCTAATTCTAATACAAGAGACTTATATGCTTCCTGAGTAATGGAAACATACTATGGGGAAAAAATCGATTAAACCAGTTATAGCAGCTGGCAAAAAATCTAATAGTGTAGGGGTAGCAATTATTGTTAAAAAAACTTTCCGAGAAGATATTAAGCACTATAACTCAGACCAGAGAGAAGGTGGTGCTACTTAATTAAATGCCCCTACCTCGATAAACCTCTATTACTGTTAAATATATACACCTCTTGTATTAAACAACAAAAAATTATCATGCCCATCTACAAGATTTTCTCCTCTTTCCCTAACTATTATTATATTATAAGAGGGGACTGGAATATTGTTCAAGACCCTATGACAGATAGGACAAACATTAAAACTATGTATAACAAACATGCTTCTATAGCTATTATGGAACTTAAAAAATGATTTTAATGTATTTGATCCATATGTTTTCCAATCTAAAAATACTCCAAAAGACAAATTCACCCTTTATTCTTACTGCCATAAAGCCTGGTCCAGATTGGATTTTTTACTGATCCGAAGTGCTTTTTCGAATTTTAACAACTCTTTTCACACAGAACCTAGATTTCTTTCTGACCTTTCTAAAATTACCTTTATTGTTGACTGGTATAACATTATTAATACTAGTAATAGGGGTCATAACTGGACACTAAACCCTAATCTCTTACAAAAAAAACCATGCGATACGAGAAATATAAACTGTTTTGGAAGAATTCCTAGATTCACTTGATCTTAACCAATTACTTTTTGACACTTATCGGGCCTCTATAAAAACCTTAATTAGTGGATCTCTTATAAGTAAACCTTCCTACTATAAAAAAATCTCCTTAAAGAATCTTCAATTAAAAACAAAATCACCAATCTAGAGATGGATCTACAGTCAAATTTCAACCATGAGACAGAAAAAACAGATAATCTATCTCCAGAAAAAACTCTATTAAATTCAGAGAAACTATCCTTTCAAGAAATAAAGACCCTTGCAAAATATTCAGAATGGTCTCAAATGCCATCCAAATTCCTGGCAAGACTAATTAACCAGGGTAAACTCTATCCTATCATATCTGAGGTATCATATCAGGATAAAAACTACTATACCAGTCAAGATACAGACCAATTATTTGAAAAAAATATACTCCTATTCTTATAGTTCTCTTGACCTTTCTTTAAACAAACAAGAACTGAATCTCTTTCTAAACCAATTGAACTTAATGAAGCTTTACCAAATACAACAAGACTCGCTGTCATCCTCTATTACCCAAAAAGAAATAATTATGAATAAATAAACTAAAATCTAGTAAAGCCCCAGGACCTGATGGCCTTTCCTCAGAATTTTATAAAACTTTTGCCCAAAAAATCTCTAACATTCTTTTACGTTTAATTATATCAATGGGAATGGAATGACAGACTTACAACCAAATGCCTGTAAAATGATCTTTATCCCTAAAGAAAATTCTGATCCCAAGAATCCATGGAATTATAGATTTCTTTCTTTGATTAAATTAGATTTGAAGATCTTTGCTTCAATTCTAGCCAAAGGACTTAAACCTATTATCCCATACATTCTCTCTCCAGACCAATCTGGATTCATACAGCATAGGGAAACTTTTGACCATACTCTCACACTAGAGCCCATGATAACCCTATATAATCAAAATTGTACTCCAATATATACCTTGGCTATCAACGGTTCTAAAGTTTTTGACAGACTTAATGTCAGCCTCTTACTGTCAGTCTTACCCCACTTTGACATACCCCTAGATTTTATCCAAGCTATTAAAACACTGTATTCTAATGCTCACACTATTCTACAAATTAATAAATGCTCCTCTTCCCAAATTGCTATCAAAACGGGAGCCAGATAAGGATGTTCAATGTCCACTTACTTATTTAATCTATACATTGAGCCTTTATTCCTATTAATTACACAGAAAACCTTTCACTATACCCCTGTACTTTTTAATATTAAGATCACTTTATCAGCATTTGCTGATTACTTAAATTTATATTTTATGCTACCTAATTCAGACCTAGAGAAAATTCTAAACTCTATCGATACTTTCTCAAAATTTTCAAATTATAAACAAAATTTAGGTAAATCCTTAATTTTTCCTATTAACTCTTTTTGTCAGTTACCCACTTATCCACTTCTTCTTCTTTCGGCTTTTGCCAGTTAGGGGTCACCACAGCGGATCACCTATCCGCTTATGATTGGCAGTGGAGTTTTATAGTCTCGAGTTACCAGCCCGGTGCCTAACCTTCCACAGAAGGCACACACATTCACACACTCACACCTAGGACCAATTCAGAGTATCCAATCCACCTACAACATGTCTTTGGGATGTGGGAGGAAATCGGAGCACCTGGAGGAAACCCACGCAACCACAGGGAGGGCATGCAGACTCTGCACAGAAGGCACCCTAGCCAAGGATCGAATTTCTTGCTGTGCGGCAACAACGCTAACCGCTGCACCACCGTGGCCACCCTATCCACTTATCCACTAATAAAAACAAATCAAAGTCAATAACTTCCTGCAGTACTTATGAATATCCTTCCACCAGGACCCTAAAAATTTCTATCTAAACACTATTACAAAGCTTTGGTCCAATATACAACAGGATCATACTAGATGGACAAAACTCCAACTCTCATTTCTTGCCAAAGTAACAATTATTAAAATGAACATCTTACCAAGATTATTCTGTGTTCTAAATGCCTCCAGTATAATACTATGTAACAACATTTTAAACCACTTTATTCCTCTCTATCCAAAATGTTATGGTTTCCTAAATCAATAAGAATCAATTATAAAAACCTAACTTATCCTAAGGATAATGGTGGTCTAGGTCTCCCTGATTTTAAACTGTACTACAATATCATTAACTATAATAGAATATTAGTAATGTCCTGACTAAATTCCAAAAAGAACAACTTGGTCTCCAACTTGGATAAAATTATTTTACAACTATATTAAAACATGTAACTTTAATCCTAAAACTCTTCCCTTTCTTCATAGGGAGAATTTAAAAATCACTAAAACATATGTATCCCTAAAACATAAAATAACTACCCTACAAAAATTGTTTTAATCTTTAAAATTATCTTGCACCTTAATACATTGCAACCAATTCATCTTAACCCAAACTTTAAAGTAAATAATAAAATGATTAACTTGGACAGTTATCCCCTTCTTAAGGAAAAAAGTTTCTTTGATTTTTCCCCTTTATAAAACAGTCTTTTACTGAGATGAGACTGCAGATGAATCTTCCCAAAAGTTATACTGTTATTTTAAGACAAATTAGGGAATTCTGTTCTAATATCTTGGAAGATCCCAATTTAGTCTCGAATGACATAAATACTTGTAAAACTATATGGAACCTGCTTTCGCTAAGGGGAAAATGATCTCTAACTCATATAAATTCATCCTTTCAATTAAATCCCAAACTGATGTAATTCTCTCGAAATATTAGAAAGCTCTAGATCCATTAATCTGAACCAATCAAATAACCCACTCTATCCAAATAACTTTAAAATGTGTACCTTACTCCAGCTATAGTAAGCAACATTTATCCCACAGCTTCTCCTCTGTGCCCTTATTGTGACAGCCAAAAGGCTGATCTCATACATATTTTTTGGAGCTGTAAATGTTCCTATAAACTTTGGTGTTCAGTAAGAATTCAACTGGAAAAATGGGGTACAAGAAAACAACTCTAATTTGGAAATTTACTCTTTTGCATATTCCCCACCTGGGTTGTCAGAGTTATAGACATGTATTTTAATTACACCTTTTCCCTAATCAAATTCTATATTACACTAAAATGGAAAGTTAGATCATTAATTTCATGGACTGGATATAAACAGCTGCTAAATACTTATTATCTCACAAATACTTAATCTGCAGTCAAAAACTATATTCGCATTCTATTGAATTTTGGGATATGTTACTTGATCACATTCTACATTAATGGAAATATTGCACTTTCATTTATGGACAAATGGCACATTTATGTATAGTTATTTGTTATGTATGTTATTATCAATACATGCTTTTTGAAAAATTGTCTTTTTTACTGTGATGTTGATATTGTTGTGTGTTTAAAGTTCTGAAAAATAAAGTATAATAAATAGATTAAAAAAAGAAAATGCAGTTTTAAAATGTAGAATGGAGAAATATGCTAAAAAAATTGCCAAACATTTACTTTTGCAAGCCCACCTCCTCAACTTTGGACAAGTCAGCTTGATATAAATATCACAGTCATGTGATGTGAGACAGCACCAAAGGGAATAAAAACACTGCATTATGGGATATGTCATTATAAAAGGAAACCTTATAACCAAATAACACCCAAGTGTACTACAAGAACTACAGCTGACAGTCTTAATCCACCAACTGCCAGACAAAAAGGAAGCTAGCATTCCAAATATGGTGGCATCCTCTAGGTAGTTACTAGGCTTGCAGCTCAGGGAACCACTAAAGAGACTATGTCAAATTCCTAGTTGCCCCAAGCAGTCTCTGGTTAAGTGACTTGCTCATGGTCACACAGTAGGCAAGGAACCAAACCCTGTACTACAGAAACTAAAGCTCACAGCCTTAACCCTCTGTGCCAAATGCCAGAGTTTGTGTTTCTTCCTCCCTTTCTTACCAGCCATTGTACATGCCACTAGATCATAGTCCACGCCCCCTCCAAACAGACACTACAATATGTTAGTGATTGATCATATTTTTTATACATCCTGAGTCTTTCCTACAGCCTTCTCACATTATATTAATTTTTTATTATCTTTGTCAGCTGAAGTTATTTCTCCTTTTCTGTCACCACACTTTCTCCTTTTATTGTTTGATCACTGATTATACAACCTGGTCCTTCTTGACTATTTCCTCTATAAAGTTCCATGTTCTTTCCTCTCCAAATACTTAATCCTGGACCTACTGCCAACATTCCAACATTGTATGTATACGACTACACCATCCAGGAGTTCATTGATAACATGGCAGTTACATATGAAGAAGCACAAAAATAGTAAATCAGTGCATTCTAATATAAGAGAAGAGAAGAAACTGAGGGTAATGCTGCTCAATGCCAGAAGTCTAAATCTCAAAATGCACGCACTCGAGGCTCTTCTCAGTATGGAGAACATCGATGTCTGTGCTGTAACTGAAACCTGGTTCAAGGCTCCTGAGAGCACCCCGGCACTATTAGGTTTTACCTCATATCATGCGTTCCGGCCCCAAAACCGGACCACACCACAAAAGGAGGGGGTGTATCCATATTCATAAAGGATACCCACACCTCCAGGTTGGTGGCAACGCACGAAGCTTCGGAAACCATCCAGGTGCAACTAACCATAGGCAAAACTGCTCTACAAATTGTAGCATGCTACAGGCCACCCTCTCAAACTCAGGAACCCCACACAGCCTTCCTGAAGACACTGGAGGGTATAAATGTATCTCCAAACACCATCATATTGGGTGACTTCAATTACCCGAATATAGACTGGGAACATTACTCAAGCCCTAACTTTCTAGCCCAACGGTTCCTGGAGTTCATAAATTCAAATACCATGGAACAGCTAGTCACTGTTCCCACGAGAGGAGAAAATATACTAGATCTTATTGTCACAAACATGGGGACAAAATGCTCCACACCGGAAGTATATCCCTCATTGGTGAGATCTGATCATAAACTAATCTCACTGGAAATCCACATCCCGCCTCCACCCCAAACAAAAAAGACCATAGTGAAGAACTTCTCTAAAGCAAACTTCACACTACTCAAGACTGGTGTGGTATCCTTCAAGGCCCCTGAGCCAGTGGAAACCACAACCCAAGCTGTGGAAGCCCTTACAAATGCCTTCTATGAACACCTCCAGGACTGCATGGATCAAGCAATCCCAAATAAAACCAAGACTCTTTCCACAAAGGGCAAACGTCCAGTCTGGTGGACCCCAGCCATTAACAAACTTTACAATAAGAGGAGAAAGCTATTACATGATAGAAGAAAATCCATAAAAGGGAAGTCACCCTGATCATTATTAGTAAAAATATGAGCACTCATAAAATCAACTAAGGCCAATTTTGAGAGAAAAATTGCCATGGATTCAAAGGACAATCATAAGGCCTTTTTCAGCTATGTTAGGAACCTGGGTGGAAACTCCCAGATATGCTCAGAATTAGTCCAAAATGATACAAAATCACTGAACCCACAGACATTGCCAACATACTGGCAGACAGGTTCAGTGCAAACTTCACCCCCCTCTCCCCTAAAGGAGAGATAACTATCCCAGCCGAGTGTAGCCTCCCGGACATCTCAAATGCGCAGGTGAAAGCTGCTCTCTCTAAAGCTAAAAACACAGCATCAATGGGACCGGATGGTGTCCCTGGCTGTGTGCTACACGAGCTAAATGAGGAATTAAACCCACACATAAGGCAGCTGTTTAATCTCAGCCTTACCACAGGATACGTGCCCAAGGAGTGGCGTACGACAACTGTTGTCCCACTCCACAAAGGCGGCGCCTCTACGGACCCTGGTAATTACCGCCCCATAAGCTTAACAAGTCTAGTCTGCAAAACTATGGAGAGGATCATAATGGAGCTCATAAACAAATATATAGGGGACTTGCAGACATTGGACCCGACCCAGTTTGGCTTTGTCAAGGGAAGATCATGCCTTTTGAACTTGGTCGACTTCTTCGAAACAGTCACCAAGGCCATTGATGAGGGAAAGGCAGTCCATACAGCCTACCTTGACCTTGCAAAGGCTTTCGACACAATACCCCACTCGGGTATTGTAGAAAAACTTACCAGCTTAAATGTAAACCCATATGTCACAAGATGGGTTGCAAACTGGCTTAAGGACAGAACCCACAGGGTTAGAGTTGCTGGCGCTGTGTCAGACTCCAAGCCGGTCACAAGTGGTGTCCCACAGGGCTCGGTCCTTGGCCCCTATTGTTTGGCATCTACTTCTCAGAAGTACAGGCCAACATAGGAGGACTTTGGCTGACAAAGTTTGCAGACGACTGCAAACTGGGCCATAGTGAAAAGAGCATCAGACACGTATATCCTTCAGAAGGGACTCACGGAAACAGATAGCTGGTGCCAGAGCCATGGCCTGAAGTTAAACGCCAAAAATGTATAGTCATACCCTTCGGGAAAACAAGGTAACCTCAAGCTACCATATAGGTTGCAATCCACTAAGCACAGAAGAGGTTATCAGGGACCTGGGGACCCAGGTTGACAGTGGCCTTTCTTTTGACACTCACATTGCTAAAGTGGTTAGAAAGACCTTCTACATTGCCCACCTGATCATGAAGGGATTCACATCCAGATCTAGTGAGGTTATTGTTCCCCTGTACTCTTCACTTATCAGACCAATGATCGAGTACAATGCCCCATTCGGGATGTATCTCACCCGACATCTGCAGCAATTGGAGAGACCCCAAAAGTTCCTCACCAAAAGGATAAAGGGACTCCAAAATCTGTCATATGCTGCCAGATTGAAGAAACTCCAGCTCTATTCAGTCGCATACTGTCTGCTCAGAGGTGACATGTGCCTGACATACAAGGCCATGTCCAACCCGGAATTAATGGACATGCTCCACCTCAAAAAATCCAAATCCACCAAAACCACTAGAGCAAGCGACTTAAACCTTAGCACGGATATAAATAGGACGTGCTGGAGGGATAGATTTATCACTCAGAGACTCCCTATGCTGTGGAATAAAATCCCGATCCATGTGAGGCAGAGCACCTCGCTGACTCTGTTTAAGAGAAATCTAGACCTGTGGATGGGAGATCGTAGGTTTACCCCGGGAATCATCTCTGTGTCACTGCTGGACAGAGGCACAACAAACTAATGGGCACAGTATTTTTTCATATAAGGGGTGGCGTAAGCCACAAAAATTTGGGCTAGGCTTATAAATGCCTTAGGGCAGATAGCCTAGTATAAACCTATGAACCTATGAACCTATAAGGTTGGCCAGTTCAATCCTCATCAATGTAATATTACTAATATTCCATAAGTGCAAGGTTTATGAGCATACCTGTCAACCTCTTAGCAGAAAAAATATGGACAAAGGCTGATATAATTGGGTGGGCAAAGGCCCAAAACTAGGGATGCATTTTAAACATTGCTCTTATAAACTTGGAAAACTGCTAGAATGACAGGTTTTGTGATACCATGCATTTTCTGAAGGATATGAAGCCTGAAACTCAAATGCCTGTCATTATTTAGTAACCTTAATCCTCAGATCACTGTGATTTGCCATAAAACTGCAAATGTTATGAGCAACAAACCAAAAATATGAGGCAAAAATCTTGCCATTCTGCAAAACTCTTGAAAGTTGAAAGGTATGCAACAAATCGGGGACAAATCCAGAAATAAATCATGGCCAGAGACACTTAAAATTACTATTAACTTGAGATATTGGCAGTACAGTGTACATTTTAGCCACTTACCTTGGCCCAATAGAGGAAACAAAGCAGCTGCAGCTCCAGTCCACAACAAAATTCAATTATCAGGAACAAATAATCAATGCAAGCGAGCAACTACAGTCAGTAGCCTAACAACAGCACCACCAGGACCGTTCCTTCCAACCAAATTACAGAAAGCAACTCTCAACTTTTTGAGTTGGTTGTTGGAGTTCTGGTCTGTGGTCTCTGTCCCTGATGCACTTGAGACTCACGTTCAGTGCTATCTGGTCCTCTGGTTGCTGTGTGTCCTGCTTGCCAGTCCACACTCAACCCCAGTCAACCAGGCTGAAAAAAACAGAGGAATCATTCCTCCTTCATGAATGATGCAACAGCAATTCTACCCATGAATACAAAATACACTCCTTAAACTCACTGGTCGGTCCAAAGGTGATATTCTTGTGCACTGCAAGGCCTTTTTGAAGGCATTGCAGTGGCACAAAAACAATTACTAACACATGACTGGTCGAATATTTGGAGTTTTCATTGGGTTGTTTTGACTCAAGAGCAGTTATTTGATGGGTTTGTGTATAGCAATGCTGATTGGCTGTAATTGTGGTATACAAACCAATCAAAAACCTTGGAGTGGAGCCACCACTGCTCAATGCAGAATAGTGGGCAACTTTATGTTTAAATGTAAAACATTCCGCGCAATCCAGAGCACTTGGTGTGCTGTCTAGTAGAACAGAAGAACAAAAGAAAGAAAGAATTTAGAGGAAGAAAGGACAGATCAGTTGTTCTGTTATGTGCAAGCCCACCAATGTTTACATATGTAGTATGGTGAATGCAGTTTTTGCCTTGTAAGCAAAAGGTTCTTTGGTGCAATGCCGTCTTTGTGAATCTACATGTTCTCCCTGTTTTTATATGTAAGACCATCAGTCTCACCACCCTTACATGCAAAGCCATGGAACTCATCATACAGAAATTTTTACAGACAAATGCAACTTAACTGCATAGACTAGATCCAGGCCTGCTGAATCTAGCTTTGTTTGTATAACTTGAGCACTAATCCAGGCATTATTTAAAGTATTCAGTTGTATTTATTACTGCTTGGTAGTAACTTGGTTAAAGTGTAGCTATCATTCTAAGTCTTTTGGATTAAGCACTTGGGCTTCAGACCAGTTGTTCTACATTAGGAAGGTTTGTGGCATGCACTGTGGTGGCAGGACAGGTAGCTTTCATCCTTCTAAGTTGGGAACTGCTGATTGAGAGCTCAGTGTCCGTTATTCTTAAAGTGTATTAGCTCTGGTTTAAGCACTGGGGCTTCAGGCCAGTTATTTTACATTAAGAAGGTTCGTGGTCTGCACTCTTGTGGGAGGAGAGGCTGGACTCTGCCCTTTTGAGCTGGGAATTTCTGGTTAAAGGTTTATAGTGCCTGAATATTGGAACTGTATCTTACTGAAATTGGTACACCTTGTTTGCTGTAGCATAGACTAGATCCAGGCCTGCTGAATCTAGCTTTGTTTGTATGCTTGTTATTTCCCTGGAACGCTAATTCCACCTAAAACACGGCTTCTCGGCGCTTCTGTGGATCCCTAGTGATATCTGCATTGCTTACTGTACTTATTTCCTTGCTTCGCTTGAAAGAAAGTTACTGTTTGTCATTTTTGCATTTACGTTACCTGTAACACATTGCACTTGTTACCTGGCACTTGCTCACTAAAGCAATTATAAGTCAGCACTAAAAATTAAAAGCACTACACCCTCGCTCCCCATTGGCCCTTGTTTTCAATTATAAAGGAATTCCCAATATTATTCTAGCATGTCCAAAGGTCAGTTGTCAATCTCCTCTCTGGTCCAGCTGGTGAATATGGGAATCTTGAGGCAATGTTACAACTGCCTCATGTACACAGACAACCCTCTCCTCCTCCCAACAAATTCCAACACATGTGAGAGATGCAACCATATAGCCAAACTGGAGGCTAAGCTCTCTAAACTCAGTACTGGCATAACCAGTCAGGAGGAGAAGGAAACCACACTCACTACAATTCCAGTCTCACATAGACCTACCACGACAGCAAACCAAACACATAATCACACAAAAACATACTCGGAGGCTCTAAATAAAGATCTGCCTAAGCAGCAGAGACCTCCAAAGCAGACACCCAAGCAACCGCTATTCCAAAACAAAACACGTGCAACACATATCTCACAAAGCCAGTGTGCCGAACAGTCACAGCCCTTAAGGCTAAACAACACACCTGATACACTTGTAATAGGTGACTCTATCGTCAGGCACACTGACGTCCCGCTCACCAGGCTAAACAAGGAGAAGGTCACGGTGAGCAGCCTGTCTGGCGCTAGGATCCGCCACATAACACAAGCACTCAGGTCACTCCAAGGCAAGTACAAATATGACTCAGTCATTGTCCATGCTGGTGTGAATGACCTGAGACGTACCTCCCTGGACTACATGAAAAGAAACATAGAGGAGCTCTCTGAGCATGTAGCCCAGGCTGGTATGACCCTGACCTTGAGTAGCATCTTACCCTCACTAAGAATGATGCCACAATATGAAGACAAGATGATCAATTTCAACTATTGGCTTAAGTATTGGTGTCATTCAAAGGGGATCCAATGCCTGTCAGCTTGGGATGATATGCACGACAAGCCACGATGCTTTGCTAGGGACGGCTTGCACCTGTCACCCCTGGGCTTTCGGATATTGGCAAAGGGTCTTGCTACCCCCATAGTGCCTTTTTTAGGCAAGGCTCAAAAGACAAACCCACCTCCATAGGTATCACAAGGGATAAGAAACTAAGAGTAATGCTACTCAACGCCAGAAGTCTAAACCTCAAGATGCACGCACTCGAAACTCTCCTTAGCATGGAGAACATCGATATCTGTGCAGTAACAGAAACCTGGTTCAGGACTCCTGAGAGCACCCCAGCACTACCAGGTTATACCTCATACCATGCTTTTTGGCCCCAAAACTTGGCCCGAACCACAAAAGGAGGGGGAGTATCGATATTCATCAAAGATACCCACACCTCCAGGTTGGTGGCAAAGCACGAAGCATCAGAGACTATCCATGTGCAACTAACAGTGGGTAAAACTGCCTTCCAGTTTATAGCCTGCTACAGACCACCCTCCCAAACCCAGGAACCCCACTCGGCCTTCCTGAGAACACTGGAAAATATGAAGGTCACTCCAAACACCATTATATTGGGAGACTTCAACTACCCAAACATAGATTGGGAGCATTACTCTAGCTCCAACACCCTTGCCCAAAGGTTCCTAGAATTCATAAACTCAAATGCTATGGAACAACTTGTTACCACTCCCACAAGAGGGGAAAACATACTGGACCTGATCATCACCAACATGGGGACTCTATGCTCCAGACCAGAAGTGTATCCCTCACTGGTAAGATCAGACCATAAACTGATCTCACTGGATATTCACATCCGACCCCACCCCCTGCCCATAAAACCACAGTGAAAAACTTCTCTAAAGCAAATTTCACACTCCTCAAAACCAAGGTGGAATCCTTCAAAGCCCCCGGGCCTGTGGAAAATACAGCCCAGACCGCAGAATCCTTTATAAATGCATTCTATGAACACCTTCAGGAATGCATGGATCATGCAATCCCAGATAAAACCAAGACCCAATCCTCCAAAGGCAGACGACCTGTCTGGTGGACCCCAGCCATAAACAAACTATACAATAGAAGGAGGAAGCTACTACATGATAGAGCAAAATCCCAAAAAGGGAAGGCGTCTCTGATCAGTATTAGCAAAAAACTAAGGGCACTCATAAAATCGTCAAAGGCCAGCTTCGAGAGAAAAATTGCACAGGACACTAAGGATAATCACAAGGCTTTCTTTAGTTATGTTAGGAACCTGGGTGGGAATTCCCAGATATGCTCAGAATTAGTCCAAAATGACAAAAAATACACTGATCCCACAGACATTGCCAACATCCTAGCTGACAGGTTCAGTGCAAACTTCTCCCCCCCTCCCCACCAAAAGGGCAAATATCTATCCCAGCAGAGTGCTGCCCCCCTGACATCTCAGATGCTCAGGTGGGAGCTGCCCTTTCCAAAGCAAAAAACACAGCATCAATGGGACCAGACGGTGTCCCAGGCTGCGTCCTACATGAACTCCAAGAAGAGCTAAGCCCAAACATAAAACTACTGTTCAATCTCAGCCTTACTACAGGATATGTACCCAAAGAGTGGCGTACAGCAACAGTGGTCCCTCTCCACAAAGGTGGTGCCACAATGGACCCTGGAAACTATCGCCCCATAAGCCTGACTAGCTTGGTCTGCAAAGCTATGGAAAGGATCATCATGGACTTTATAAATAAAGATATTGGGGACCTACAGACACTGGATCCTACCCAGTTTGGCTTTGTTAAGGGCAGATCCTGCCTCTTAAATCTGGTTGACTTCTTTGAAACAGTCACCAAGGCCATTGACGAAGGGAAGGTGGTCCACACAGCCTATCTGGACCTCGCAAAAGCCTTCGATACAATACCCCACTCGGGCATTATAGATAAGCTCACCAGCTTAAATATAAACCCCTATGTCACTAGATGGGTTGCAAACTGGCTCAAGGACAGAACCCACATAGTTAGAATTGCTGGAGCCATGTCAGACTCCAAACCAGTTACAAGTGGTGTCCCACAAGGCTCAGTCCTGGGACCTCTCTTGTTTGGTATATATTTCTCGGAGGTACAGGCCAACACGGAAGGACTGTGGCTGACCAAGTTCGCAGATACCGGGCGCCATAATCGACTCTCCAGCCGACACAAGCATCCTCCAAAAGGGCCTCATAGAAACAGACAACTGGTGCCAGAGCCATGACCTCAAGCTAAACGCCAAAAAGTGTATAGTCATCCCCTTTGGCAAAAACAAAGTGCCCACAAATTACCACATAGGTGGTAATCCATTAAGTACAGAAGAAGTAATTAGGGACCTGGGGACCCAAGTTGATAGCAATCTCTCATTTGACAACCACGTGGCCAAAGTGGTTAGAAAAACATTTTATATAGCCCACCTAATCATGAAGGGATTCACATCTAGATTAGGGGAGGTCATCGTGCCTCTTTACTCATCCCTCATCAGGCCCATAATCGAGTACAATGCCCCTTTTGGGATGTACCTTACCAAACACCTGCAGCAACTGGAAAGACCCCAAAAGTACCTCACCAAGAGGATAAGGGCTCAAACAGATGCCATATGCTGCCCGGTTAAAGAAACTCCAGCGCTACTCAGTGGCATACCGCCTGCTCAGAGGTGACTTGTGCCTGACGTATAAGGCCATGTCCAACCCGGAATTAAGGGACATGCTGCACCTCAAAAAATCCAAATCCCATCGAGCTACACACTCGAGAGACTTGAACCTCAGCACTGAAATAAATAGGACATGCTGGAGGGACAGATTCATAACCCAGAGGCTCCCTTCACTCTGGAATAAAATCCCAGTCCAGGTTAGGCAGAGTCCCTCATTGACTCTCTTCAAGAGGAATCTTGATGAGTGGATGGGAGATCATAGGTTTACCCCGGGTATCACTTCTGTGTCACTGTTAGACAGAGGCACAGTATACTAACCTCGAAAAAGGGCATAGCAAAATTAATTTAAAATGGGTGGCGAAAGCCAAATATACTCTGGCTAGGCTTATAAATGCCCTAGGGCAGATAGCCTAGTATGAACCTATGAACCTATGAACCTATGAACTGGTTTTCTCAGTTTGGTTTTGTGAAGGACAGAACCTGTCTCTTGAACCTGGAACACGTTTTTTGAAAAGGTTAGAGAGGATGTAAACAGTGGTCACTCTGTGCACACTGTTGACCTTGACCTGGTATAGGCTTTTAATATTCTTCCCTATACTGGTATTATTAAAATATTAGACAACATTAACATAACTGCTTATGCTGCCCACATAAGTGCAAATTGCCTGTTCAAGAGATCCCAAGTAGTGAACATTGCCCATGCCCCCTCTGTACATACAATTCTAACTAGTGAAGTATTCCAGGGAGCAGTGCTGTTCCATTTCCTGTTTAGCATTTATTTTGTGGGCATCCATGTTAATATCGCTGAAGTGTGGTTCACCAAGTTTTTTAATGACTGCAAGATGGTCACTATTATCTGCTAATCCATTAATACTAAACTGTTACAAAAAAGGGTTGGATTATCCACAAACCTGGTGCACTGAAAATGGTCTCAAGCTAAATGTAAAAAAGTTCAGAATTCTTTGGTTTTCCAAAAAGTTATTCTTACCATATGTGTTAGTGTCCCTCCTCCTCAAACAGATGTGGTCTTTAAAAACATGGGTACTTACATGGACCATAAAGAAAGGGGTACTTATATGGACCATTCTCACAGTCATTCAGTCACCATATTCAAGAAACTCTTATGTAGCTTATTTAATTTCCAAGAGAGTATCTTCAAAATCCAAAGACTTCATCTTGCCACTGTACTCTTCCCTTATCACATCCATCATCGAAAATAGTGCCTCCTTTGGCAAGTCGTAATCTAAGGATATTGCTCAACTGGAAAGACCTCAATGATTTTTAACCAAAAATTAAAGGCTTTAAATCCTTCAACTTCCCTGATAGATTAGTGCAACTTTAATTTTATTCAGCAGCTTACCAGCAGCTTAGAGGTGAGCTGTACCTTGCTTTCAAAGCTATGAAAGACTAAGTCCTATTTGACTTTTTATTTCTTTCCAAAACCACTGGCTCTACAAGCAGCCATACTAGTGACTTACATTTACACCAATAAAGAAACAAGACATCCTGGAGGGACAGGTTCATATTCTCAGTCAGTGGACAAAGTTACTACTACAGGTCAACCAAACTACTACGTTCAAGAAAAGCAGAAGACAAGTGATGCTGGTAAGCTGTACTTCCAAAAAAACAGCCCAATAACATAAAAACAAAGGAAGCAACAGGCCACAGCTGTATATAAATTAAAACAATTTAATCCACAACAGACAACAAAAGGTGAGCGCTTTCGTGGACCAAGCCACTTCATCAGACAATGAAATGAAACACAAAATTCCTTTATATACCATCCCATGCTCATTGATTAAAACCCCACCTTCATTTAAAGTCACACTTCATTTTATTTTCAAATACACCATATAAAACAACTCATTTAAAAATTAAGTAAAAAAACCATGTATAAGCCATAATGCAACAATACACATTAACCTTGATGCAACAACATAATGCAACAAA
>NC_056730.1:7722732-7862732 GCF_019279795.1 Protopterus annectens
GATTACTGACATTTTGTACAGGGTTAAATGTTATGCCTAGATATTTTTGCTTTGTGACAATAAGAATACTATTTCCTTTAATGTCTGTTAGTGTTGTAGGAACTGTATGGAGTATTTTTTTTTTGTGAACATCGTGACCTTTGTTTTGGTGGAGTTAATCAAACATTTGTTTGAGTGTAGCCACTTGCATGGTTCAGAGAATTTACATCGCATCTTACATTGCAAAGGTTGATGGGTACTAATAGCTTCCAATGAAAGGACATCATCAGCGTACATAATTATTTTATTGTTGGGTAGGGGGTGTATTTTATTATTAATAAACAATGAGAAAAGTAGAGGGCGCAGGTAACATGTCCCTAACGCAGAAAGAAACTTGTACTCAGACTTTAACCTTCTGAATAGACCATAGGCAAGGCTCTTTTCTTGTCAGTTACACAAGTGATCACTCCCTGTACTACCAGACCTATAGGGATACAGTCAATCTTTTTTCTACATTTTTATCATGACATATTTAATTTTTTTAAGATAACAAATACAAACTTTGTGGCTTCATTTAAAACAGATTTTCTTGCTTTGTAGCCTGCAGCCATCATACACAGCTGATATATGTTTACTATATTTACAGAGGGGATTACTGTAAAAGGACAGTTATTATAGTTACAGCAGTACTTACTCGGAGACATTTTCCATTCATTCTGACAGTTTTTTAAGTTTGCTGATTTATACAAAAACTATTAATCATGTGGGATGGACCCGTCCTCACAGAAAACAAAAGTTATTGCAATAACTGTTGTTACAATTTATCACCTTGTTTACATTTATTAGAATACATTAAATATTAACTGTAAATACAACCAGTAGTATTGGGCACGTAAGAACATTTACACATCTGTAATGTTGTGTACTCATTCAAAAGCAGTGTGAATTATATCAAAGGACCCATTCAAGTCACTAACCCATGAGAAAAAAAAGCCTTGTAGGCAAAAATGAATATATCTTGTTGAGACTGGTATCCCTAGGGGCTGCAAATTTAGCATGCAGTAAGAATGCATGAAAAACAAAGTACGTCTCAGGGCTGTGGAAACACAATAAAACACAGCATTTGTGTAATTTTATAGATGATGGGGCTGTTCTTTATATGTGTAATTTCTTCTGCCCTGTCCTGCTTTATTTTGTCACAGACGAAATCCCACTGTTACATTTTATTGAAATCTCCAAAGCCATACTGGTATTAAAAACCTCTGGGGTTCGTAATTCAGAAACTCAGAAGTACACTGCACTGAAGCAAACACATTATCCAATTAAATACAAATTGTAGAAAATATGTATATTTTACACATTAAACTGTCAAATGTTTACATCTTATTGCAAAAAAAAAATAGTTGCTCAGTTAATTTTGTAAATTGTTTTGTAACACAATGAATTCAGTGCAACATACTGTTGGACCGAAGCTCCAAAGGCAGTGGTGTCTCGATATTCATAAAGGATGTGCACACCTCCAGACTAGTAGCCCGGCATAACGCATCTGAGATACTCCAGGTGCAACTAACATTGGTTAAGACGGCGATTCCGGTCGTAGCCTGCTATAGGTCCCCCAACCAAGACTCTCACTCCACATTCCTAAGCACCCCGGAAACTATTAAGACCCAACACTGTCATACTAGGTGACTTCAACTACCCCTCCATCAGCTGGGAAAACTACTCAGGCACCAATGCACTGGCCCAAGGCTTCCTGGAATTCATCAGTTCCAATGGCCTGTACCAGCTCATTCTTAACCCCACTAGGAGAATCAACATCCTTGACCTGGTTCTTACTAACATAGGTAACCATTGCACTACACCAATAGGTAATTCCTCCCTGGTTAGATCCAACTGCAAACCAATCACCATGGAAATCCACATCTCACCCACACTCCCCGCAAAGGTATCCACCATGAAAAACTTCTCCAAAGCTGACTTTGGACTCCTAAAAACAGAGGTGGCTAACTTCACGGCACCTATGCCAATGGAAAATAGATGCATGACTGCCGAATCATACACCAGTGCACTGTACAAACACATTCATAAATGCATGGAACTAGCCATACCCAACAGAACCAAGATATCTCCTCCAAAAAAAGGAAGTCAGTCTGGTGTCCCCCTGCCATTAATAAACTCTACAAAAGAAGGAACTGTTGCTGAAAAAGGTGAATTCCCAAGACTAGAAAACTCCCTTATTAGCCACAACAAAAAGTTGAGATACCTCATCAAAATCTCAAAGCCATCTATGAAAGCAGAATTGCAGAAGACACTAAAAACAACCACAAAGCATTCTATAGTTATATCAAGAATCTCCATGGCAATACCCATATTTGCTCTGAATTACTGCATAATGGTACCTCCTACACTGAGCCAACAGGTATTGCCAACATACTGGCCGACAGATTCAGTGCCAACTTTACCCCACTCTATCCCCCTAAAGGATCAATCTCAATACCTGAAGAATGCCAGGCACCCAGCATTACTGCAGGACAGGTTAAAGCTGCATTGTCTAAGGCCAAGAATACAGCTTCCATGGGACACAACAATATCCCTGTCTGTGTTCTACATGAATTACGAAGTGAACTATCTGTGTGCTCTGTTCACTCACAGCCTCTACTCTGGCTTTGTCCCTACTGAATGGCACACTGCTACAGTTATCCCTCTTCATAAAGGAGGAGTGACTACAGACCCTGGAAATTATCGCCCCAGTAGCCTGACTAGTCTGATATGTAAGGCTATGGAGCACATCATCATGGACCTAATTAACAAGGATGTAAGGAATCTCCAAACTCTATATCCCACTCATTTGGTTTAGTGAAAGGTGGCTCATACGTGCTCAACCTGGTTGACTTCGATGAGTCAGTCAACAGAGCAGTGGATGAAGGTAAGGCATTTCATACAGCAAAACTTTGATCTGGCCAAGGCCTTTAATACCATTCCTCACTCAGGAATTATTGATAAACTCAGCAAACTAGGCATCAACTCCTATATCATTAGGTGGGTTGCAAATTGGCTCACAGATAGAACCCACAGTGTGAAAGTAATGGAATCCAAGTCAGACTGCCGACCAGTCACGAGTGGAGTCCCACAGGGATTGGTCCTGGGTCCTCTCCTGTTTGGCATCTACATCTCAGTAGTCCAGGCCAACACGGAGGGAATCTGGCTGACCTAATTTGCAGACGACTGCAAGCTGGGAGCCATTATTAACTCCCCAAGTGATGCAGACATCCTACAGAAAGGCCTCACTTAGACCAATGACTGGTGTTGAAACCATGGCCTTAAGCTTAATGCCAAAAAATGTGTCATCATCTCCTTTGGGAAAAACTCAGTTCCCATTAA
Source organism: Protopterus annectens (assembly GCF_019279795.1). NCBI lineage: Eukaryota > Metazoa > Chordata > Ceratodontiformes > Protopteridae > Protopterus > Protopterus annectens. The sequence goes on from NC_056730.1 coordinate 7,726,093, forward strand.
TTACCACATTGATGGGAGCCCACTGAACACTGAAGGTTTTATAAGAGATCTGAAGACACAGGTTGACAACAACTTCTCCTTCCACCACCACATTTCCACTGTGGTCAGAAAGTTCTTCTATGTGGCATATCTCATTACCAAGGGTTTTGCATATAGGAAGAAGGAGGTCATCATGTCTCTCTACTCTTCCCTCATTAGACCAATCATAGAGTATAAAGCACTATTTGGCATGTACCACACTAGACACCTGCAACAGCTGGGGAGGCCACAAAAGTACCTCACGAAGAGGATCCTAGGCCTTAAACACATGTCCTACATGGACAGACTCAAAAAACTCCAGCTATTCTCTGTCTCATATCGTCTACTAAGAGGCAATCTCTGCTTGACTTACAAAGCCATGTCTGACCCAGCTCTGTTAGAAATGCTGCATCTAAAGAAATCCCAATCCCTCCACACCACATGCTGCAGAGACCTCAACCTCATTACCACAATCAACAGAACATGCTGGAGGGACAGGTTCATAACCCAGAGACTGCCCATGCTCTGGAATAGACTTCCCATACATGTCAAGCAGAGCACCTCACTGGCCCTCTTCAAGAGAAATCTTGATGAGTGGATGGGAAATAGAAAGTTCACCCCAGGGATCACTCCAGTGGCTCTACTTGATAGAGGCACTGGGAACTAACGATGGGTGGCACAGTGCTAGGGCACTTCTATGGGCTAGGCTTGTAAAGGTCCCAGGGCCATTAGCCTGTGACCCTATGAACATATGTCATACACTGAAGCTGACATTGTAAGTAAAAACATTTATGTACTTGCCACTGCAAAATAATTTGTATGCCCTGCATGTTGAAATTAATACAAAGTGCATTTAAATGTATGTAGGGTTTATTTTGTCACTTTCATAGTCTATTCTTAAAATACATATGTTAAACGGCAACACACGTATGTTGCATAATGAAATGATTACATCACTTATTGCCTGAAGGTAAACTACCCAAGATTAAAGCTATGAGCTGTTAATGAGATTCAGTCTGTAGGCCTGGATTTAATGCCATCGATTTCTGCTTCAGTACTGTATGCATTTTAACTTTGAGTAAAAGTCCAAGAACCTTAAATAATGTAAAAATTTATCAAAAATTACAAAACCCAGCAGCAGCTGTAGCAGCAACTACTAGCGAGTGTCCATAGAGGAAAAGCTTAGAATCTTCCAGAGGCACATTAAGCACTGCACAAAAAGCAATACTGGTGTGGTTAAGAATCTTCATTTTGTCCTTCATACAGCTCTTAAACGTATTATAACAGAGTTAACCACCACGTTTTCAGGATATGTTAGCCTTACACATGCAAATAACTTTTTGCATAAATGTTGAGTCTTAGTTTGGTAACAGAATCTTAAAACTTTATATATTTTATATTGTTTATTTTGTAGAACATGTAACACATAAAAGGAAATGAGAATAAATTAGTGGTACATGGTTTTCACTGTCCTTTTCTAACTGAGAAGTTCAGTGTATACTACCAGACTTTCAGTGAAACCAGACAGCTTACCTGCTGCTCTAGGAAAAGGCTTGACCACTATCTAGCACTAATTGACCCCATTATAACATAATGTTTTAATCAAGTCATAACATACTGTTCAAAATAGAATGCCCCACTAGGGTGGAAGAAGGCAAATCTGAAGTTTTCAAAGAGTATCTGCCTTCCATTGTGATCATTTCAAGTGACAGGTCTGGTTAATTATTTTTTATTGACCAGGTTAATCAAAATAAGGATTAATTTGGGATAAACTTGAAAGAGGTGGTGTTAATACATTCCTTATGCCTGTAATTTTAAATGGAAAATATAAACACAAGGTAATATGTGATGGTTCTGATAGCATTTTATGTTCCTGTATATGTTGTATATGGAAAATATGGTATGAGAAAATATTACTTAATCAGAAGTTGGAAGTTAATGGTCTTTTGAAAAGATTAAAATGGTGGCTTTAACAAAATGGGTGGGAAGGTGAAGTCAGTATATTACATAAGATTCTATATGTATATGCATGGCATTTCTTTAGAACTTTTTTTTACATTTCTTATTGAAGATATATATATATATATATATATATATATATATATATATATATATATATATATGTTCACAATTATAAGTCATAAGTTTAGGACAAACGCTAAAGTATTATTTTGAAGGCAAGTTGCATTTGTACATAGTTCTCAGTCTGAGGGAGTCCATCCCACAGTATAAACACACACACACACACACACACACACACACACACACACACACACACACACACTCCCACAGCTCATCACCTGTCAGTGTCTCCCACTATATTCTTGAACATCTACCCTCCATAAAAAGATTCCTGAATTATTCTTGGGTTTTCTATTCATTACTGGTCAGGTAGATAAAGCAAAGTTATTAAACTATGCCAGGCATATTATTTTATACCAATTCTCTCTGTTTAACAGTGAAACAGGAATTGTGTTAAGTTTGTGTGTCTTCTTTGTTTTCAGTATACACTTACTTGATTAAATTTCCTTAAGTCAGTTACTTATATGCATGCCTGAACAAGTAAGACTTGACAAATGAGGTTTTGGAACAAACCATTTTGTCCAGAAACATTTTAAGTGGTTTGCTGGTTAGAAGAAAGATGGGTAAAGGGGGTCTAAAGGTTTGAGGGGGGTTAAGGCTGAGTGGGAAGTAAAATAGTTTAGATAGTATAGTGGGTAAGGATGGGTTAAGTTTGGATGGGTGGATGTTGTAGAGGAAGTGAGGTAGGTCTATGGTGGGGCTAAGGGAGTTTTATGTGAGTGTAGCAGAGTGGGAGGTCAGATTTAGGCATGAACTTGCTGTACTGCAGGCTTATGCCAAAGATGACTAGTAGGTACTTCAGTGGACAGGTGGGCCTTGTGTCAAACGTAATTTACATGAAGGAGGTGGGTAGTATTTATTTATTTATTTTTTGCCTGCATCTAGTATGAATAGGGGCTTATGGCTTTGAGAAGGATAAGAAGGTGATAGTTTATGGGATGTGGCTGATTGCTGGGTCTGACAGTGTTTGTTGGCCAGTTTGTTTTGAGGGAGACTGTGTTGACTGGGTTTTTGAGGCCTTGGAGTCCATTTTGTGTTATTGGGAAGTCTGGGGAAGGCTCGTTATTTATCTGTTATCTATTTGTTAGTTATTTGTTATTTATTTGAAGGATATTGATGGATATCTCCTTTTTTGGCTTCTTTATTGTCCGCTCATTGCTTGTGCGGTAGTAGAATGAAGATGGCATGCCCCCCGGTTTGATCATCATGGTGGTCAGTGGTGAATTGTGGGTGCACTTTGTAATGTTGGTGTTGTGCAGAGTAGTTGTTTGGTGGTTAATTTTACTTGGATGGTTCTTCGGTGGTGGTGGTATGGTGACTCATGCCTTTCTGAGCCATGAAAGATGGTTATAATGGGTTCATTGGCCACAAGGCACCCATGAATAATGGTTGCTCACTGTGCATGTGTGGTGTGGTGTTAACCATTATGAGGAGATGGCAGGTAGTATTTCTCATGTGCAGATACTCAGAATGTGTCTCAGCGGGAAGAGCCACAGCTCTTAACTGCTGAGATTTTAGCAGGATGGCCAGGTTTTGCCTAATTAAAAAGGAAATATAATAAAAATAATAATGAAAAAAAGAAAGACGAAAAGGAAGGGAAGAGAGGGAACAGGAGGGCAGGTTGGGGAGGAGTCGGCAGTGGAAAAAAAGGGACAAATTTTGTAGCTGAGTACTGTTTCCTGTTGCAGATTATTTTATCAAAATATGTTTGACATAAATTTGCTCAAAGTATGGTACTCATCACACCATACCCCTTTATTTGTTTTACTATGCTATAGAAAATAGAAATAACAAGGAGGAAATAAAAGATTGCTGTTAAGTTGAGATCAGACTTCTGGCAAATTGGGGGAGGGGCATTGTCCTTGGGCCAGATCTTTGAGTCAATGCATGGGATGTACTTCATTGTATTTGTGGTTTTGTTGCCGAGTCTTCATCATAGGCTCTTTTGCTGAGATTGCTTTGTGTGTGTAGTTGGACAGTGACTCATTGTCCTGTGGGTTGTGTGTCAGTCTGTGGTGTGAGTGGTGACTTGAGAGGACTGATGCTGGTGGGTGACTGCATGTGTTTTAGTTTCTACTTCTTTTTCCTTTGGGTGATGTGTGCTGGTGCAGGGCCTGTTGTGCTGGCAGCTTTCTCGGTTTTTGGGGCAGTGTTGGAGGTTGGACCTTTGTCCCTTTGTGTTTTGGGCTTCAACCAGATTGCTTGCACTAAGAGGGTGGGAGGTATAAGAAGGGTGCTGCTCGGGGTGTAACATGGTGCACAAAAAAAAAAAAAAGAAGCAGCAACAAGGGGAGCATGGAGAGGACAAAAGTTTAAAAAAAGGCATACAGCAAACAGTGCATGAGGGGAAGGCTTAGAAGGTAGGCAAGTGGGGATATTAATGAGACTGGGGTTACGAAAGTATAGGAGGAAGGGTTGGCATAATGGCTTAATCTAACAGATGCAACATACTGGGTTTGATTCTAAGGATGATATTGCTTAAGCTGCTGAAGTAACACACATACACACGTGTGTGTGTGTATATATATATATATATATATATATATATATATATATATATATATATATATATATATATATATATTATCTCTGTGTGCAAACTTCTTAATGTTTTCTTTCTTGCAGCAAAGATGGGCAGCTGTTGTATTGCAAGCCAAAGATCTGTTTCTGAAGCTGCCAAAAAGTGAGTCTTCAGCAATTGAGGAACCTGTTTTTTCTAGAAGGAAGAGACAAGGACAGACACTGAAAAACAGGTTGGTGACCTAGGGTAAGCGGACACAGCAGTTTGCAGATAATGCCACAGTGGATGTTCAAGTTACTGGAGCTGTGCATGACGAAGTTGCAGGTAATCATACTTTGTTGGGGGTTCAGGTAGGTGCGTCTGACTTATTGCCATATGAGGATAGCTTGGGGGTAAGGGAGAAGGGGCTCCACTTCAGCAGGCTGGGGAAAATGCAAACACAGTAGAAGGTCAAGAGTTGTTTAATGAAGTGGGTACACCCTGGGGGATGCATTGAGTGGGGACAGTAGCTTGGGTTTGTCATTATGGAGTTTATGGTCTGCTTAGGTAGAATTGATTCACAACAGCAAGAGGTGAGTTCAGACTCTGGGATGCAACTAGGTGACTGGTTAGCTACTCAGGGCTTGGATCAGCCTTCGGTTAAAGAGAAGATTTGAAAAGGTGAGTATATAGACATCTTTGAATTACTTGATGTGGAGGGAGTGCAGTGTTTGATGGAATTAGAAACGGGGAATACCAAAGATCTTCTAGTGGCCTTACCGGCAGTGGGGTGGAGGATTGTGGGTAAGCTGCGAACAAGGAAGTGGGACAGTTGTGTGTTAGGTTTTGTGTGTTACATGGCAGTTTGGGTTGACAAGGATAACGCCATGAGATTACCACTGTTGGCTTATTTTCTCACAATTCATGAGGTGCAACAATTGCAGATTGGGAATTCCTGGTTGTCATATGATCAGCAGTTCTGTAAGCAGAAAGTGGTGGATCATTCACTGCATTGTGAGGTTAGGCACCCTGTCATTTGGTTAGCTACTATGATGGATAACTTTGGGGCCACTGGCTGAGGGGCCAAGCTAGGAATGGAGGTGATTGGTGTTTGCTGGGCCTTTAATGTTGGGTGTTGTTCATGGATGGCATGCAGGTTCTTGCACACTTGTTCAAACTGTGTGGGCGTACATCCAGAGTTTCAGTGTTGCAATCAGGAAAGGCATTTGGTTAATCCAGGCTCATTTCCAACTGAAATGGAAGCATTATCTCCTGTGCTCCAGGGATTTCAAGGCTTTTGGGGGAGAGTTCATTTTCAAGGACAAAGGAGAGGAGTGTCTTTTCGGGGGCAGAGAGGAAGAGCAGACAATTTCCAGATTTGCCAGTTGTGGAAGAATTAATTACAGGATTTTCTGTTAAGTCAGGGGTTAAAGGGGATGGGTCTGTTTGTAAGAAAATTGCATTTGATGCATTGTAGGGAGGAGACTTTGAAAGATTTGGTAGAGAAGGAGCAGTGTGTGGGCAGGTTACTGGGGCAGTTTGATTCTCCTCCCTTGGATAGTTTTAAGGTTTTGCCCCTAATAAGTCACCTGGTGAATTTCAGTTTATGTATTTAACATTTGTGTACTGGGAAAGTCTAACTGTGACACAGCCATTTTTCAGTGGAGGCCTGGGGATAAACATTCCAGAGCATGTCTTCGAAAGTTGGAGAAAACCAGACCACCCTGAGAAAACCCACACGAATGCAGGGAGGACATGCAGACTCTGCACAGATGGCTCCACAGCCAAGAATCAAACCGGAGAACCTCTTGCTGTGTGGCAATAATGCTAACTGCTGCCCCACTGCTCTGGTTGATTCACCATTTGTCCTCCCTTTGATAGTTTTAAGGTTTTGTCATTGGATTGTGTCCCTAAGAAGTCACATAGTGAATGTCAGTTGATTCACCATTTGTCCTATCCTGAAGGGAACTCAGTTAATGATTTCATTTCTGTGAAAGATGCAAAAGTTAGGTATGCTTCATTGAACAATGAGATACAGGTCATTCAGGGGTTTGTAAATCAGTAGTTGGTGAAGTTGGATATTGAATCTGCATTTCAATTACTACTGGCGCTGCAGGAAGAGTGGCCATGGTTGGGCATGGTTGTTGAGAACAAGTTTTACTTTGATAAGGCCATGCCAATGGGGTGTTCAGTTACCTGTGCTACTTTTGAGAAGATTGCACTATACTCCATTGGATATGGCAGAAATGGTTGGACACTCAGTTGGTAGTGCATTATTTGGACGATTTCTAATGGTAGGTAAAGGATGTAAAGTAGTGATGGAGGGTAAGCAGGTGTTTTTGATGATGTGCAAGGAGCTAGGAGTTCCGATGGCTATACAGAAGTTGGAAGGCCCAAGCAAGGCATTGTGTTTTCTGGGATTGTTAATGAATGTGGGATAAGGGTTGTTTTGTTTACCACTTGAGAAGGTAGCTTGCATGAAAGAAAAGATTACTTGGGTGAAGGGGAAGGATAAGGTATGGATTACGGATGTTATGGAGCTCTTAGGGTGATGCATTTTGCTTGTCAGTCAATTCATCCTGGTTGCACATTTTGTAAGTCTAGTTTTTTTGTTAAAAGGAGGGAGGAGCAAACATAATTGGGTGAGGATTGTTAAGCTGATTTGTGTTGATTTTAGCATTGTGGTTGTGCTTTTTGCATCAGTTTAATGGCATTTCGTTTTGGCATAAGGATTGGGTTGGTCAAGGGGACTTGCAGTTTTTTACATATGCAGAAGGGGGTGTTGATATGGGAGAGTTTTTTAGTGGCAAATAGTTTGCGACTTGATGGTCGGATGATTGGAAGGGTGAATGGAAGTGAGATGTGATTTTTTTGTAATTGATCCCTATTTGACCAGTGTCTGTGATGTAGCAGGAGAGATTGCATGGTAAGAGGGTAATTTTTCATTCACGCAATATTGCAGTGGCATGGATTTTACAGTCAAAGACAGCAAAGTCTATTTTTCTTTTGTAAGTGTTGTGGAAATTGGTTTTGCAGTTTGTTGATTAACTTTTCCATTACACTTGTGCATTTGGCAGGTGTTAGGAATGGGATATCTGAAGGTTTGTCTCATTTTCAGTTTTGCAGGTTTTGGCAGTTTGCCTCAGAGGCATTGGGTGAGCATGTTGTGCTGCTAGATGAGGTGTGGCAGATTGTACTGAAGTAATGAGACGGTTGGTGCAGATGCCATGGGCAGTGTCTTCAAGGAAGGTGCATGCTAGGGCTTTACATAATTTTGATAAATTTGTTTTGCAGCTGCCTGAGGAAGAGGGAGTTTGGTCAGAGAAATTATTATTGCAATATTTAGCCCAGGCTTGGGTGTGTGGTAAGGCTGTCCATTCAGTTAAAGTGGACCTAGCTGTGATTAGTACATTCATATGGGTGGCGGGGTTGCAAGATTTGATGCAATGTTGGACAGTAGCTGGTCTTTTGAAAGGATGGGGTATAGTTTCTGGTGGTTTGGTGGACGGACGATGGCCATTGACAAAGCAGGTGCTCAAGGATTTGTTGCCTGGTTTACAGTTAGTGAATTGAGACTCATCAGATTATAATTTGTGAGTAACGTTGTCACTATGGCTGTATCGGGGAATGTTTAGGGTTTCAGGGTTGCTGTGCTCACTGGTTTGGCAGGATGTCACTGTATTTTCTGCATCAGTACAAATATGGTTGCGTAGATCTAAGACGGATCAGAGGGAGAGGGGCATACAGGTTGTGCTGGTGAAAGATAGAAATGAGTTGTCCCCGGTAGGGTGGGCTAGGAGATTAAAGCAGTCTCACTCTGGGAGTCCACAGGATTTGTTTTTTCAGTCAAGGAGGGGGGGGGGTTAAGGTGATAATGGGAAATTAGTTTGTTTGCATGATGAGAAGGACTTTTCAGTGTCTTGTTTTTTGGGAGAGAGTTTTTTAGCTCACTCATTTTGCATTGGAACAGCTTCTGATTTGGCAAGAGAAGGGAGGTCAGTGGAGGTTAACAAGAGGGAGGTCAGTGGTCTTCAGTTGCCTTTTTGTCTTACATTAGATAATTAGTCAATTTGGTCATTTTAATAATTTAATTTTTTTTTTTTAGGAAAAGAGGTTGTCATTCTGGGCCATTCCTATATTCATTGGGTGGTGAAGCCGACTGCATTTAAGCAATCTGGATTTACATTGCTTCGGATAAAGAGTTCTATGGCATGGTATCAGAGGCCTTAGATGGCATCAACTCTTGCAGGAATTTGTTGACATACAGTCAAGAACTAGGATTCTATGAGTTTTAGTAGTTCATTTGGCAGGTAATGATTTGGGAGTAATTCCAAAGAGACAGTGGGTGCGTAGTATATTAGAGGATTAACCTAATTTGAAGAGGGTATTTCCAAATAGTACCACATTTGTTTTGGAAGAATACCAGCAATTTTATGGGAGTAGAGCATGCCTGTCAGTTTGTTAAGTTTAGGTCGTCATGGCATTTGGTGAATTTGGGTATTCATACAATAGAGCATCGAGACTTTGATGACAGGGACCCAGTTTGGTTTAGAGAGGATGGGGTGCACCTGAATGAGTTTGGATTGGATTTATTTAATGTACACCTGGCTTTGTTTTTGGAAGGTTTAGTGAAAGTGTTACATTAAGTGAGGGGGAACCGCCTGTGTCAGGCTGGTGGGCAGAGAAGAGGGGCAGGCTTGTCCCTCTTCATTTCCTCCTCTGGTGTTGGGTGTTGGAGTTATTTGAAGGGGATCAGGGCAAATGAGGTTTGAGAAAAAACTGTTTGTCCAGAGACAGGTTAGCTGGTTAGAAGAAAGGTGGGCAAAGTGGGTCTAAATGTTTGGTGGAGGAGAGGTTAAAGCTGAATTGTAAATAAAAGAGCTTAGATAGAGTAGTGGGTAGGGAAGAGTTAAGTTTGGATGGGTGGCTGTTGTAGATGTAGGTGTAAGGAGGGGCTAAGGGGGTTTTATGTGAGTGTAGCTGAGTGAGAGGACAGATTTAGGCATGAACTGACTGCCCGTCCTCCCTCCCTCTTTTTATGGTACTCTGGAGTTGGTTATTTCTTATGTCTCTTAGTTGGTTAAGCAGAAAAGAGGGGCAGGCTTGTCATTCTGTTTCCCCTCTAGCGATGGGTGTTGGATGAAGGAGTTGTTTTGGGATGGAAGTGAGCGGTAGTACGCTGCTTTTAAAAGTGAGAGTAAGCAAGCAGTTGAGGCAATGCTGCTTATTTGGGGTCAGGGTGAGTGGGATACTCTGCCCTGGTAAATTGTTACATGGATGTTCATGCTGAGATAAATAAAGTTAAGAGCATTGTTGAATAAAGTTGTGATTAAGAACATTTTTAATAAAGGTCTTCAAATGCCATTTCAGTGTGGTGTGAGTTATTTGAAGAGACATTAAATAAGCAAGCACTTGGTAGTGCTGTTTGCTTACGTGCTTTTGCTCAGAGTCAGACAGCAGGCGATTTTAGACTGAAGGATTCAAATTCTAGGATGAATGTCAGTACATTTGTTCTTCTGAAACACTGTCAGACAACTCTGCAACTTGTAAATGCCGAAGCTTCTATTTCTGATGGTTAATTTATTAAACAATGTCCTTTATCAAGGTAAAGCTAGTATTTTATAGTCATTCATTGTTGACATATCAGATATCAGTAATAATAAATCATTACTCCAGGTCAAAAACTGTAAGGACTTTTTTTGGGTGGGCATTCAGTTATTGTTGACATTTTTGATAATCTGTGCTAATAAGGCTTCCAATGCTATTTTATATTCAACAGACATACCAGTCTTATTGGTCTGGTCAATGTCCTCTAATATTTATCACTCATTATTATCAGAGGTTTTGATATAATCGAAGATTTTTATAACACTGGCAAACATTTCTGAAATCTCATACATTTGCAAGGCTTTGATTAGGAAGATCACATTTAATTGTTCTGAAAACTTTGAGGCATCAGGTGACACAAAAGCAACATTTGCTGTGGTTCCCCTATTCTCTTACCTGTCATGTTTTACTCATTGAAAGATTTTAGAAATGTTAAACATTTTTGCTTCCTATAAAACCATATTGCCAACTGTATATCAGTTTTTTATCACTTTTCTAGCATGAGATGCAATAAAAATCAGTGTTTAAAGCAGACTGGTGTGGAAGTTTCTGTATTGTATGTTTGCAATTTGTTTTTTGTTTTAAAAAAATATTTTACTTAATGTCCTAGTACTGTGTACAATCAATATTGGTTTAAAAAATATGTAGTTGTCATATGTAATAGTTAATTACTTAGATTAAGCTTTTTTATTAATCAATTGGAATATTATCAAGTCCTGGGGATGGTTTTTTGGTAGTTTTGCTACAATTGATTGCTTTTCTTGAATACCCGCGGTAGTGGTGCTGCGGTAGCGTTGTCGCCTCACAGCAAGATGTTGTCACGTTCGATTCTCAGCTAGAGCGTCTTCTGTGTGGAGGCATGCGTGAATGGGCATGCCTTCGTTGAAGGTTGTGTGTCAGGGCTGGTAACTCGGCACGTAAAAATCCACTACCAAACATTAGCAGACCGGAGTTCCGCTGTGGCAACCCCTAACCGGGATAAGCCAAAAGACACAACAACATTGCTTTTCTTGAATGTTTGGAGGGGACTGTAATGAGTTTATATTCTCAGTTAAATTAATTCTAAAAACTTCTGAGTGGTGCCATTACTGAGTGCATTGCTATTGTGTAGTAAGTGATATTTAACTAAGTTTATTTATGTTAACTAGAGTCTCCAAAATTGTCTTGTTTCTCATTCAGTACAGATAAAATGGTTGTTGTGGTTTGAAATAGTTATATATTACAACAAATAATCTATATTCTGCCTGTTCTCCTCAAGTGCCAAAACATATTCTTGTAGTAATCCAGATTATATTCAATAACATGTTTTTAAAATAATTATGGCAGTTAGTGTGTGTTGTCATACTTCTCTTGCGTCTGTGTTTACAGTTAATGTCTGGGCATAATTCTGATAATAGAGTTGAGGACTGAAAACAAAACAATAACCATGACACGATTTTTAATGTTTTAGTTTCACTCTTGACTTCTTTTTTTCCTTATGACATCAGCAAAAGGATGTCAGTTTAAATATTGGTAATACGTCTTTGGAGGTCTAGATTCTTGCTTGCTTTACATTTTTTCTAATACATCATTATGTGTTAATTTTCAATTTAGGGGTGTTCCACCTGTGAGACATGGGTGATAACTTGTCTTAATAGGATCTAAGACTCCCCTCTTGATACACTAAGCATGTAATATAATAGGTTATACATTAATGACAGTGATAGGGCATTGTGGATTCAGTCTCTCATGATGTTACTTTAGATTCAAGAAGATTTTTAAGTGACCTTGTTTATCAACAAAATTAATTGCAAATATAGGTTCATAGGTTCAAAGATATATATTAGACAAGCATGCAGGTTAGAGATTGCCTTCCCTATCAAGGACTGATACCAGAGTATAGGCAAAGAGAAAGAGGGTTGCCCTAAATGAAAGACTAACACTGGTAGAGTTTTTAGAAGAATCTAGAACAGAAGCTGCCATTAAAAGGGGAATAATTAGTAGAGCATATAAAATATTGCATGATAACTATAAGAATCAATCAGAGCAGGTTAGAAAGGATTGGGAAGAGAGACTTGATAAGCAATTCACAAAGAAACAATGGGAGGATATATGTATGTCTCCCAAATATGCAACGCAATCTAGAAGATTTAGGATTTTTGCTTAGAAATGTTTACATAGATATTTTTATACCCCAAGTAGACACAAGAGAATTGTTTCTCAGGTAGACAGCAAATATTGGAGGTGTGATGGGGAGAAATAGGTAATTGGTAACATATCTTCTGGGGGTGTAGTGAGTAGGTGGACTTTTAGGATTCCCTATGGGATGCATTGTTGGAGATGCTGGGGGGCAAGTTTGTTGTGATGAGGGAGATGATTTTTCTGAGCTATGATACATAACAAGAATTAAAAAACACAGGGAAGCCAGCAGATTGTAGCATTCAATATTTAATCAATACTACCTCAAAAGCATAGTAAAAAAAAGACAAACCAGACCGGTTTTGGCTGTAAAATGACATAGCCTTCATCAGTGCAGTAAAAAAATATAAAACCTGTCTCCTTTTAAATACAACCACTAGGTGAGGCTCTAAATTAGTTAATTAATCCACAGTCCTAATTAAAGGTACTCATTAAGTCCTGGTGAAAAGAGACTCCCCCAATTTGATAATCCATTTCTTTTCTTTACTGTTCAAAATTTGATGCCATCCTGCTTTGTTTGACCTATTACCAGTGATTCTGTCACAGTAAAACTAAAAAATACATGGCTGTGTACCTGAGAGTGCTTATATAAAGCACTGGTAAGTTACTTACACCTCATATCACTATAACGTTCTGAAATTCTAAATTTGAGTGGTCTAGACGCTTGTCCCACATAAAACGCAGAACAGGTACATCTGGCCAAATAGATCACCCAGTCTACCTGGCAATTTGCAAAAAAAGGAATGTCAAATACTTGACCAGTATTTTTGCTACTGAACTGACTTGTTTTCATAACCTTTCAGCAATGGGTACAATGACCACAAGGAAAACATCCTTTGAGCTGTTCCCCCATGAGAGTAATTTGAATGGAATCACCCTTATTTCTCCAACCATGTTTATAATGACTCAAAAATGACCCCAGATTCTTGCCCCTCCTAAAAGAAAAATGACATCTCTCATCCAAAATGTCAGAAAGTTTGGCATCAACTAGAAGGATGTTCCAGTGTCTGTGGACACTGTTGAGTAATACATCAGTGTTCCTCCCATACGTGGTGACCAAACAAAGGGTAGATTCCTTCTCCAATGCCCTTATATTTCAGGAGATCCTTCCTGTGATGTGTAGCCACCCAATTCCTGGCCTCATAAATGTTCCCTATTTTGTAGCCCCTATTGTTGTGATGACAAGGTTTACGTCCCTAGAGCATGTAGCTCGGAGGGATTGGGATTTCTTTAGGTGTAGCATGTCCAACAGCTCTGGGTTTGACATAGCTTTGTATGTTAGGCAGAGATCACCTCAGAGTAGGCGATATGCTATGGGTACATGTTTTTTCCCAAAGGGGATAACTATACATTTTTTGGCATTGAGCTTAAGCCCATGGCTCTGGCACCCAGCATCTGTTTCTGTAAGGTCCTTTTGTAGAATATCCACATCATTTAGGGATTCAATAATGGCTCCCAGTTTGCAGTCGTCTGCGAACTGTGTTAGCCAGAGTCCCTTAGTGTTGGCCTGCACTTCAGAGAAGTAGATGCAAAACAAGAGCGGCCCCAGGACTGAACCCTGAGGTACTCCACTTGTCTGGAGCTGGATTTGGAGTTGGCTACTTTTACAGTATGGGTTCTGTCAGTAAGCCAGTTGGCAACCCATCGAGTGACGTAGGGATTAATGCCCAGCTTAGTAAGTTTATCTATGATTCCAGAGTGGAGGATGGTGTCAAAGGTCTTGGCATGGTCCAGATAGGCTGTGTGGACCACCTTACCCTTGTCCACAACTCTGGAGACTGATTCGAAGAAGTCAGTCATGTTCAGGAGGCAAGATCTCCCCTTCATGAACCCAAACTGCATGGGGTCCAGTGTTTGAAGTCAGTTCAGTAGCAAAAATACTGGTCAAGTATTTGACATTCCTTTTTTTGTAAATTGCCGGATAGACTGGGTGATCTGTTTGGCCAGCTGTACCTGTTCTGCGTTTTATGTGGGACAAATATCTAGACCACTCAAGTTTAGAATTTCGGAACATTATAGTGATATGAGGCATAAGAAACTTACCAGCACTTTATATAAGCACTCTCAGGTACACAACAATGCATTCTTTAGTTTTACTGTGATAGATAGAATCACTGGTAATAGGTCAAACAAAGCAGGAAGGCATCACATTTTGAACAGTAAAGAAAAGAAATGGCTTATCAAATTGGGAGGGGGGTCTCTTTTCACCAGGACTGAATGAGTATCTTTAATTAGGACTGTGGATTAATTAACTAATTTAGAGCTTCACCTAGTGGTTGTTTTTAAAAGGAGACAGAAGTTTTATATTTTTTACTGCACTGATGAAGGCTGTGTAATTTTACAGCCAAAAGCTGTCTGTTTTGTCTTCTTTTTACTATGCTTTTGAGCTAGCATTGATTAAATACTGAATGCTACAGTCTGCTGGCTTCCCAGTGTTTTTTACTGCTAAGAGTTGTTTGGAGCCGTGCAGTTACCGTACTTGCAGGAGCTGTTTTGACTTTAACATAATCAGAATTGCCTAGACATGGTAAGGCCTTGCTGTGTCTAATTATGGGGGCTACCAAAAAAGCAATTACTAGAAAATGGAAATCAAAATCTAAACCAACTATACTAGAAGTAGTGAATATAGTAACACAGAGAAAACAATTGAAACTGAGATCTTTAGATAAGGATAGGAGCAAACTACATATTAAGAAATGGGTATTGTGGGAACAGTACATACAGGGGAGGAATGACGTTTAAAAGAAGACAGGACTTAAATGAGCTATGTAATGTTTGACTGAAAATGTTTGGGTAGATTATAAGTGATGTATAATGTTTGCAACTGGGAGAGTGTCAATACGGTTTGTGATGTAAAATGCTTGCAACTAGGATTGTGTCCGTCTGGTTTGTTTTCATTTATATAAATGCATGATTGCCTATGTCATAAGTGATAGTTTAACAAAGATGTTTCTCTTTAAAACAAAAAAGAAGGGTAGGAATTGAATGAATAATCTATGTAATACTGCTTAGGTTATATGATATAAAGCAATATATGTCAAGTATAATGTTTGTAAAGGTGAGCTTGTTAATACAGTTCAATTAATTTTATATAAATGTAAATTTGTCTGTGTCACAGGTGATAATTCAGTAAAGGTGTTTAAAAAACAAAACAAAAACAAAAAACAAAAAAAAAACAACCACGACCTTTATAAGTGTAGCTACAATTGTGTTCCCTTGTAACATGTGCAACTAAATTGGGGGGGGGGTGTTAAAAAGTTACATGTGGTGGTGTGTGTTAAGTTAGGGACTGTTTGCTGTTGGCCTCTGTCTGTAAGAAACATGGAGCCAACCCAGGGAAGAATTTACGATTACCCATCCTATGTTAGGGAATATTTAATGTCATTCTCTGTCTGTAAGAGACATGGGGCCAGCCCAGGGATGAATTTGCAATTTCCCATCCAATGGACAAGGTTACATTTGAATAGGGATAGACTTTTGAGTCACATATCTTTGTCACCAGAATGTTCTGTTTGTGTCACAAGCAAATTTCAAATCCCTACATTTAATGTTTCTAGTGTTGCTCGTTTTGTGGATATGCAAAAACTCCATCAGGGCTGGAGACTGTGTATGTAGACAAGGTGATCTGTAGGGCAATGTGTTAATATCCTGGATTCTCTTAGTGTGGAACCTTTGTGGGTATTCCAGCTGTTGTATATGCCAAATCAGGTACATGTCAATGGGGACATGGTATTCAATTACAGGTCTGATAAGGGATGAGTAGACTGTTACTATAACTTCCTTGGACCTGAATATCACACCCTTACTTATAGGTTGGGTGACATAGAATGATTTTCTTACTAACATGGCTATGGGTTTGTCAAAGGCCAGATTACTGTCTACATATGTTCCCAGATCTGAAAAGGCACTATAATGCATTTCTTTGCATTGAGTTTTAATCCTTGGCTTTGGCACCAGTTATTTGTCTGTGTTAGGCCCTCTTGCATGAGTGGGCTCAGCACAGATCCCTGTGGTACTCCACCAGTGCCCTGGCTCTTGGTAGAGGTAGTCTCACCAATCCTGACTTCTTGGGTCCTACCTGTGAGCCAACCAGGGATTTATGCTCAGTTCAGTGAGTTTGTTCCCAATGTCTGAGTGAGGTATTATGTTAAATGCCTTAGCCAGTTGAATGTAGGCAGTATACGCTGCTTTCCCTTCATGCATTGCCTTTGTTACCTTCTCAAAGAAGTCTACCAGGTAAGGAAGCACGACTTTCCTTTCACAAAACCAAACTGACTAGGTTGGGTCCAGTGTCTATACTTTGCCAAAGTCTTTGTTGATGAGTTCCATGATCATTGGTTCCATGGCTTTGCACATTAGACCAGTCAGATGAATGGGTCTGTATTTTCTGGGGTCAGTTGATGTTCCACCCTTGTGAAGGCGGATAACCATTGCCATCTTTCATTCACTCCGCATGTGGCCTATTTTGAGGCTGTAGTTGAAAAGCGACTCAAGTGATTCTGATAGGTCACGTTTCAGACTATTTAAGAGGCAACCTTGGATACTGTAATTCCCCATTGAGGCTGTATGTTTAGCCTTGTTATGTCCCATATTGGTGAGAACAAGGCCCAATTTGTTTCAACATCTGCTATTTACATTTGCATTTGAAAGCATAGCAGCACACTTGTCAGCAATAGAGTAGTGTGAATCTTCTATTATTTAATGCAAGTTCACATTTGGCTAAATCTCAGTCTGATTAAATGAGCATGCCTCCTCACAAACATGTCATGAACATGTGACGCAGTAGAAGTCACTGCTCTTAGTTATGCCTGGAATCCATTTAACATGGACATTGCAGTCCTTCTCATAAGTGCTGTGTCCATATACAGATCTGTTCAACCTTGTATGTCTATTGAAAGTCTGGTTATAATGGTCTTCTTTCTTTAAAACTGTCTTTCAAAGTGAGTTGAATGTGAAGCTCTACTTTCACGGTAGACGTATTTCTGCTCTAGACAAGTTTGTTATTTGAAGAGGAATTCTTTATCTGAACAAGGACACCATCTTGTTTCCAACATTTTACATTCATGTTCTCTTCCTTCTTCAGTCTTGTCTCTGCAGTTTTATCTTTCTTTATTTCATTCTTCTTTCAAAGTCTGTAAAACCCTCGCTTTCAGGACATTAGATGATCCACAAAATGTCTGCATTCACTGTATGATGACCACAGTTTGCCTTCATAAAGATTGCAAATTTTACAGTGATGAGTCACTGTCAGATGTCAATGACTAGCGTTCCTGTTTGACAAAACTTTGTCTCAGTTTTTCAAGATTTGAACATAAAGTAGCTTAAGTGATAGCATATACATCTCTGTTTTGAGTAATTTTGAGCAAGCATCTATGCGAACTAAAACAGAGTCTAGTTGCAGTCTAGACTATGAATTTTCAAGCCAGTATCTTAAAGGTGGTTTCAGTAGTGATTTTCTGTTTGTTTGACATTCATTACAAACACTTACTTCCTTTTCCACACCCTGATCTTTATAAGGCTACAATACATATGACCTGGCAAAGTTTTTATTGGTGGACCTTCCGGAGGATACGCATACAACATTTTCATTATTACTGTGAACCTCATGGAAAACTATGACTCGAGATCCCAAAGCACTTACCATGTCTGACACTTAACGTTAGTCTTTTGGAATTTTATTTCAAGTCATGTTTCAGCTATTTTATTACCAGGCTTTAAACACATATTCCCAAACTTGTCCCACAGTGATGTTTTTGGCCGTCCATTGTTTATTGTTCAGTATGTACTTGTTGAGTGACCGTAACTCCTAACATCAGTACACAATTAGGTATATCAAAGTTTGTAGACTTTTCATATAAAGGTCATTTACCTAGTGAATCAGCATTAGTAGAAGGAATTGATTTAGGTCTGAAAACCTAGATTTGCCATCTGCTAAAATGCGAATACTAGCTGACGTTGTTTTTGGCATACCCATTTTTTCTTTATTTACAACTTCATGTTCTCCTGATTCTATCACATGGATGGATAAAGCCAACTGATCCAAATTGGAATAAGAGCTCAGGTTCTGAAAGGGCCTGACAGCAAAGGGCTTACCTACTCAGGGCAGCCATCATTAACATGTGGGTGGGAGCATGCATAGAAGTTTCTCATGGTGATGTGGACACCAATGTAGCAAAAAGCATTAGCATATACTTAGTCGTATGTCTCTTCTTAAAACTATTATGTATATAATGGGTTGGGAGGGTGGCCTAATGGTTAAGGTGTTTGCTTTACAAACACAAGGTGCAGGGTTTGAGTCTTTCAAGGGATAATTGGCTAGGCTTACAATGGCTCGCAAGGGCAGTTAGCCTAGTACTAACCTATGAACAAAGGGACAGGGTAAGGGCTAAACAGAAAGCTTTGATTGCTGTCAGAATGATAGTCATCATAACTGGCTATCCTCTACAGGGAAGAAATGGGCTGACTGATTGTCAAGGACTGATGTTCAGCAGGCAAGGACATAAATATAAAAAATATACATTTGTGTTTATTAAGGTTTTTTTCTATGGCTTCATTTCTCGCGCACATGCTCTATTTCTTTCATTTTCAGTGAATGTTGTTCAGCATTCCTGCAAGCAGGAGTGGGCCATTGTCTTTATCGGAGGTTATTTGATTCAGCAACTCTGACTGTTTTTCTATATTTCCTTTATAGCATTTAACAAAAGGTAAAAGCACATATAACATCATTCCTTGCATAAAGCATAATATTTTGTTTCCAATCTGAAGTAAGATAAGAACATTATAAGTATGCAATCGTTGTTATATATTTATTTTTCCTGATACATATGATTAAGCAATTTATAGTAGCAAAAACAGACTTAAGTATGTGTTAGTCCAACAAATCAGGAATTTATTGGTAACTACATGGGCTCTTAATTTCTACATACTTGCACGTCTTTAACATTAAGAACAGCATTAAACCTAACTCAGTTACTTGTAAATAAATTTAATTTCCCACTTTAAATTAAAATCAATTAAAAACATTAACTTCAATCCAACTAATAGACCCTATACTATCCCAACTTTTACAACTCTCTATATAATTTGCATGGTAACCATTTGGCTATGAAAATTTTCCATGGTTTCCTTTTTTGGTTTGATAGCTTTTCCTGTTTTTCATCTCATGTTAATAGAACCATATCCCTAACTTCTGGCAGTAACCTTTACTTCAACCATTGTGCAGTAGTTTTCTGTTCTACCAGAATTGTTAAAAATATTATTATGCCTTCATGTTAGTACAACTCCTTATATCTTAAAAGCTTTAGCATATACTTAGTTGTATGTCCCTTCTTAAAACAGTTATGTATATAATGCTATTAAAACTTCTTAACAATTATTTAAACATTTCCATGGCAAAAAAATGTGTTCCCTTCTTCACACCTCTAATGGTGCAAATCAGCATTCAACAACATTCTTTTTTTAATATGTGAGGCGAACAAAAATACTTATAGAATCATTTTCTTGCAAAAAAAAAAAAAACTGACCTGGCTTGACTTTGTAACATAACTGGGTAACAAATACGTCCATATCTACATTGGGCCATTTATTACAACGTCCAACACAGCACTCCCAATCTCTCCTAAGCTGTTCCACCATCTCTGGCTTCAATTTTTTTTCAAAGCTGTGTCTGTTGTAATTACTCTGCCCTTTATCAGTGAGTTTTCATTTAATCATTGGATTATCTTTTCTTGCTTCCAATTACAGAGAAACTTAGTTGGGTCAGAGCACCCTTCAACAATTTTTATCAAACTTATGGTCCTTGCTGTACTAAACAATCTCACATAGTCTGTCTGCAACAGTGGCAGCTGGTGACTTCAAATTAAAGGGGGGCTGCAGGAGATAGCTGAATGGGTGGGGCCAATGGGAAGGGGTGTGACCAACCAGAAAGGGGAGGGGCTATGCTAAAAAAACACAAAAAATGGAACTTTAATTAAATACGCTGTCCTGGGTGCCAAACCATCATTATGAGAGTCCAGTCAAGACAAAATGAAGTGTAGAAGAAAAAAAATATCTCAATGCATTGGCTGCATGACAGCTTACTTAATATCTAGATGGAAATAAAAAGGTTGTGAGGCATGAAAAATAAATTACTTTTTAAATACATTACTGACATACCAGTCAAAGTCAACTATAAGTAAAACTAGCAGCACTCAACTCAAACCACTTCTCCTTGCACTGCAGTTCTAATTATAATTTATATTCAGCTTTAGAAAAGTACCAAGTAAGATGCTGAAAGTAGCAATCTCTGTGATACCCCACTTGTAAAAATGTTTCTTATCCAAAAAAGACCTGCTGCCTGACAATAACTATCTACTTATTTCATGGGGAAAACATGATCAAAGTAAAAAATGAACAGCAAACAAGAAACAATCTCAAGATAAATTGCTTAAAGGATTACTGCACAGGTTATGGACCACACATGATAGACTGGCATTCTGTTTAGTTTATGGGTAAAGCCTGCAAAGATGACTGCAAGTATCCAGCAGAGGTAATGAGCTTCTTAAAATACTGTAATTCCTGTCCTTTATTGCAAATGCTGTCATATGCATTTCAAGATCCAAGGCTTATACGTTATCTAGTTATGTAAGTATTCTTTGCATGGCAACAACAAAAAGGCTTTCAATGTTGGTAATTCTTTAACAGTATGCTTATTAAAACTTACTTGCATCTTACAATCTCAGACAAGCTTACCTGATAGTCATGAAAGCATTGCTACTTAAACACAGAGCAACAGGGACTTTCTGAATAATTAGAAGCATAAATCAACAGTATAAAAATATGACAGAAAACCAGAACATTCTACAAAATCAAGCAAGGACAGATGAAAAGCCACTGTAGTACATGTGTCTACCATGGATGGGGGGATACTCTGCTCACTTACACTGCATAACTGCTCCTTGCCTTGCTTGGACACATCCAGAGTCACTACATGGGGGAGTGGGGTGCAAGAAGTATGTCACAATTTGAAATGTCTCTGGCTGACTGTGATGGCCCTGACACATTTGTCATACCTCTCAACCTTAGAGCAAGAAATCTGGACAAAGCCATACATAGAAGTGGAACAAAGGCCCAAATATAAGGACAATATTTAAAATTGCTCTGATAAACTTTCTAATAGAATAGTAGGTCTTGCATTAGTATGAATTTTCTGAAGGGCATGAAATCTGAAACTCAAAGGCCTGTCATTATTTTCTAACTTCAGTCTTTAATGATTTGCCACTAATTTGCCCGAAAACCACAATTTTATGAAAAATGAACCAAAAATGTAATGCAAAAATATAAAATAGCCACACAATACAGCTGGGAACCTGTCAAAGGAAGGAAACGTTAATATTAGTACTGCTAACTTGAGCAGCTGACAAAAACAAATCTATATGCATTTCTGAAATAAAAGTAATCTATAACTCTGGTTATTACAGTTATTTATTAATTGTAAACCCTCCACATTTTCTTCCAAAATTGCCATTTTGCAGAGGGATTATTAGAGGGAGAGCAACATTTTGAGCCAAAATCGGGGACAGTTGAGAGGTATGGATATGTCTAATTCTATAACGCAATTTATTGCACGTACCTCTCAACCTGCTAAAGCAGGAAATCTGGACAAGGCCAAATATATTGGGGGAACAACATTGAAGCAGCATTGAAATCCACATTCAAAGAAAATACATTTGGCTAGTATAAAGATTAACTTTGGGCTGTTTTCAAATGATAGGCCCCTTGCACACAAGACATGCATGTGTTGTGTGATACACCTTCCGGATTGTATTAAATTATATTTATTGTATAATACAGTACAGTTGTTAGAGGGTGTTTTAAATTTATTGTTTTGAACATTTTTCCAGTAAACAATGAAACAAAATGCCTGTACCAATAATCACAAAACTGGCCAGTTAAGAAAATTTCCATCATAAAAGTCTTCTCAAACTTCTACAACCCACCAGTATCAGTAAATATGCACAATCTCTGCAGAAGTAGAAGTCATCTAAATAGTTCCACATTAAAGAGATCTGTAACTAATGAAGTGGTTGCTTCTAGCAAACAATTTTATATGTCATTGTTTCATCTACAAATAAAGTGCCTGTATCTTTGCCAAAGAGGGCATTCTCAGTATGGCAGCATCCACCCCCTGTGGGAGTAGAAACCACAGCCTTCTGCATCAAAAGCAAGTGCAGTACCTGTTGTGCTATTAATAATGCAAATAAACTTAGCATACGCAGCACTAAACTTCTCTTCTCCTGCAGCTCTCAGCTCCTTGTAAAATCTACTCGACACTCAACTGTATCTCTCAGCTTCGAAGCTCAAGAAATCTGGAAAAAGCCAAAATTTATGGGGGGGGGGGCAAAAGCTCAAAATCCAGGGACACATTTTAAACACTGCTTGTATAATCTTGGAAATTTGCTAATATAAAATGCTGTGTTACCACCATACATTTCACTGCCAAGTCTTGAACCCAGGACCCTGTGCAAAACAGTCAGAGCAACATACCACTATGCCAGATCAGCTGTTTTATGAAAGAGAGGAAGACTGAAACTTAAATGGCTACCATTTAGTGAATTCAGTTCTCACCATAGCTGTCAACCTCTTAGCACAAAACACCTGGACAAAGCCAGTAATGGGGGAATACAGCCCTCAAACATATTCAGTGAATTCAGTTCTCGCCATAGCTGTCAACCTCTTAGCACAAAACACCTGGACGAAGCCAATAATGGGGGAATACAGTACAAACATAGGGACAAATTTCAAATATTCATCTTATAAACTTAGAAAATTGCTAGAATAAAAGGTTTTTTGTTACTATGTACTTTCTGAAGAATATGAAGTCTAAAATTCAAATGCCTATCAATTTTATTTATTTAACATTTGTTAACAAGGAAACTCTGACTTGGAACAAAAGCCAATTTTCAGCAGAGGCCAAGGGAGAAATACTATAGCCACATCTTTGTAATATGGGAGGACATCAGAACAAACCCACACACAAACAGAGAGAGAACATGCAGACTCCACACAAAAGGCACCCCAGCCAAGAATCAAACCAGAAAGCCTCTAGCTATGAGGCAACAATGCTACCACTGCACCATCAACTATTTAAGGAATTAAAAATTCAGAAACCACAGATTTTATGAGGAACAGAGCAGAACAAAATATGAGGCAAAAATCTGCAAAAGTTTCACAGATGGTGGTGGGTAGGGAATTCAGGCTCTTGTTACCTGCAGCCAGGGTACAGGGTTCAAGCCTGAGATATTCTCTAACCACCACCAGCAGGTATCCTGAGTTCTCTGTATAGCCACCAGTATAAATTAACTGGGGAATTTCACACACACACACACACACACACACACACACACACACACACACACACACACACACACACATTTTCAATGATGATACTTTGAATGTTCCAAGACTGCTGACCTTGCAGTCTGATCCCCTTCCAGTCTATGTGGTTAGCACTGCATAGACTTCTGGGGCATCAGCAGTCTGGATTCACATTCTATGTGAGGGAAGTTATTGGATTTTACCATTGTGGTTCACAGCTGGGGGGTAGGCTACCGTCTGATATCACGAGCTGCCACTGGTCTGCAACCATTTGGTGATCCATGCATTACTTCTGTGTGTTTTGATGAAATCCAGCTACCTATAAATTTCATTTAATCACAATAAATAGTTACAGTTTTGCAAACACATTTCTTCTGGGATTGCCAACTTCCTTTCTCTAACAGACAATACAAAATTTCTCCAAAGCCTAATCTCCCCTTTGTTAGTAAAGTATGTGATATTATTTTTGCTGTTGTAAAGTCATTTAGTCCAGTCTGAGTCTTTGTGATCTCAAGGTCTTTTGCACTCCAGGCCTGTGTGCAAGACCTGCTTCTTTAGGTTATTGCAAATTCTTGTTCATTACTTCAGTAATGCTATGTATCCACATTAAATTCCATTGTCTTTCTCCTTTTGTCTTCAATCTTCCCCAGTGTCTTTGTCTTCTGTACTGAATCCTGTCCTCATATATTGCATGCATCATATGAGTTATAGTTGTAGGCTTTCCAATGAACATTCTGACTTTATTTCCTTAAGTGTTCTTTTCACCAGCACTACCATGACGTCCAGGTAATTCTCAAACATTTTCATCAGCATCAGAGTTTGAAGGCATGAGTACTGCAGTGCATAGCATTATAGTCCAAAGTTGCATGTTAGTACTGGGAAAACTGTAGCTTTGACTCTATTGACCTTTGGCAACAATGTAATATATTTGTTGTTTAAAATCTTATCATGATTTGCTATAACTTTCTTTCCAGAAAGTTGGGATCTTGTAATTTCATGGCTAAAGTCAATATCTGATAAACTTCTTGACCATTTTGCATGATGCATTCAGCATATAAACTAAATAAGTAGGGTGACAACATACAGTCTTGTGTTATTCTTTTCCAGTGTTGAGCCAGTCAGTACTTCTAACAGCTGTTTCTTATTCATCATATGGGCAAGCTTTATCACATATACTAGCTCCATTTTATTACCATAATGCATCTAAAAAGTGCACCAGTCAAACTTATTTAAATTCCTTCATTAGCTTAATGTAGTCTTTTTTTTACATTTAACTTCACAATTACTAATAGAAAATCAATAAAACATATTTAATTGGACCACATCAAAATATGTTTCTGGATCAAGCACATCCAAGCCACCCATTTCCTCTGAAAGTATTATCTTATCTTGTTGCAATCTAGATTTAGCATCATGCCACATAAAATCATATTTCTACCTATCATAAAAATGGCACTGCCCACCCGGGGGAGTCCATTCGATGAGAACCTTGAATTTTTAGAGTTAAAGTGGCAAATTAGGACGAATGCCTGTCAACTACCTGGGCTTAATGACAGGTTGTTCATTAGTTCTTTACTAAGATTAAAATCTATGTATTGTTTTTAACATCTTGGATATTGTGGTTAACAGATTGACTTAGGTATATTTATGGATATATGTATATATATATATATATATATATATATATATATATATATATATATATATTATTATATGATATATGAATTATTTTAAAGTGTATGTACTTGGTTTTAATGGATGAGTTTTCTTTAAGAACTTTTATATTGCACAGTGACTAGGGGAAACAAGGTCTTATGTCATCAATTAACTTGTTAATTCCTGACCAATGAATTGCTTTGGAAGTGTTTAAATAGTATTCCTTGTTGATGCTCTTTTGTTTCTTGTTCTAAAGAAGTCTGTTTTATGACAAAAGTGTTTGAATAAAGTGGTGGTACACTAAATGCATTCCTATTTGGCATTCTGTGCTTGACTTGTGCTTTTGAGGTGCATCGTCCTTCTGGATTTATAGTACACCACAAACCAGCAAAATGGTTAAATAAATAAACAAAAATTAATGTTCTTCTGACATTTTTTTCTTCAGCATCACTGTTTACAGAATATTGTCAGACATCTGCCTTTCTTCCACAAACCCACAATGAGCATTATCTGTTAAGGTGTATATATATATATATATATATTTCGTCCTTCTGGATTTATAGTACACCACAAACCAGCAAACAAACGGTTAAATAAATAAACAAAAATTAATGTTCTTCTGGCATTTTTGTCTTCAGCATCACTGTTTACAGAATATTGTCAGACATCTGCCTTTCTTCCACAAACCCACAATGAGCATTATCTGTTAAGGTGTATATATATATATATATATATATATATATATATATATATATATATATATTTCTTATCATCAGCACTTCCTTGAATAGTTTTCATTATGATTTAATATAGCAATAACCATGTGACAGGTGCTATGTATAGGAAGTAATGGAAGAAAGGAAGATCTCTGTTGCTTTTGTTTTAATTAACAAAAGATACCAGGACACTTTGAAGGTACGGAAGAGACGAGTCATAGAAAAAATGATAATCAGGTACATTTGTCTACTTTTGCATAACATACCTGATTATTCATTTTTGTCTGCCGCATCTCTCTCATTGGTTTCAAGTGTCCGATTTTGTAAGTTTTTTTTTTTGTTTAAGTGAAATGTTTATGGCATATATTAATGGAAAAATGTCCGGGCAGCCAGACCATTTTGCATTGGTATATGCTTGGATTTACAATGGACACACTGGTTGGGCCGACCAATCAGCATGCTACTTTTTGAATATTAATAGACAGTCATTGTATAATATATATATAGACATTTAAAAAAGCATTATTAAATCTTTTCCTTCTTATGGTTTTGCAGAAACTACTGATTTTGTCCATGGGGAAGAGACCTTTTAGTTTCTATCACCCTATTAAAGAGTTCTAGTAATCTAAGTACTATACTTATGAGTTACCCACAATTCAGTTGGCAATTCATCATTACACAGAATCTTACCTCTGACATACCCAGTTATGGCCTCAAGCGATTCTTCCCGTTTAGTATGGAAAGATCTACGTTCTACCTTATATACTGTAGCGGAGTTAATCTCATAGCTGTCAAAAAAGAATATTACCTCTTACTTTCTATCACCCCATTCTGTTTGAGCCATGTATAAACTATTCATTAAGTTCACATAAAATGCTCTGCTATCATGACTAAATCTCTAGTATACGCCACATCTTCCTTCTTCAAGTAACCTGTAATAATCTATGTTTTTTGTTTCCTCAATCTTATCACCAATGTTTTTGGTGGTCAGGGGTTTTGAAAATATTTATCTTTCAATGACTGACATAAACATTGATACTTTTTTAGAGTGTAGCTCCCGCATTTCCTGATATCTTCTTTGACTGTTTCATTCATTTCATAATACTTTTTCTTTCTTGGCCTGTAGTTCTAGTCTACATATGGATGCAGTCTGGATAGTCCTCTGTGTCATCTCCCTTAAAAATCACATTTTAAATGTTGCCATTCCTTTGATAAACTCTAGTTTTCAAATTCCAGTTTATCAAGTCACAGATGGTTCTTGCTTCAAAAGTATGCATGGAACCTCTAATGTCTATCTAAAGAAGAAGAAGAAATCAGTGCTTAAATTCTGTGCGATTTCTTAAGTGCTTAAATTCAATAGCAAAAGGAGCACCATTACTGAATACAATTATGTCTCTTTAAGAAGATAAACATTTTCAGTTGTCTTGCAGATTTTATATATTCATAATCCTATTTTAAATATGTACTATAATACATGTTCATTTATTTATCCTTTGTTGACTGGGTAGTCCCGCTAGGTTTGTGACCTCTTGTCAACAGAGACCTGAGTTGATATTCATACTCCTTGGGGAAATTTGGCCAGGGCATAGGAGAACTTCCCCTACTCTTTTCAATAGGTGCTGCGGGATCATTAACATCCAGCTGAGCTGCCATCAATTCAAGTAGACAGGACCTAAGTTTAACATCGCATCCAAAGGATGACACACTGAAGAGTGCAGCACATTACCAACAATCCAATCACCTAGAGTGGAGACAGAACCACAGTCTTCTGATCTTCTAGCAACAAAGGCAAGTGTGCTGTCTGTTGTGATACTAACTGCAGTCATATACCCTTTAATGACCATAACATCTGTTATCATCAAGAAAAATCCTGTCCATCTTTATAGGATAGTGTCTTGAAATCAAGACAGCTACTCCTCCCTCCCTTGTGCTAACAAATGAGGAGACCATTCCCCATAGCAGGTACTTTCTTATCAAAGCATCATATTCCTGACACTTGTACTGTGGTGCATGCCTTAACTACTGAGTTCTCTAGTCTGCAAACCTAGACAGTTAGGGGTTCTAATCTCACTGCAGCCAACTTGGTGTGTGTGTGTGTGGCTGTCTCCATTACAAGGACTGTGCCTGTATATTTAACACTGGTTATGCATTGCTTTAGCTTTTTGTACTGAGCTGAACTGAGGTGGGCTACCAGCCATAACTCTGAGCTAAGATACCAGACAACTAGAGGCTTTTGAGCTTCCAAAAAACATGTTATTTTGCTTATTTATACTACTTACTGCACATTTTTATTGCCTGCCACCTACTTTTATACTGTATTCATTTACTATGTACTAAACTACATTGTTATACTACAATTGCCTGCTACATCGTGCCTGTAAAATCAAATTTTATTGCTATTTTCACTGCTTAGCAAGCTTTTTTCTTGTTTCCACTGTTTAAGTTTTTACTGGTATTTTTTCACTATTTTAAAGATATCTGTTCTGTCTGCTCTGGTTTTCCCACCAAGCAGTACTTAATTAACTGATCTGTTAACTGTTTAAATCATTCTTTAGAGCCTCCTGGCTGATTTTCTGCTGTTTTAAACATTTTTTCAGTGTATCACTGCTATTTTTCCTGCTGTGTTAATTATTCTCTAGTGTTTCCTGCTGAAACTAAGGAAGCTAGTAGCTGTAACATAGTCCAGATCCAGGCATGCTGCTTCTGGAACTGTCTGTAGTGGTTTGTTTATTCTGAGCACGTTTTCCAGGCCATCTTGGATTGGAAGGGGCCTAACTGCACTTTTGTGAGAGAACTGTGTTTGATTGGTGCACCTGACTAGTAAAGGAAGGCCAGTCTAGGGTTAGAATAAGCATCCTCGTTGTTCCTTTTGAATTTTGTTAGAGTGTTTTTTTTTTCAAGTTTTAGTTTCTAGTATTTAAGCCCTACATCTGAGCAGGTTTCTTCTTCTTTGTATGCAGTTGAACTGAGGTGGGCTATCAGTCACTGCTCTGAGTCTCTTGAGTTGAGTTACCAGACAACTAGAGGCTTCTGAGCTTCCCAAAAACATAAGTCGCCTGTTTTTTTTTTTTTTTTTTGCTTATTTATACTATTTACTGCACTTTTTTATTTCCTGCCGCCTACTTTTATACTGCATTTATTTACTGTGTACTAAACTACACTGTTATACTGCAATTGTCTGCTACACTGTTCCTATAAAATCAAATTTATTGCTGTTTTCCCTGCTTAGCAAGCTTTTTTCTTGGTGCCACTGTTTAAGTATTTTTCTTGGTGCCACTGTTTAAGCTTTTTTCTTGGTGCCACTGTTTAAGTATTTTTCTTGGTGCCACTGTTTAAGCTTTTTTCTTGGTGCCACTGTTTAAGCTTTTTTCTTGGTGCCACTGTTTAAGTATTTTTCTTGGTGCCACTGTTTAAGCTTTTTTCTTGGTGCCACTGTTTAAGCTTTTTTCTTGGTGCCACTGTTTAAGCTTTTTTCTTGGTACCACTGTTTAAGTATTTTTCTTGGTACCACTATTTAAGCTTTTTTCTTGGTGCCACTGTTTAAGCTTTTTTCTTGGTGCCACTGTTTAAGTATTTTTCTTGGTACCACTGTTTAAGTATTTTTCTTGGTGCCACTGTTTAAGTATTTTTCTTGGTGCCACTGTTTAAGTATTTTTCTTGGTGCCACTGTTAAGTATTTACTGGTATTTTTTCACTGTTTTATAGCTATCTGTTCTGTCTGCTGTGGTTTCCTACCAAGCAGTCCTGCTCGGTTAACTGTTTAAATCATTCTTTGGAGACTCCTGGCTGATCTTCTGCTGCTTTAAACATTTTTTTCAATGTCTCACTGCTACTTTTCTGCTGTGGTAAATATTCTCTAGTGTTTGTCTAGTGTCTAGTAGTGAGAGAATTGTGTTTGATTGGCACCTCATTGGTAAAGGCAGGCTGGTCTAGGGCTTGGAATAAGCATCCTCACTGGTCCTTTTGAATTTTGTTAGAGTTTTTTTTTTCAAGTTTTAGCTTCTGGTATTTAGGCCCTGTATCTGATCAGGTTTCTGCTCATTTGCACATCGGGCAGAACTGAGGACTACTGCACAACTGTGCGTCATAGCTGGACAGTTAAATTCAACAGATTTTCCCTCAAAACCCAGGCAGAAATATCCATTTACTGAGCTCCTCCTTGATCATTTCTGAGAAGCCACCACCTAGTGACAACAGTCTTCAATTTAACATTATGGACAGTAGAACTACCCATGTTTCTCCTGCCATCCTTGTTGACTTGGGTCTGTTGAGGCAGTGTAGCAATTGCCTCTTGTACACAGACAACCCTCTACTAATAACAGTGTAGTATGGAGTGTGAGAGATGTATTTACATCAAATATCTAGAATCCATGTTCTGTCACACTCAAAACAGTAACATAGAGAAGGTTGTCAACTCACCCATCACTACTTATTCACATAGTACCATACTCATACACATAGCACTACTCATACACATAGCACTACTCATACACATAGCACTACTCATACACATAGTAGGCATCAAACACGTAAGTCCACATATGAGGAGGTTCTCTTGAAAAACTTACCAAAACATCAGAGACCTCCAAAACACAAGTCTGCTACAGCTAACACAGTCTCCACAGCACCCATGACACATAGCAACACAAATGCCTCACCACCCAAGCCCGTAAGGCTTAACATTCTAAAAAGAAGTTTTCTTGTCATTGGAGACTCAGTAGTGAGGCACACGGATGTCCATCTCACCAGGTTGGACAAGGAGAAAGTCACAGTCAGCTAACTGCCTGGTGCCAGAATTCACCAAATCATGCATGCACTCAGGTCTCCAAGCAACAAGTACCGTTATGACTCTGTCATAGTTCATGTCGGTGTGAATGACCTGAGATGTACCGCAATGGACTATATGAAGAGAGACATGGTTGAGT
Source organism: Protopterus annectens (assembly GCF_019279795.1). Taxonomy (NCBI): domain Eukaryota; kingdom Metazoa; phylum Chordata; order Ceratodontiformes; family Protopteridae; genus Protopterus; species Protopterus annectens. Next base: position 7,757,130 of record NC_056730.1, read on the forward strand.
TCTCTGAGTATGTGTCCCAGGCAAGTATGTCCCTAGCCTTGAGCAGCATACTACCTTCACCTAGAATGATGCCACAGTATAAACAAAAATGATTGATTTCAATAATTGGCTTAGTTTTTGGTTTCATTCCAAGGGGATCTAGTTCCTGTCTGCTTGGGAAACCATGGTCGGCATACCTTGCTGCTTTGCCAGAGATGGTTTTCCCCTGGCACCCCTAGGCTTTTGGCTGCTGGAAAAGGCTCTTGCCTCCCCCATAGTGCATTTTTAGGCAGAGTCTCAAAAACAGCATTACCAATGTGAATTTAACCAATCAGAACAAAATAAGGGTCATGCTGCTAAATGCTAGGAGCTTAAACCAATAACTGCACTCCCTGGAAGCACTTCTATCACTAGAAGATGTAGAAGTCTGTGCAGTCACAGAAACTTGGTTTAAGGCCTCAGAGAGTTGCCCTGGCCCTGCAAGGCTATAATGCCTTCCTCACCTTTAGACCGCAACATGAAAACATATGTGAAAACCAAAGGAGGCAGTGTTTCAATCTATATTAGAAATAAATTCACCTTGTGTCTAGTTAGACTGGACAACTCCATCTCCATTCATGGGTCACAATACCCAAGAAGCGTACTTAACCAACCTGAAGACAATCCAGATTTTACAGAACACACTGGATATGGGGGATTTCAATTATCCCACCATCAACTGGAAAATCTACTCTAACCCAAACTTGCTAGCACAAACGTTCCTTGACTTTGAATTCAATTGCCCTGGAGCATATTGTCCATACTCGGACAACAGAAACAAACATTCTAGATCTGGGACTCACCAATATGTCAGACAGGTGCACTGCTGCAACTGCTGGATGCTCATTAGTTAAGACTGACCACAGATCACCTTCGAACTGACACTGACACCAGAACTCACAAAGGGTGAAATCAGACTAAGGAATTCACGAAGGCAAACTATATAAATGCATTCCAAGCCCCACCCCTAGCAGAAAGTGTTAACTATGCTGAAGCTTACATTAAAGTCCTGTACAATCACTTGCATAAGCATATAAACTCGGCTGTACAAGATAGATTCAAAGCCAGAGCCCCAAGTAAAATAAAGCTTCCATGGGGGATGTCCAGCATCAACAATCTCTACAATAAATTCAAAAAGTTGCTGTCAAAGACCAGGACCCAACAATGGAAAAGATAACTTGTCAAATCATCCTAGAGCTCCCTTGAGATAAACCTAGCAAGTACTGCCAAGGATAAACATAAGGCCTTTTACAGCTGTATACATAACCTAAAGGGTAGGACCCAAGCGTGTGCAAAACTGGTGGCCAACAGTATCACGCACACTGACCCCACAGAGATAAACAACCTGCTAGCAGATAGGTTTGGCAAAAATTTCACTCCCTTATCCCCTCCTAACTTACAACAAACCCTCCCCCAGATCTCCCCAACTTACATATCAGAAGAGCAGTTCCTGAAAGCCCTGTCCAAGACAAAGAACATGGCCTCTGTAGGACCAGATGACATCCCAGGCTGTCTTCTAAACAGGCTAAAACATGAACAAGCATCACCCCCAACTACCCTTTTCAAGTCATAGCCTAACCACAGACATTGTTCCTGCAGAATGGAGAACAGCTACAGTTATTCCCATCCACATAGGTGGCCTAGCAACAGACCTGGGGAATTAAGACCCATAAGCATGACCAGCCTCATCTGTAAGGCCATGGAATTTACCACTATGGACCTCATAAATAAAGACATAGGTGACCTCCAAACCTTGGATCCTTCCCAACTCAGCTTCGTGAAGGGCAGACCTTGCCAATTAAATTTGGTGGATTTCTTTGAAAGTGGGACCAAGGCCAGTGATGAGGGCAAATCTGTGCACACAGCATACCTTAAATTGGCAAAGGCTTTTGACACAATCCCACATTCAGGCATTACTGATAAACTTACCAAACTGAATGTAAATCCCTTCGCTGTAAGATGGGTTGCCAACTGGCTCACAAACTGGACACACACTATCAAACTGGGTGACACCACAACAACCAGCAGACTTGTTACCAGCGGGGTGCCACAGGGGTCAATGCTGGGCCCCCTACTGCTTGGTATATACTTCTCAGAAGTTCAGGTCAAAACTAAAGGGTTGTGGCTGACCAAGTTTGCAGATGACTGCAAACTAGGTGCAGTCATGCAATCACTGAATCTCCAACTGATATCAGAATACTCCAGGATGGTCTCACACAGACCAGCGACTGGTGTATTAGTCACAGTCTCAAACTGAATGCAAAGAAATTAATCATCTTTCCCTTCAGCTAAAACAATGTCCCCTCACTCTATGAAATCAATGAGTACCCAAAGTAGCCATGATCTGGTAAGGGACCTGGGCTCACAGGTTGACCATGACCTTAACTTTGACCACCATGTGTCTACCATTGTAAGGAAAGGTTTCCAAATAGCTCATTTGATTAATAAAGCCATCTCAAGTTATAACCCCCTATACTCAGCATGTTTCCCACCCATAATTGAGTATAACGCCCCATTCGACATGTACCGCACTAAGCACCTACATCAATTAGAGAGACCTCAGAGGTTTCTAAAGAGAAGATCAGAGGCCTCCAGCATGTGCCTTACATGGACCGACTAAAATCCCTGTCACTGTATTCCGTATCATACAGACGTCTTTGGAGAGACTTATGCCTGGCCTACAGAGCAACCCAAGACCTAGACATAATGAACTTATTGCATATCCATAAATCAAATGGGTTTAGGGCCACTCATTCCAGGGACTTAAATATGGCCTGCAACTTAAACAGGACATGCTGGAGGGACATATGTATCTCCCATTGACTACCACATCTTTGGAACAAGCTACCAATTCATGTGAAACAGAGCACCTCTATGACACTGTTCAAGAGGAGCCTGAATGAGTGGATGGGGCACTGTAATTTCTTACCTGGAACAGCACCCACAACCCTCCTGGACATGGACAGTCATCACTAAATGCAATCTTGGGCATTTGCTAGTACCTGTACTGTATTACACTGAGGTTGAAATGACTAGGCATAAAATGACCTCCGGGACAATAGCCTAGTAATCTCTTGTGATCCTATGGTAATCTAAATGTGTCTTAAGCCTTTTACAGCAGTAAAAATTTTACTTTTTTCTGGCTGGCTTGCTTAACCTACTTCCACTCTACAGGCAAAAAACAAAACCACTGCAACAGATAAAGTCCAGTCCATGCTCCAAAAATATAATGCAAGAAATACAAGCAGGCAAAGGACATGCACGGTATAAAACCAAACTATTTAGTAAAACACATGTAAGCACTTTCGCATAGTACTCCTGCATTTCATCAGATATGTGATCCACATACTTCTACTCTATGTTATAAAAAACATCCCTCCTACTTGCGGTAATATCTCCTCTTTATGCCAACATAAATATTAATTTCTCACAATGTATACACGAGTGTGTTATGTTACATCGAAGAAACCAGTCATCTAATCCCAACACATCTAAAAATGTAGTCTAAAACTGATTTAGTTGAATCACATTGTATCTAAAAATTTCATAGAGCGCAAATACTACTTCAGAACTTATTTTATTTTTTGGGGGGAGGAGCAAGCCCACTACATCTGCCCTATGTAGGAGACCTTGTTCCCCACACCCCTTTACTTAAATGTACTATATGGGAGTCCTTCAATCCTTCAAAATGGAAACTATTTAATTAAAAAAAAAAAAAAGCTGTTACTGCTTATCAAAAATCAGCTGATTGCACATAATAGTTTTCTTATGTTCGTCTGGCATTGGAAGACTTATATATATATATATATATATATATATATATATATATATATATATATATGTGTGGGTCTGCTTCACATCAACTAAATTTCATTTGACTGACTTTCATTTGACTGAGACCAAATCACCTAATTTTCAAAATACTGAAAACTCATTTGACTGAATCTCATTTCATCAAAGCTTCCAATGCTAAATTTCAAAAGACAAAATTTTAAACTAAAGACATACACATTTACAACACTAATGACTACCTCTTTCCAGAATTTAAAAACTTACTTACCCTGTTAACAGAAACCAGACAATATAAAACCAAACTAGGTGGGGGCTATGCCCCCCACACCTCCCTAACTATATATACTAACTCCAGGATCGCACTACAATGGGGAAAAGGGCATTTACCTTTTACTTGGAATGAAGCCAATTTTCAGCGGAGGCCCAGGGAAAAACGCTCCAGATGTATGTCTTTGTAACATGAGAGAAAAACGGAGCGCCCAATGAAAACCCACACAAATGCAGGGAGGACATGCAGACTCTGCACAAAAGGCACTCCAGCCGAGAACTGAACCGAATAACCTCTTGTGGTGAAGCGACAACTCTACCGCTGCACCACTGCACCGTCCTATTCTGACAGTCAGCACTGTGAGTTACAGAAATTCTTTTTATCACAAACAAATCACTGAAACTCACATCATGTCTATGGCTTACAAGTCAGTGAAATGAGATTCAGTCAAATGAGTTTTCAGTATTTTGAAAATTAGGTGATTTGGTCTCAGTCAAATGAAAGTCAGTCAAATGAGTTTTAGGTGATGTGAAGTAGAACAATATTTGTGTGTGTGTGTGTGTGTGTGTGTGTGTGTGTGTGTGTGTGTGTGTGTGTGTGTGTGTGTGTGTGTGTGTGTGTGTGTAGTGGTGAGTTTCATGTGTTTGTGTGTTTAGTGCGACCTCTGAGTTGGTATATATAAGTAGCAGGGGTGTGGAGGGTGCATGTGGGGCTTGCCATCCTGCTTATAGGTAGTGTAGGTGTGTTTGTTTGTTATGTTGTTTGTGTGTGTTGTTTTGTTTGTTGCAGTGTCATTAGGTAGGTGTATGTGTGCTTGTTTGTGTGGTGGTGTGTGTATGTGAATTATCGCGATTTTGAATTTCACGGTTGTGGGTGTTGGTTTTTTTGGGCTTTCGGCTTTATAGTCTCTAGGTACTAAAATTCTGTATTTTATAAAAGAATCTATATATATATATATATATATATATATATATATATATATATATGTGTGTGTGTGTGTGTGTGTGTGTGTTTATACAACATCAACTGTAAGGTGACAGACTGGTTAGTAATGCAAAAACAAAGTGTATCTCTATTCTTTTAACAACTTAGAATGCACTTTGAACTACCATTTGCTGTATAGTCTGATGTGTGAGACTAGAGCATAACAGCAGAGAAAGGTGCTTCACAATAGAGGGCTAACAAATTTCCTTGGGATTTAGAAAGGTGTAGTGTGATGTAAAAGCCTTCATTCTGCTGAGCCTTTCTGGTTCACAGATTGCTCTGCCACTGAGGCTTACTGTCTGTAGGAGCTGCAATGCAGGGAGTGGTCTCGAAGTCAAAGTCGCATGCTAGGTTGTAACTCAAATGGTAGAATACTTATTTAGTTGAAAGGCATTTGTGGGTGTAAAAAAAGAGAGAACATGCACAAGTGAGTGATTCACATATGGTTGAATTAAAGTTTTGTATAGTATAGGCAACTATGAGTGTGTTGAAAAATGAACATCTGATTGAAAAGGTATCAGTTTTGAAAATGTGCAAGATCTCTTTATAACATTAGTGTATATGTGTGCTGCAGGTTACATTTAGAATAGGGGTTAGGAAAGGGGGTAGATTTGGTGTTGTACATGTCTGGTGTGGCCTAATGGTTAAGTTGTTTTCTTTACAAACACAAGGTGCAGGGTTCAAGTCTCATAAGGGATAATTGGCTAGGCTTAAAATGGCTCGTAAGGGCAGTTAGTTTAGTACGAAACTATGAACCTTTTGCCTATTGTAGTGCCCCTGTTAGACAAAGGGGTTTATAAATGTTATGTGTGGGATGGGGTTAGAGATAGGGTACAGTCAAGCCTGGGATTTGGAACTGCACAAATGAATAAGGGTAAATAACGGAAGTCCACCTGCCCACCCTTACTACTGTTTGCTAACAGTAACTCTAACCCCTTCCCCTGTCCCTAACACCAGCCTTGTACATTATGGTATTAAAAACCCCTTCCCTGACAGCAGCACTGTTCAGAAAATACTTCATCAGGGTTTTGAGCTGAGGTTTTGGATATAGAGCTTTTTTAGTAGGAGAGAAGTATTCAGTGTTTTGTGTGTTCTCTACTTGTTTTCTACCATTTGATGTTCTCTCTTTTGTGTTTTCAACCCTTAATGATTTAATCACATGCTAATGTGGCAGTGCAGGGGAGTGGCTATACTGATTTGTTCAGTCGTGTACAATGTTACTACTCTAGGAGGGAGAAATGACCACTGTAAAAACACAGCAGTCACCCGTTCACTCCTGAGGGAGCACCAGTGGTGCAAGAAAGTTCAGTGAAGACATGGGGCTGTGGATGTGAAATCATGTATTCGTGTGGACATACACATGCATCTATAGGGCCAATCATACCACTCAAGCTCTTTGCTCAAAAGTTATTGACAAAGCCAAAAGAAATGGGAGGAACAAAAAGCCAAAATCAGGCATAATTTTAAATATTAACATAATTCACTTAAAAAAGTTAATAGAGCAACAAGTTTTAAATCAACATGCATTTTCAAAAAAATAAGAAATATGAAATTCTTAATGTCTGACATTGTTGATTAACTGTAATCCTCAGTGATTTATGAGAAAATAAAAAATATATATATAAATAAATACATTTGTAAGACACAAGGAAAAATAAGAGGCAAGATCAGGGGCATTCTACAAAATTCTGTCCATGATTGCGGTTATATAAATGTGTGTGAGTGTGTGCTGCTGGGTTGTGCAAAGCAGTGTATGGCTGAGTGTGGTTGTGTCTTCCCTGGTTGCTTGGATCTGTACGGGTTTTGGACTTTTGTGTGTTGGACTAGTTGAGACACTTGTTTTTGGAAGTATGGGTGTGATATCTTTGGTGTGTAGGTTCTTGCCTTGCTCAATTTGTTTTTGTCCTGGCATGTTCTGGTTTCATTCGGAAATCTACACTTTGGATTTATTTGACTGGTATCATTTTTTTTTTTGGAAGGTTACCTACTTCTTATTTGGTTCTGGTTTTTATGAGACACGAAACTTGGATATTCAGTTTTGTGTTGCATAACAGATGTGATGTATCCGTGACTGTTGTGGCATCTCTGTTTTTGGATGAGTTCCCTTGTTTGTTGATGAGCGGGGGTAGGGATTCTGTTTCCTCTCAAAAAAAACACAAAGAATGGTTTGTACTAAAACAATCTTATGATTCTCATGCAGTCACCTTCAATTCTGGTTTTGTCATTTTCTTCTTTGGATTGTTCAAATTGCTCTGGATTTCCCATGGTGATCATTTGCCATGTTTTCAGTGTGTTTAGTGACCTCATCTAGTAAATGGCTCTAGTTGTCACTCCAAAGGGATTGAGAAAGTTCAGACATTTGATGTGGTAGAGAAAAGGGCAGGAATACAGATGAGTTGTAATGGAGTTGTTTGGTATTTTTGTTGCCTATTTTTCGCCTGTCTTGCATTTTGAAGTGCTGATTGAAATATGACAGGCTTGAAACATCTTACAGACAGACGAGTTTTCTGTTCCTGCAATTAGGGAAACCTTTTAAGAGTCCTTATTGTAATGTAAGTTTTTAACTTAAAATCTTATTGATTTATTGTTGTATTGGAATGTCTTGCACCCTTTAGCTTCAGCATGCTTGTATTTAAGTACATTCAGCACTAGTATAATTAGATTTGATCTTCTAGATTTTTTTTTATATTCCGCTGGCAATATTTGATTTAACATAACTAGAAAAATACAAGTAACAAAAATCTGAATATTTAGTAATGAGAATGCATGTCTTTTGATGCTCCACTGTCACAAATAAGAACAGGCTGATGTTCATAAGAAGAATACTAATAAATTAATTTTATTCTATATAAGGATTAATAACCAGAATGCATTAAAACTGCCATAATAAAACTTCCCAATATTTTTATCTGGCAAAATATAGCTATATTTATCTGAAGGAGACATGACATCTATACCTTAGTTGAAAAACTGTGCAGCAAAGAAAAGTATTGAGTAATATACATTATGATATAAAATAGAAAACATATTTCTACTAGTATAATGTGACTTGTTAACGGAAATATATTGACATTTCTGGTTTCTGAGCTTTTTTTTTTAATTAGTCTAGAACATATAAAAGAAAAATGTAAGGATCATAGTTTCAAACATTTATTTAGGAAGACCGGGAAGTTTAAATTACCAGTAGAGTTTTAGAATGTTTGCAAAGAAAAAGTTAAACAACATTTGTAGTTAGCAACATTGCTTCAGAGAATAACGTTAGAGCTTATTCACTGTTATGGACGTGCCATTATGCAGGCTACTTCTGAACCTGATTCAAAAAAGAAAAGGGAAAAAAAGATTATGCATGGAATTTGCAGTAAATCTAGGTAAAGACAAGCTAGTGCTCTATATAAAGTTGAAATGCAAACAAGTCTTGAAAAGCTAAAGAATCTGTTTTCAAACTTAACATCAGGAATCTGAACCTAATTCTTGTGATAGATTCCTAATCTTCAGTATTTAATTTAATCTTTTACTATTAAAATCATATTTTTTTCTATTTTACTTTATTTATATTTTTCTATATGCAACCTAGTGCAGTATATGTAGAATCTTTATGACTGTGAATTTTTTTTTTGAAAAGTGTTCTTGACTTTTTTACGAGCAAACTGTTATAATTGTAGCAGTGAAGTATTGGACTTATTTTCGTGGCTGGGTGGGAAAGTTTGTATAGGTTTGCATTCAAGCTAGGAGTGCTTGACTCCATGTGGGGTATGATGGGTACTAGGAATTTATGTTTAATCTCTGAAAAAAAATCTTGCTTTTATCTGCTGTGGCGACTACTAGATATTCTTTTGAGAATCTCAGTCTTACAACGTATATATTAATTGACAAACACTTCAATACTTCTAGGTGTGGTTCTTGGTTAATATGTTATTTTGGGTCTATATTCATAGGATAAATTTGTTAGCCTAGGTTGTTTTGGCTTCAAGATTCCCTGCATTTAGAGTCATTGAGGACTCTGCCCTAGCTGTTTTGATTCTATTCCAGTGTGGGCTTGTTATCTGGAGTTATAGAAGTGTCCCTCTGTGCTGTCCCTATTTATTTCAGTGCTGAGAGGAAGAAGTGCCTCTCTAATAGCTGGATGCATCTGGATGAGCCGGTGCAGCCTGATGAGAGCTTCCGGGTTTGAGGTCCTGGACTAAATCAGTGCTAGGATTCTGGGGAGCCAGCAGGTATGCCTCTGATGAAACTGGAGTCATCTTTTTCTCAGTATGGGCAACTCCTTTGAGCCCGCTCCTCTTGGTGAAGGGGTAGGATCAGAGGTCTTTCCAGCTGCTAGGTAGGATGGGGTAGTTGTTTTTTCATACGGGCTTTATGCATCACGGTTGGCATGGCGCGTTTGTGAGTCTTGAGAGCAGATGTGTTCCCTATTGGCAGCAGATGTAGAGCTGGGAGTATCTAGGTGTGGTCTTATAAAGGCACTTGTTTCTGCCCTTTTTCTGACGTGGAGTTGTCAAATGAGGTATTGCTGACAACCTGATCTAGATCAAATGATGGGCACTATGAGTGGGTTAATGAGATTCTTTTTATACCTCCTGATGTATGTGAGGTTGTTTTTGAGAGATTGCTATCAACTACACTTCCCCAGGTCCTAATTACTTCTTCTGTCATTTACCTTATCACCACCGTGGAAAAGAGGCCCTACTTTGTTTGTTTTTAATGACTGGACACCTCGCTTATGGCATTTGTTCATCTTCATTTTTGCCAAAGAGTCCAGTCTCCTTACTTGAGCCCCGCTTTTTGAGGATGCTTGTGTCGATATACCGATATTTAATTATGAGGCCTAATTTAATGCTCCACCACTGTAGCCGGAGTGGCCTTTTCCGAGGGTGTGCAAAGGTCTAACCATGTGTCTTCCTAGATCCTTCAGTGTTGGCCCATACAGTGCCTTAATCAATTAGGTTAAGCTCAGGAATTCCAGCTTAATGCCAGTGGGACTTGGTTGTCGAGGGTTTTTGTACTCATCCAAGATGTGTGGGTTTATATTAGATGGTTCTGCCCTTGTAACTGTTCTCAGAAATCAACCAGGTTTAAGAGGCATATTCAGGTTGTAACATTCGTTGAGGCACCACCTTGATCAGTGCACCACAGGCTTCAGTGTATCTAAGGTAGTCCATCATACCACTTTCCCAGGCTTGATCCCTCAAATAGCTTAAACACATGGTGACCAGGCTTGTGGTAGAGTTGATGCCTCATTTTTATGAGGGGACATGAGGGTCTATTTGATAGCTTTTTTTTGCTTTGCTTAGGAGGTCCTCTTTGATGATTTCCATAGCTTTAGGAGAGGCACCACCTCTTCCTTATGGGGATGTATTGCTGTTTTCCGTTCTTTGGGTTCCCATATGGACTATGACCCTGTTTGCTGAACGGCTTTATCCTTGCAATCTGGTGGATCAGGGGCTTTGAATGAACATGCTTTATGAACCCAGGACTCCTTTTTGAGTTGATGTAGGATTATTTTTTTGACAAGGAGAGTCTTTAGTGATGTCTGTGGGTTTGCTTGTTGGGGGGCAGTGGACTAATGTGATGCTTATCACTGGGATTATCTGCTTGTTCTGACGCTGCTAAATGCCTTGTAGGTATTTTCTAGTGTCCTGTGCAATTTTTGTTACTTTCTCTGCTGGCCTTGTATTTTTTGTATTATTGCCAGGGTTCTTAGCATATCTGCTGATCAGTTGGCAGCCTCCTGAGTGTCCTTTGCTACCCCTTTTTGGATAGCTTCCTCCCCTGTTTTATTGCATTCTCATGTCTATGGTGACAATTCACGGTGATACTGATTTTTTATTTGGAGGATTGCCTTTTGGCTTCCTTTGGGAGTTTGATTTTGGCATTCCCTGAAGCTGTTCACTTTTGTGGAGGATAGAATGGGCTGGGGTCCTTGGGTCATTATTTTATGCATTTGTTAGTTTGCTCATGAAGCTTTCCAGGGATCGCATTGATTCATTACAAATTTACTTTAGAATAGAATCCTGTGATTTTATTTCGGGGTGGGGGGGTGTTTTTGAGACTTGTTTGAAAGTTTTAGTTTATTTCTTATGCATTGGGGAGTTTAAAACTGTGGTTTGAAAGTTTGGGACATTGGTGGTATGGCAGGGTGTGATAGGGATGTAATATTTTCCTGGAGCTTGGATGAGGTGATCTTTAGATTCCATAGATAGAGATAGTTTACCCCCTGTGAACCTTTGGAGTATTGGGTGTTGGAACTTCCATGTGCTCCCAGTTGTGAGGAAAATAGTTAGTTTAAGAAGCCAGGAGTTCCCCATTCTGGGAGATTGCACATGGAAGTGTTCTCCTGCGGGCAATGGAGCCAGGGTATGTTTGGTTTGTATAGAGTGGTCTAATGGCAGGCTATCCCTTGGGATTTTGTCCAGTCCAGGTGGGTTTGGGGGCTCTGGGATGGTGATGCTTAGTAGCTGGTAGCCAAGAGGGAGGTGGTAGGGTATCTTACCCACACCCTGTTGCCCTCTGGGTCCGGTCAGTTTTAAGTTTTGGGGCGAGGTGCATGTAAGTCCTGGAATAACCTGGTACCCTCTCCTGTGCTTTCGACCAAGTGGTTTCTTAGTCTGTTACTGCACAGATATCGATGTTCTCCATGCTAAGGAGAGTTTCAAGTCGTGCATCTTGAGGTTTAGACTTCTGGCGTTGAGTAGCATTACTCTTAGTTTCTTATCCTTGTGATAGCTATGGAGGTGGGTCTTTTGTTGCTTACTAAAAGGCACTATGGGGGTAGCAAGAGCCTTTGCCGAAGCCCAGGGGTGACAGGTGCAAGCCGTCCCTAGCGAAGCATCGTGGCTTGTCGAGCATATCATCCCAAGCTGACAGGCATTGGATCCCCTTGAATGACACCAGTACTTAAGCCAATTGTTGAAATTGATCATCTTGTCTTCATATTGTGGCATCATTCTTGGTGAGGGTAAGATGCTACTCAAGGTCATCATACCGGCCTGGGCTACATGCTCAGAGAGCTCTTTATGTCTCTTTTCATGTAGTCCAGGGAGGTACGTCTCAGGTCATTCACACCAGCATGGACAATGACTGAGTCATATTTGTACTTGCCTTGGAGTGACCTGAGTGCTTGTGTTATGTGGCGGATCCTAGCACCCGACAGGCTGCTCACCATGACCCTCTCCTTGTTCAGCCTGGTGAGCAGGACGTTAGTGTGCCTGTGATAGAGTCACCTATTACAAGTGTATCAGGTGTGTTGTTTAGTCTTAAGGGCTGTGACTGTTTGGCACTGGCTTTGTGAGATATGTGTTGCAATGTTTTGTTTTGGGGTAGCGGCTGCTTGGGTGTCTGCTTTGGAGGTCTCTGCTGCTTGACAGATCTTTATTTAGAGCCTCTGAGTATGTTTTGTGTGATTATGTGTTTGGTTTGCTGTCGTGGTAGGTCTATGTGAGACTGGAATTGTAGTGAGTGTGGTTTCCTTCTCCTCCTGACTGGTTATGCCAGTACTGAGTTGAGAGCTTAGCCTCCAGTTTGGCTATATGGTTGCATCTCTCACATGTGTTGGAATTTGTTGGGAGGAGGAGAGGGTTGTCTGTGTACATGAGGCAGTTGTAACATTGCCTCAAGATTCCCATATTCACCAGCTGGACCAGAGAGGAGATTGACAACTGACCTTTGGACATGCTAGAATAATATTGGGAATTCCTTAATTGAAAACCAGGGCCAGTGGGGAGTGAGGGTGTAGTGCTTTTAATTTTAGTGCTGACTTATATAATTGCTTTAGTGAGCAAGTGCCAGGTAACTTATGCAATGTGTTACAGGTAACTTAAATGCAAAAACGACAAACAGTAACTTTCTTTCAAGTGAAACAAGGAAATAAGTACAGTAAGCAATGCAGATATCACTAGTGATCCACAGAAGCGCTGAGAAGCTATAGGTGGAATTAGCGCTCCAGGGAAATAACAAGCAAACAAACAACAAGCATATAAACAAAGCTATATTCAGCAGGCCTGGATCTAGTCTATGCTACAGCAAACAAGGTGTACCAATTTCAGTAAGATACAGTTCAAATATTCAGGCACTATAAACCTTTAACCAGAAAGTCCCAGCTCAGAAGGGCAGAGTCCAGCCTCTTCTCCCACAAGAGTGCAGACCACAAACCTTCTTAATGTAAAATAACTGGCCTGAAGCCCAAGTGCTTAAACCAGAACTAATACACTTTAAGAATAACAGACACTGGGCTCAGTCAGCAGTTCCCAACTTAGAAGGATGAAAGCTACCTGTCCTGCCACCACAGTGCATGCCACAAACCTTCCTAATGTAAAACAACTGGTCTGAAGCCCAAGTGCTTAATCCAAAAGACAGAATGACAGCTAAACTTTAATCAAGTTACTACCAAGCAGTAATAAATACACAATTGAATACGTTACACAAACAAAGCTAGATCCAGCAGGCCCGAATCCAGTCTATGCCACAGCAAACAAAGTAGCTTCAACTTCAGTAAGAAGCAGTTCAGATATGCATGCACTATAAGCCTTCAATCAGAAATTCCCAGCTCAGAAGGGCAGAGTCCAGTCTCTCCTCCCACAAGAGTGCAGACCACGAACCCTCTTAATGTAAAATAACTGGCCTGAAAGCCCAAGTGCTTAAACCAGAATTAATACACTTTTAGAATAACAGACACTGAGCCCTCAATCAGCAGTTCCCAACCTAGAAGGATGTAAGCTACCTGTTCTGCCACTACAGTGCAGACCACAAACCCTCTCAGTGCAAAACAACTGGTCCGAAGCCCAAGTGTTTAAACCAGAAGGCTTAGAATGAGTTACACCAAGCAGTAATAAATACAATTGAGTACTTTTAAGATGATGCAAAAGTAGGTAGAAACACAAGTACAGTAAAAGCAGATGAAAATTTTTTTTTTTTTTTCTGAACAAGTGCTGAGATCAAAGAAACAGATTTGAGTGCTGAAACTAGAAAACTGACTAGTTATAGGGGGGAAAAAACTAAGCTAGAAGGCTTCCCTCCAACACAGAAGGGCTTGGGGGCTCAGAAGCCTACAAATAGTCTATATCACTTAACAGGAAAGGCAGGAAACAAGCTTAAATGTTTCCCAGATGCTCTCTTTGTACACAGTAGGAGTGCCTGAAATCAGAATATGATCTCACTGCACTCAGTTGAGTGAGCAAATGAGATGGGCCCATAAGGAGTATCCAAACACAAATTTACAAGAGGGGCGGGCAGCTGCAAGGCCACTAAGATTAACAACAAAACAAAAACAGGGAGGGTGGGTGGGACTAACTGAAGAGCAGAGTGAAAACTTCCAGTTCAGCTAATATTCCTTCCACACAGTTAAAATCAATTTAAATACTATATTTTTTTGAAAAAAAAAAGCAGATAAAGGTACTTAAATTCTCTTATACGTCCAGTTGAATATAGCAAGTTCTTAGCCGGCCAAAGCTGAGGTTTTTAAGCAGAAAATATTTCACACTGTACCACTTAAATAGGCAAGGACAGGAAATCAAATAATGTGACTACCCCCACACCTGTAATTACTAGCAAATAACAAAATTCAGCAAACACTGACTAACTTCCAGTTCAGCTAATATTCCTTCCACACTGAAGAGCAGAGTGAAAACTTCCAGTTCAGCTAATATTCCTTCCACACAGTTAAAATCAATTTAAATACTGTATTTTTTTGGAAAAAAAAGCAGATAAAGGTACTTAAATTCTCTTATACGTCCAGTTGAATATAGCAAGTTCTTAGCCGGCCAAAGCTATGTTGTCGAAAAGGCTTTCCATTGAAAGCCTTTTCATCGACCCTTAAATAGCAAAGTGCCATTTCGGTGAACAACCACATCAGCGATTTTTTTCCCTGGGGAAAAAAAATTCACTTGGTCATCCTAGTGAGTTTGCCCTTTTCCCCACTGTAGTGCAATCTCGGAGTTGGTATATTTAGTTAGGGGTGTGGAGGGGCACAGTCCCTCATATTGGGGTTATGGGGGCCAAAGCCCCCCACTTTGTAATGCTTAAAGTGATGTTTTTTTTTTTTATGGGGCAAGTGATTTTTTTCCCAGGAGAAAAAAAATGCTGATGTGGACGTTCACTGTAATGGAACTTCGCTATTTAAGGGTCGATGAAAAGGCATTCAATGGAAAGCCTTTTTGAGTATATAATATAGACCCATTATTTCTGGATTTTCTATGATATTTTGTCCATTTTTATTTTGCTTTTTACATGGCATATCTAAAGCATATTTCATTAAACATTAATGGTTTAAATAATTGTAAGAGAGGTAGTTTAAAAAAGTTTCTAAAATTATTTAATCCCCAGATTACTCTTTTGCAAGAAGACATTGACAGGCATAATACTAAATTTATACTGTGTTATCCAGCTCTCATTGTAATCCTAAAAAAGAGGGGTAGTTATTATGCGGAGAAACTCTAAACCTACACCAAAAATTCTGAATACATATAGTGACAACAAATGAATGATTTGTTCAGTAACTAGAAATCAAAAGAAAATTATACGCCTTCATCAATGTGTACTGGATTCCTGGAATAGGAGTTAAAACTGTTAAACATCAATTAGATCAGATTATTAAAATTTCAAAAGGTAGCATTATATTGGCAGGTGATTTTAATTGCATATTAAAAGTAGACGATTCAAATACCTATGGAAAATGAAGGATACCTGCCTCAGCAAAAGCATTAATAGAGTTTTATAGATTTATTTCATATTAAGGATATTAATGAAATTTCTGATTCACTCACTTTTTACACTCATTATTCATGTAGATACAGATCTTATCCACAAATAAATATAGTATATGTTTTGAATGATTTATTTTCTAGACTAGAAAATATTAAAGTAGTCACTTAACCATAATACCAGAACTTCTGAATTAACAGTAACCCTCAATAACAAAATTCCCATTAAAAGATTACCGGCCTATACAACTAACTTGAATGATTTTAAAGATTTCTTTAATAAAGAAATCCAAACCTTTATTGCAATCAATTATAGAGAAGATATTTCAGAGGTATATGTATTGGATGCACTAAAAGCTTATCTATATGGTAAAGTTATGACTTGGCATGTTCTAAGCAAAAGGAGTGGGATAAGGAGATGATAAATGTACAGCAAAGAATAGATGCATTAAATTTAGATAGACAGAAAGGAAACTCCAGTTTGGCAAAAGAAATTAACAATTTAAATGGTAAATATTTAGAAATTTTGAAACACAAAACTGTGATTATTCTAAAAAGGATTAAATTAATCAGCTACTCTGTTAATCCAAAATCCATGCACAAAGAAGCAACAAGAACAAAACTGCTCACCAACTCTAATAATATCAAGGAGTTATATTTTTTGCATTAGAGGACGTTATAAGAGAATTTAGATCTCATTTTAATAAAATTAATCAATACAGTAGAGAGTTGATTATCCAAACGTTGATTACCCAAAATGTCAATTATATGAATGCGGCCTTCCAAAGTTTTCTTAGGTTCATAGGTTCATAGGTTCATACTAGGCTATCTGCCCGAGGGCATTTACAAGCCTAGCCCATCGCTTTTGTAGGCGCCACCCCTTTAGTATGGGGAACTATACTCATTATTTTGCTGTGCCTCTGTCAAGTAGTGACACTGAGGTAATCCCTGGGGTATATCTGCGATCTCCCATCCATTGGTCAAGATTTCTCTTGAACAAGGCCAGCGAGGTGCTCTGCCTCACATGTACCGGGATTTTGTTCCACAGCATAGGAGTCTTTGGGTGATGAATCTATCCCTCCAGCACGCCCTAATAGCCGTGTCGAGGTTTAAGTCTCCGCCCTTGTGGCTCTGATGGATCTAGATTTTTGAGGTGAAGCATATTCATCAAATCTGGGTTTGACATGGCCTTGTATGTTAGGCAAAGGTCACCTCTGAGAGAGCTGGAGTTCTTTCAGTCGGGCAGCATAGATAGATTTTGAGACCCTTTATCCTTTTGGTGAGGAACTTTTGTGGCCTCTCCAGCTGCAAGTGTCGGGTCAGATACATTCGAATGGGGCATTGTACTCAATCATTGGTCTGATGAGTGATGAGTAAAGGGAGACTATGACCTCCCTTGATCTAGATGAGAATCCCTTCATGATAAGGTGGGCAATGTAGAAGGTCTTCCTAACTACTTTAGCTACATGGGTGTCGAATGACAGACTACTATCAACCTGGGTCCCCAGGTCCCTGATAACTTCTTCTGTGCTCAGTGGATTGCCACCTATTTGGTAGCTAGGGGTAACCTTGTTTTTCCGAAGGGTATGACTATGCATTTTTGGCATTTAACTTTAGGCCGTGGCTCTGGCACCAGTTATCCATTTCTGTGAGACCCTTCTGAAGGATATCTGTGTCAGATGTGTTTTCTACTATGGCCCAGTTTGCAGTCATCTGCAAACTTTGTCAGCCATAACCCTCCTGTGTTTGCTTGTACTTCGGAAAAGTAGATGCCAAACAAGAGTGGGCCAGGACTGAGCCCTGTGGGACACCACTTGTGACAGGCTTTGAGTCTGACATGGCGCCAGCAACTCTGACCCTGTGGGTTCTGTCACTCAGCCAGTTTGCAACCCATCTTGTGATGTATGGGTTAACATTTAAGCTGATGAGTTTTTCAATGATACCCGTGGGGTATTGTATCAAGGCCTTAGCCAGATCGAGGTAGGCTGTATGGACTGCCTTTCCCTCATCAATGGCTTTGGTGACTGTTTTGAAAAAGTCAACCAAGTTTAAAAGGCATGATCTGCCTTTGACAAAGCCAAACTGGGTTGGATCCAAAGTCTGCAAATTCCCTATGTCTTTATTTATGAGGTCCATTATGATCCTCGCAGATAAGGCTTGTCAAGCTAATGGGCCGGTAATTTCCAGGGTCGGTGGAGGCACCGCCTTTGTGAAGTGGGACCACAGTTGCAGTGCGCCCACTCCTAATGCATCCAGAGGTAAGACTTTGATTAAACAGCTGTCCTAGCTGTGGGTTTAATTCCTCATTGAGTTCATGGAGCACACAGCCGGGGACACCCTAGTAGGACAAATGATAAATTCTGAATATGTAAACGTTACACGTATTCGCTTGTGAGTGTTTTTTGAGCTTGTAGCCTACTAGTGTATGAAAAATATTCTTTATTGTCCACTGGAATCACTGAATGATTGAAAAGTGTATTCCCTGCATGCTGAAAAAACAAGATTTTAGAATTTTTTTTTTTATCAGGTTCAATTATATGTTTGATTATCTGAACTACCCTAGGTATTAAGTAGTTCGGATAATCAGCTTTCTACTGTATAACCCAACAATAGAATCACAAAAAGTAATTACATTTTTTATTATAAAACATACTAAAAATACATTATCTGAAGATCAGATGAAAAAAAAATCAATAGGACCATATTAATGTCTGAGCTTAAAGCTCAAATTAATAAATTTAAACCCAATAAGAACCCGGGTAATGATGGCATAATACCCAAAATCTATAAACTAATGACTAAAGATGCTTTTGGTCAAAGTGTTTTCCATAGTTAAATGTCTTAACAAATGTCCCTCCATCTTGGGAATATACCCTTATTTCTCCAATTTAAATATATGGAAAATGTCCTGCTGATTGTTTCTCTTACAGACCAGTCTCATGACTGAATATTGATTACAAAATATTTATGGCTATACATGCTACTAGATTGCAGCAGTTCTTACTGTTTATGATTATCAATGATCAAACAGTTTTTATAACAAATAGGAATTCATACAATATTAAAAGAATATTGACAATAATTGATTATGTAAATAGATTAAAAATAAACTTAACTTTAACAAGTTTAGACATTGATAGTACATTTGATTCTGTTAATTGGGATTACCTTTCATTAATGTTAGCAAAATGTAATTTTTCAAGTACTTTTCTACAGCTAATTAATATCCTTTATGAAAATTTTTATGGTTACATAAAAATAGGTCCATACACATCAGAGTCAATCAAAATCACCTGAGGAACTAAGCAAGGATGTAAACTATTGTTTACTTTAATGATGGAGCCATTTACAAATGTTATAAGGTCTAACTCAGACATTAAAGGTATACAGTTAAATAAGAACTTAAATTCCAAAATTTAACTGCTTGCTGATGATTTTCTATTGACTTTGAATGAAAGTAATAGTTCTCTATATGCAGTCTTTAATGCCATAGAACTTTTTCAGAAGAAACCAATGATAACAAAACAAAAATATTACTGATAACCTCTAATAATCTTTGCTAAGATAAAAGAATTTCTAAGTATACTGTTGAAGATGAAAAGCATAATTATTTAGGGATCATCTTGACTGATAAGTTTCATAATATAATAAATGGAATATTTTTTTCACTATAAAAGAGAGACTTTCCATAATTACAATGATTATTTTCCCCAAACATTTATATGTATTTCAATCACTTTATTCTTCCTCCCTCTAAAAATATTATAAAAAAGTTTAATTAATTCTGAGATTTCTTTGGTATTCAACAAGCCAAGAGTAGCCAAAATGTATCATACCAAAGACTGGTCTTATGGGGCAATTGTTTACCAGTTTAGAATTACATTCACTATCTTCAGTTATGAAGACAATATCACTCTGCTTAAATTGCAGTTATAGGGCCAAATGCAAGGAGTACCAAGGAATGATTTGGTTAAAAGGTTCACATTTCTCAGATTCACAACATCATGTAATATCAAATAATGTTCTGCTCTGTTTGTTAAAATATTTTTTATCAGATAATAGTAATCAAACAATTATTTTTTCCTATATCTCCATGACAGTGACCACACTTAGAAACTGCACTTACAGATACCTGGACTATAAAACATGGATTTTTCTGCTATTTTCTATAGCCTTTACTCAGAATAATATCTTTACATTTAATCTATCAGAATGATTTCATTTAAAGAAAATAACTTGATGCATTGGTTTCGGTTGTTGGATGGTGAAAAATTACAGTCTGTTGATTATATAATAAACAGATTTAATCTGGGTAATGAAATGTGGTTAGATATTCAATATTCTAGAAAATCAATTGAATATAAAAATTCAATGCAACCGACATTAAGAAATGTTGTTCCTAAGCTTACTGAACTTTCAATTATTTTGATACAACAGAGTATAATAGGGAAAAACTTTTATCTAAATTATATTAAGTGGTTAAAATGTAACTATTATAAAGAAAGTTATTAGGGATATTTTAAACTCATAAATAATAATTCTCCATGTTTAGAGAATTAAAAAAGTAATGTTGTTGTCATCAAAGTTAACAACTTCCTCTTGAAAATGGATATTATTTTCATGGAAGTTCATGCATACAACTTTTATTATCCTGCATAAAGTTGAATTAATGTACAAAAGAAAAACAGAATGCTGGAGATATAAGCTAAATGTTAAAGCTGATTGGCAACATACGTTTTTGATTGTGTTATAATTAAACCGTTTGGGATAGTGTTAATATTTTCTATAAGCTTTATTTACTGATAAATTTACTTTAACTTAATCATGGATTTTATTTAATACACCAATTCCTGTTTGGGTCATGAGAACTAAATACTAACTTCTATGGAGTATTCTATCAATAGCATGGACAATTTAACCAGGAACTGGAAAAACAAATCTACCCCAACTTTAAATGAATTTAAGAGTCTTGCAACTGAAGTTTGCCAATGGGAACTTACAACAGTCAAGATGAGAACAACCAGAATCATTTTTTCTCATAATACCTGGACAAAGTTTAAAGAACTGTTAAATAAAGTGCCAAATATTTATATAAGACATAGTATCACTTGGAAACATCCTTTGAATTCTTATACAGAGGACACTCTTGTAAATAGTTGTTGTGAGGTTTTGACAGTTTATTTTAGTTCTCTATTTTTATATACTTGAAATATCCAAATGTTTTTTGATTATATAAATTTTAATAAAACACTTGAAAAAAAGTTTCATTGACATGCTGTAAATAAGCAACTTTAGTCACTTAATATTAACTAGTGAACTGCAAATAAGTTTTTCCAAATTGTGGCTTACACCACTTGGCAACCTCAGTAACTGACACCCAGCAGATACTCTTTCTACCCAGCACGTTCAGTGGCTCTAGGATATAACATACTGTATCAATTAAACTGTTAAATTTCTATTGGTTTGGACAAAAACGTTATCAGCCTTTAATAAAATGTTTCTACCAGTATCAGAGATAAGAATCATGTAACACACCAAAAACCAGTAACAAATCCAAAAAAGGAAGGTAAAGACTTCAGAGCCGAGTGCCACTTAAAAATAAATTTATTTAATCCATTTTAATTTATATTTCTTGTGCATAGTTATTAGTTCAGATTTTTTTAATATGAAAAGGTAGTTTTACTTATATGACTAACAGCCATAGCTATTTTAACTTTTTAACTTTTACTATTGGAATTCAACAATTTCCTATGCATGATGGGTGTCATTTATTCATTTTTTTCACCTAGAAAATGGTTTCAACAGTGAGGATTTACCTAGGTAGGACATCATATGTTTATTTTTTACAATGACATGTTTGTCACTTGATTGACATGCTGTGTTTTTATTTTTATTTCTTTTCTTTTGAGAAGAGAATCTAAAATTAATTGGTTAATTGATTTAATTAGCTTATTTTACAACAGGAAGGGGTTGTATTATTTGTTCTGATGAAATCCAGTAACCTGAGGATGAAAGTGCATAACTTTGGATTAAATAAATGTATTTTTTGAGTGGCACTCGGCTCTGAAGTCTCTTCTTTCCTTTTTTGGATTAGTATCAGAAATAACTGAAGAGTTGTCAGACTTTTCTTCCCAAATTACTACTAATCTGCTTATCTGTAGCATGAGGTTTCAACACATGCTAATTGTACTAAGACAGGGTACTGTTTTTCTAAAAAAGCAACAGAACCCACCACTTCCATAAGTGAGCATAATTTTTCTGTGCAAGCTATATCCCACATCAAGGTAGTATCTGCTGTGTAAAAGACCATATGCTTCTAAAAACGTGAAACCTCTGCAGTCTGCAGCAAAAACATATTTATTTTCAATAACAGTTATATACTAAGATTGCCAAACCAATCTGCTAGTATATTGTTAGGGCAATTTGCTGCAGCCACACTTACAAGAAAGGTTACTTTCAACTGGCAGCACCATGTCTAAGTGTCTCTATTTAAAACTGCACTGTGAAGCATGTAAACTATTACAACAGAACAAAAATTATCAGCCAAACACTATGCTCCAAAATGTGACAATTTTAAGTAACAAAGAATGAACAAGCAGCACTACTAGAAAAATCAATAAATCTTTAATAAAATAGTTAGATTATGAATCTATTCCTGGGTGTGCGTGTGTGTGTGTGTGTGTATATATATATATATATATATATATATATATATATATATATATATATTTATATTTACATATGTATATATATATAAATACACACACACACACACACATATATATATATATATATATATATATATATATATATATATATATACATATATATATATATATATATATATATATATATATAGTTCCAATTCTAATTGGCAAAATTACATTATTCTGAAATTCACTTTGCAGAGACCAGCACTCTGAAACTACAGTAGTCCGAAATGGCCCTTTTTGAATTTCATTTCTGCAAAATGTCTGTTTAGATGCCATCTAGTACACCATACTAGTTATGCAGGTAGGTGTAGAGCTATGTACGTTGTGGAAAGCAAAAAGTATACAGCACTCCTATATTGTAATTAGAGATTGAACTACAGTATGGATGGCCAAATATAGTCTTGTTGTCACTGTAGTGCGATCTCGGAGTTGGTATATATAATTTGGAGGGGTTGTGATGGGTGCAGGGGGCTTGCCCCCCTGCAAAAATTAGAGGATATGTTTTAGTGTGTGTTGTAGGTGTTAGTGATTGACTTGTCGGTATTTTGTGTTTCGGTAAAGTACCATTTGAGACTACTGTAACTTCGGAGAACTGGTCTCGGCAAAGTGAATTTTGGAATAATGTAAATTCGGCAATTAGAATGGGAGCCATGTGTGTGTGTGTGTGTGTGTGTGTGTGTGTGTGTGTGTGTATATATATATATATATATATATATATATATATATATATATATATATATATATATATACATATATATATATATATATATATTTACAGTATATGTGTGTGTGTGTGTGTGTGTGTATATATATATATATATATATATATATATATATATATATATATATATATATATATACATGTGTGTGTGTGTGTGGATCTGCTTTACTTACCCGAAAAACCACATCACCGACATTCACTTCACCGAGACGAATACACTGACAAGCCAGAAGACCGACATCCGGAACACTGATATTCCGACCCAAATGAATGTCGGCAATGTGGTTTTTTGGGTAAGTGAAGTAGAACCATATAGATATATAGATATATATGGGTCTACTTCAAAATATTGAATGCTTACATTATCGAATCCCATTTCATCGAACCTAACTTCATCAACTCTCATTTTATTGAACTCCTGGAGCTACGAAAAGCAGGAAAGGAACACTTGGCCACCATGATGAACTTTGCCTTTCCTCCACTGTAGTGCGATCTCAAAGTTGGTATAATTAGTTGGGGGGTGTGGGGGTGAAACCCCGCACTTGGAGTTTTTTTTTGTTTTTCTGTTTGTTGTTTTGTCCTAGTGGTCGAATGGTTCCTTTCCCAGGGCTTCCTTTTCGTAGTTCTGGGAGTTTGATATAATGACAGTCGATGAAGTGAGGTTCAGTAAAGTAAGTTTTCAATAATTTGAAGTAAATCCATATATATATATATATATATATATATATATATATATATATATATATATATATATATATATATATATATATACTCTAATTTAATCTAGAGACTAAGGGAAACATAACTGACATTACACGTATAGTCCTGTATGTGCCCCTACTGCCCCCAACAACAACAATAAACTAAAGCACCTTTAATAATTTTTTTGGGTGGCGAAAGCCAGGGTATCTTTGTGGTTAGGCTTATATAGGCCCTAGGGCCAATAGCCTAGTACCTACCTATGAACCTATTTAAAAAAATGGGAATTTTTGTTCACATGGATTAAGCCATGAAATAGATTGAACTAATTTATTATAAAATGGTCTGTGTTTGCTTTAAGAGATCAGTCCTTCTAATTGACTGATGTTTAACGGTTGGTTTAAATCTGCTGTCTGTTTCATTAAGGGTGCAATTAAGTGATATCTAACTCTTTAGAAACAGCACCAGAATTACCAATTCTAAAGACTTAAACCTTGTCTGTGACATAAATAGGACCTGCTGGAGAGACAGGTATGTATCCTAAAGACTACCCCATCTATAGAACAGGCTCCTCATCCATGTGAAGCAGAATTCCTCCCTAACCCAATTCAAATGCAACTTGAATGATTGAATGGGGAAAAGGAAATGTATCCCTGGCTTCGCACCTGTCTCTAATGGATACAGGCAACCTGTAAATGGTTCATCTCCCAAGCCACTGCTTACACTTATCAATGGTACCAGAACTTGTCAGAGATTTGGGATGCATGGCTAGGCTTAAAAAAGCCCTTGTGGTCATTAGCCTCGTAAACATATATGAACTATGAACATATTTGGAAGTAAAGTGCTGAGACATCTGGGTTACAGCAGGATTACAGTTTTTTTTTATAATAGTACGGCAGCAATCTATCTTCAAGTGTTATTTTTCTTCTTTGTGTTTTATGAAAAACTTTTCTTTATTTCTTGGTATTTACCATTTTGCATGGTACTTTCTGCTACACAGTTTGAAACATTCATATACAACACCACAAAAGTTCACATTATTTTCAGCACGGGAACTACTTTACTGTACGCATCATTATGATATATTTGGCTGGGGATCCTGTGTACTGTCATGATGCATGCTGCCATTTTTTCCTGTGCAAAGCTGTACAGAGCATAGCATTCATGCAGGTCTTGTCTATCTCCTCCAACTTTCTGGACAGAACTGTCGCTCTAAGGATGAAGTCTTTTGTGGTTGTTGTTGTGTCTTTCGGCTTTTCCGAGTTAGGGGTCGCCACAGCGGAACTCCGCTCTGCTAATGATTGGCAGTATATTTTTACATGCCGAGTTGCCGGCCCTGACGCACAACCTTCAATGAAGGTACGCCCATTCACGCATGTCTCCACACAGAAGACGCTTTAGCTGAGAATCGAACAGGACAACGTCTTACTGTGAGGTGAAAACGCTACCGCAGCACCACCACCGCAGTACTAACATTGTTTATTTTTTGAACATTTTTGAAAATGTTTTGTTCTCTCTCTCTCTATATATATATATATATATATATATATATATATATATATATATATATATATAAACCAGTAACCGCAAAGACAAACTAATAAAAAATAAGAAAATGAACACAGGACCAGTGAAACTAGAGAACTAAAGTTTAATGAGCACTTTCATCTGCAATTACACTTGACTTCTTCAGATAAACCATATTGTTACATCACATCCTTTTATAGTCAGGCATCATCATGTGATCAGAGCAATTAAATTAAAATAAATAAACCTTGTAGATGCACAGCTTTGTTACTATAATGTCCTTTGTATTAGTGTACTAGGAATTAAAGAACCATTTTAAAAGGTTGAAAAATATTTAACTAAGAAAAATTGTGGCTTTTAATAAGTGTGCATGTTGTTTAATACCACCACCTAAATGCCTGAACCATAAATACTGCTTTAAAACCTAGAAATAAATCAACAACACTGTTGGAGTACATACATTTCAACAAAAAAATGTATGTGATTCCTATCACTCAATGCCATAGTAAAACCATAAGCATTGCAGTCAAAAATAAAATTCATCTTTCAATTATAAATAGCTAGAGAGAGAAATAACATTGTTCAATCCAGTTGGATTGGTGGCATTCACCCTCAGTTGCCACATAGATTCTTTAAATTCAAGGAACAATTCCTTGGGACCCCCCCCCATACACACACACACACACACACACACACACACACACACACACACACTATTGCTGTCAATCTGTTCAATTGCTATAAACTTGCATCTATGATCTGGGTTCAAGTTGATATGCCCTGCCAACACATTCTTTAGATAGCCTTTCTTGATGTTGTACATTTGTTGGTATATATGAACTTTGAAAGCCTTTTAGGTCTTACCGATGTAGAAACTATCACAGGTTTGGCATAGGGCAATTTACACAACATGGGTACTGTTACAATTCAGTTTATAATTCAAAAAAAATCGTGCCATAGTCAGGAATGTTCACACTTTTAGTTTCCAATACTTTAACACATTGAGTACAGTGGCCACATTTTACCATCTTTCCCTTTTTTGTAAAATTTGTTTCTTTCTTTGTTTCTCTCCAACAAATCTTTAAAACATGCATCTACACTACACAAGGTCTATCACCCACATGTCTTTAAGACATCTTTATCACTTCTAAACACAAACCAATTCTTTTTAAGAATGTCTTTGAGGTCATAAAACTGGGGTTTATATGTCAAAATTAAGGCCCTATTAAATTAATTTGTGTGCCTTAAATGCATGTCATCATTGTTGACTCTAATGGTTGTAATTTCACCTGTACCCTAGCAATGGGTAAAAGTGTCCATTGACTCTTTTTTCCATGACCTCACTCAAAATGGGTTCAATAAAACTACTAGGGTACCCCCTTCTTTGTAACATGGTCCTTAATTTCTCTCTTTCCTCAAAGAACGTTTCTAAGTTGTTAGTAACCATTTGTGCCAAATGCACACGTTGGCCTTTAACCAGTGATGTTTTTTGGAAATCTGGATGCCCGCTTTCAAAACGTAAGAGGGTGTTGGAGTATGTGGGCTTTCTATAAATGGTTGTATTAAAGTTTTTTGTTAAATCATCTTTGGTAATGAGAATGTCTAAAAAATTGATTTTGTTTTTGTGTTGTTCTATAGTGAAACTCAAAAAGGAAGTATTGGTATTTAAATAGGCAAAGAACTCTTTTAATTCATACCCATTGCCTACCCAAAAAATGAGTATATCATCTAATAATCTCCCGTAAAACTTGCAAGACTTAAACCATTCCAAAGTAAATACCTGTGTTGATTCCCACTGAGCCAAGATCATGTTTCCAAAGTTGGTATCATTCACTGGTAACGTCTCCCGCCCCTGCCCAACCTGAAGGGCCTCTATTGTGGAAGTTCCCCAATGGCCTTGTCGAGGGCTTGGATTTACACCAGCAGCTGGTTTCTATGTTTAACCATCACGGATGCAAATTAATAGAAGCGCTGGTAAGAGACAACAAAAAAAGCTTTGCCAGTGTAAAATGACTGTTAATGGTTTAAATGAACATATTTTAAATGATTTATGTTTCAGCGCCAAACAAACTGAATATCAAACTGTGTTTGTTAATGTTGACAGACAAATTAACAGTGTGAGAGAGAAAAAAATTACAAAATTGGCAAGGGAAAAACTGAGTATGAAACAGGTACTGTGTTTCCCCTTCCAAAAACCTCTACTTCAAATAGGTCTAATAAACATTTCACAAGGACAGGAATGGAAGAACAACTTAACAGTTTTGACAATATCCCTGTTTTGGTTAATGACCAAGAGGAAGAGGTTGTCCCTTTAGGGGAACCCCCCAGGAGGTCCGAGAGGATTAGAAATCAGAGACAACAGGAATTCAACAGGGACTGGAACAATACACCGAATGGCGGCAACCACTATGCATAGAGAACTGTATACTCAGGGGGGGGGGCAGGGGAGGGAGATGTTACCAGTGAATGATACCAACTGTGATGACAGTTGTGATTATTATGCAGTTTGTACTGTTATAAAAAATGATTTTAATATCTATAATTACAGTAGTCAAATATTTACTTGTGAATGGGCAACCTTATTTGAAAAAGGTATGAATTTTGTACCGATAACAAGTGCAAAGATTGACAGATGCCTATTAGATTTAAAGTTGTATACCAGGAAGTTAAATCTCAGTTGTTATTTTCAAAAAAATGGTACTCATACTCCCCGGCATGTTGTAAAAGAAGTAGTACATTTAATCCCCCACCCCATCCAGTTGTTCAACTATTTGAGAACATGTGCATTAACGGCATAAGATTACTGTTATCTAGATCTAAAAAAAACAATATCCAACCTCACAGATGTTGAGGCAAGGCTTTTACAAAGTATATCAACTAACAGGTCAATCAGGGTTATGAAACCTGATAAAGGTGGTGGGCTGGTGGTAATGGATCAACAAATGTATATCGAAAAAATGTTGGGGATTTTATATGGTGATGGTTATATTGAATGAACTCAACCATTGCATACAAGAGCATTGATATAACCTTGAATGATTTATTCTTGAACTACCAGATTACAGAGAATGAACTTAACTATCTGACACAAACACATCCTAAAGTCCCGACCATATTTGGAATCCCTAAGATTCACAAAAGCATCAGGAACCCCCCTTTGAGACCTATTGTTGATGCCAAAGCATCCAAAACTACTACTTTAGCTATTTTTATAGATTTTCACTTAAATTTAATTCTCTCGAATTTCCAACACATACTCAAAGATTCTTGGGATTGCTTAAAGAAAATAAAAGAAGAACTATACAGTGAAACCATGATCATGGCTACGATAGACGTGAATGATCTCTTCAGTATTATACCACACGAGGAAGGCCTATACTTGTTTTATGACTTTTTATATAGTCATACTAATTTAAGTCATAATACAATCTTGATGTTTAGGACCTTAATGGAGTTAGTATTAAACAACTTCATTATGTTCTGAGAATCAGATATTCAAATAAATAACGGGTGTAGCAATGGGGGTGGCATGTGCCCTCCTGTTTGCAAACATTGTCTTGGCTCAGTGGGAATTGACACAGGCATTTACTTTGGAATGGTTTAAGTATTGTAAGTTTTATGGTAGATTTTTAGATGATATACTCATTTTTTGGGTAGCCAATAAATATGAATTAAAAGAGTTCTTTGCCTATTTAAATACCAATACTTCCTTTTTGAGTTTCACTATGGAGCAACACAAAAACAAAATCAATTTTTTAGACATTCTCATTACCAAAGATGATTTAACAAAAAACTTTAATACAACCATTTATAGAAAGCCCACATACTCCAACACCCTCTTACATTTTGAAAGCGGGCATCCAGATTTCCAAAAAGACATCACTGGTTAAAGGCCAATGTGTGCATTTGGTACGGATGGTTAGTGACTTGGAAACATTCTTTGAGGAAAGAGAAAAAATAAGGACCATGTTACAAAGAAGAGGGTACCCTAGTAGTTTAATTGAACCCATTTTGAGTGAGGTCATGGAAAAAAAGAGTCAATGGGCACTTTTACCCGTTGCTAGGGTACAGGTGAAATTACAACCATTACAGTCAATGATGATGACATGCATTTAAGGCACACAAATTAATTTAATAGGGCCTTAATTTTGACATATAAACCCCAGTTTTATGACCTTAAAAACATTCTTAAAAATAATTGGTTTGTGTTTAGAAGTGATAAAGATGTCTTAAAAAATGTGGGTGATAGACCCTGTGTTGTGTACAAAAAAGACGCATGTTTTAAAGATTTGTTGGAGAGAAAGAAAGAAGGAAACAAATTTTACAAAAAGGGAAAGATGGTAAAATGTGGCCACTGTACTCAATGTGTTAAGGTTTTGGAAACTGAAAGTGTGAACATTCCTGATTATGGTACACTCTTTTTGAATCATAAACTGAATTGTAACAGTACCCATGTTGTGTACATTGCCCTATGCCAAACCTGTGATAGTTTCTAAATAGGTATGACCAAAAAGACTTTCAAAGTTCGTATATACCAACAAATGTACGACATCAAGAAAGGCTATCTAAAGAATGTGTTGGCAGGGCATATCAACTTGAACCCAGATCATAGATTCAAGTTTATAGCAATTGATCAGATTGACAGCAATAGTAGGGGGGGTCCCAAGAAACTGTTCCTTGAATTTAAAGAATTTATGTGGCAATTGAGGGTGAATGCCACCAATCCACCTGCATTGAATGATGTTATTTCTCTCTCTAGCTATTTAAAATTGAAAGCTGAATTTTATTTTTGACTGCAATGCTTATAATTTTATTATGGTGTTGAGTGATAGAAACCACATGCACTTTTACTTGAAATTGATGTACTCCAACAGTGTTGTTGATTTATTTCTAAGTTTTAAAGCAGTATTTATGGTTCAAGCATTTAGATGGTGGTATTAAACAACATACACACTTATTAAAAACCACAATTTTTCTTAGTTAAATATTTTTGCAACCTCTTAAACTGGTTCTTTAATCCATAGTACAATAATACAAAGGAAATTATAGTAACAAAGGTGTACATCTACAACATTTATTTATTTTAATTTAATTGCTGTGATCATCTGATGGGCCTGGCTATAAAAGGATGCGATGTAAAAATGTGGTTTATCTGAAGAAGTCAAGTGTAATTGCAGATGAGAACGCTCATTAAACGTTAGTTCTCTAGTTAAACTGGTCCTGTGTTCGTTTTCTTTTTTTTTTTTTTGTTATATATGATATATTAATAAAAAATAAATAAATAAAAATATATAAATATATATATATATATATATATATATATATATATATATATATATATATATATATATATACACACACACACACACACACACACACACACACACACACACACACATATATGTATCTACTCAGAGAGACAGAGAGAAAAGACAGAGATAGATACATAGATCGACAGACAGATATTGATAGATATTGATATAGATCATTTTATATATACTGATAGTTAATGTATTGATACCAAGATAGATATAAGCTTTTATTAATTTATATTTCATATTTCTTATTATTTTGTTTACTATTTATGAAACTACTGCAGTCCGTCTAGATGTGCATTTGTCAGTAATGCGCTCAAAGGACTGAACATTTCTCATCTGAAAGTACTTAATTAATAAAGCCATTTTCTAGTTTTATTTATGATACTCAGTAATTCTGAATCTGCCAGTGCCAAGAAGAAATTAAAAGAGTTAAATGTCTTGGGCAAAGCTTATTAAAGAAAATTTCCATTAAACTAAGGAAGAGAGATTCTAGAGACAGAGCACTCTTGTGACTGTAGAATCTGCAGCAGCTCATAAATTATCACTTTATAGCTAAAACAGCATGAAGTCAGAGGCTGCTTTTAGCACCAGAGCATCCCACTAGAATGAAAAAGCATCATGGAGAAAAGATGTTGTCGTAGCCTTTAGTGACAGCAACCACTTCTAAAAATAACAACTATCACATGCGTTTTTATTTGTAGTGTGAGGTGATAAAGTTGTAGTGGATATAAATAATTTTTATAGAATATACTTAAGAAAGGCCATCATAACATTCCACTCTATAATTAATGAATGATTGGTCAAGTATATACATGTAGTGTGTGTGTGTGTGTGTGTGTGTGTGTGTGTGTGTGTGTGTGTGTGTGTAAGCACATGTGTTTGGGTGTGTGTGGGTGACATAGGTTCATAGGTTCATAGGTAGGTACTAGGCCATCGGCCCAAGGGCCTAAGTAAGCCTAGCCAACAAGGTTCCCCAGCTTACGCCACTCAAGAAAGTTATTTTCCCGTGCCCGTGTCGAGCAGAGTCACAGAAGTGATCCCCGGGGTGTATTTCCTATTTCCCATCCACTTAACAAGATTTTTCTTGAAGAGTGATAATGAGGAACTTTGCTTGACATAGATGCGTAGCTTGTTCAAGAGAATGGGAAGTCTCTGGGACAGGAATCTATACCTCCAGCATGTCCTGTTTATTGTGGTGACAAGGTTTAGGTCCCTAGAGCATGTAACTCGGAGGGATTGGGATTTCTTTAGGTGTAGCATATCCAACAGCTCTAGGTTTGATATAGCTTGGTATGTTAGGCAGAGATCACTTTGGAGTAGGTGATATGCTACGGAGTAAAGCTGGTGTTTTTTGAGATGGTCAGTGTAGGGCATCTGTTTGAGGCCAGTAATCCTCTTTGTGAGGTACTTCTGTGGCCTTTCCAGCTGCTGCAAATGTCTTGTGAGGTACATTCCAAAAGGGGCATTGTACTCTATAATGGGTCTAATGAGTGTCGAGTAGAGGGGAACAATGACCTCTTTTTTCCTAGATGAGAACTCTTTTCTGATGAGGTGTGCCATGTAGAAGTATTTCCTGACTACTGTGGCGATGTGATTATCAAAGGAGAGACTACTGTCCACCTGGGTCCCCAGGTCTCTTATCACACATTTGGTGTTAAGTAGACTGCCGCCTTTGTGGTAGTTCATAAGTACAGAGTTTTTACCAAAGGGGATGACAATGCACTTTTTGGCACTGAGCTTGAGGCCATGGCTCTGACACCAGGCATCTGTCTCAGTGAGTAAGATGTAAGATGTCAACATCATTTGAGGACTCGACTATGACTCCTAGTTTGCAGTCATCTGCAAACTTCATTAGCCAAAGGCCTTCTGTGTTAGCCTATTCTTCTGAGAAGTAGATACCATACAGGAGTGGTCCCAGGACTGAACACTGTGCTACTCCACTTGTCACTGGTTTGAGGTCAGATTTGGAGTTTGCAACTTTTACAGTGTGCGTTCTGTCAGTGAGCCAATTGGCAGCCCATCTTGTTACATAGGAATTTATACCTAGTTTAGTGAATTTAGCTATAATTCCAGAAAGGGGGATGGTGTCGAAAGCCTTGGTGAGGTCAAGATAGGCTGTGTGAACCACCTTACCCTCGTCTACAGCTTTGGTGATTGTCTCAAAGAAGTCGATCAGGTTCAGCAGGCATGATCTGCCTTTCCCAAACCCGAACTGGGTGGGGTCCAGAGTTTGGAGGTTACCAATGTCTTTGTTTATGAGTTCCATGATGATAAGTTCCATGGCCTTAAGACCAGGCTAATAGGGCGATAGTTCCTGGGATCAGTGATGGCTCCCCCTTTGTGAAGTGGGATAACTGTTGCTGTGCGCCATTCAGTGGGCACAAAGTCTGATGTGAGACTATGACTGAACATGGTGCTTAGGTGGGGAGCTAGTTCATTATGAAGTTCTTGTAAAATGCAGCCTGAGATGTTGTCTGGTCCCATGGATGCTGTGCTTTTGGCTTTAGAGAGTGCAACTT
The DNA here is from genome assembly GCF_019279795.1 of Protopterus annectens. Classification (NCBI taxonomy): domain Eukaryota; kingdom Metazoa; phylum Chordata; order Ceratodontiformes; family Protopteridae; genus Protopterus; species Protopterus annectens. The sequence goes on from NC_056730.1 coordinate 7,790,383, forward strand.
TTACCTGCGTAGTTGTTATTACAGGGACTCTGCATTCTTCCTGTATAGTTATGGGCCCTTTAGGGGGTGAGGGGGGGTAAAGTTAGCACTGAACCTATCTGCCAGGACGATGGCAATATCAGTTGGTTCTGTAATTTTCATGCCGTTGTGCTGTGACTCAGAGCAGGTCTGGGTGTTGCCACTGAGATTCTTAACATAGTTATAGAATGCTTTGTGTTTGTCCCAAGAATCAGTGGCAACGATTTTGTTTTCATAGCTAGCTTTGGAGGATCTTATAAGGGATCTCAGCTTCTTATTGAGGCTGACCAGGAAACTCCTCCACTCATGGGATTTTACTCTCTTTTGCAACAGTTTCTTCCTTCTGTTGTAGAGTTTGTTTTGGCTTCCTTTTTTTGGAGGATAGCATCTTGATTCTGTTTGGGATAGCATGATCCATGCACTCGTGTAAGTGCTGATAGAGTGTATCTGTGTAGGATTCAGCAGTCATAACTGTATTGTCCATCTGCATGGGTGTCATGAAGTTCGCCACTTCTGTCTTAAGAAGTATGAAGTTGGCTTTGGAGAAATTTTTTACCATGATTTTCCTTAATGGGGGGGTGGGTGCGGGATGTTGATATCTAGGCTGATTAGCTTATGGTCGAATCTGACCAACGAGGAGTTGACTTCAGGTGTGGAACACCAGTCACTCATGTTGGTAATGACTAGGTCTAGGATATTGTTGCCCCTTGTGGGGGTGTGGATAAGTTGATCCAGGGCATTGGAATTTATGAATTCCAGAAAGCATTGAGCAAAGGAGTTGGTACGTGAGTAGTTTTCCCTGTTAATGGTGGGGTAGTTGAAATCGCCCATTATTAGGGTGTTTAGTTGAACCATAATATTTTCCAGTATATCAAGAAAAGAGGAGTGGGAATCCTGGGGCATGGTGGGGGATCTGTAGCAAGCTACAATTTGGATTGCAGTTTTGCCCAGAGTTAGTTGCACTTGGATAAACTCAGATGCATTATGCTGAGCAACTAGCCTGGAGGTGTGAATATCCTTAATGAATATGGACACACCACCGCCTTTGGTGTTCAAGTCCAGGTTAGGTGGCTGAAAAGTGTGGTATGAGTTATAGCCTGGTAATGCAGGGGTGCTCTCTGGAGCCTTGAACCAGGTCTCAGTCACTGCACAGATATCGATGTTCTCCATTTTAAGGAGTGCCTCGAGGAAGTGCATTTTGAGATTTAGACTTCTAGCATTGAGTAGCATTACCCTCAGTTTTTACTTGCCTGTTCCTGTTATGGTGGTGAATTTGTCATTTGAGCCTTGCCTAAAAAAGGCACTATAGGGGCAGCAAAAGCCTTAGCCAATATCCATAATCCCAGGGATGACAGGTGCAGGCCATCTCTGGCAAAGCATCGTGGTCTGTCGACCATGTCATCCCAGGCTGACAGATGCTGGACCCCTTTAGAATGACACCAGAAGCTTAGCCAGTTGTTAAAGTCAATCATTTTGTCCTTGTACTGCGGTATCATTCTGGGTGATGTCAGGATGCTACTCAGGGCTAGGGTCATACCTGCCTGGGCTACAAGATCGGAAAGCTCTTCCATGTCTCTTTTCATGTAGCCCAGGGAGGTACATCTCAGGTCATTCACACCAATACGGACAATGACAGAGTCATATTTGTACCTGTTGTTGTGGAGTGACCTGAGTGCGTGGGTTATGTGGTGGATCCTGGCACCTGACAGGCAGATGACAGTAACTTTCTCCTTGTTTAGTCTGGTGAGTGGGACATCAGTGTGCCTGACTATATTATCACCTATGACTAAAGTGTTGGGTATGTTGTTTTGCCTTATGGGCTGTGGTTGAGTTGCACACTGAGTCTGTGGGCTATGTGTCATTTGGGTTGTTTTGGGGGGGTGGAGGTTGCTTGCGTTTATGCTTTGGAGGTCTCTGTTGCTTGAGCAGATTATTATTGAGAGCCTATGCGAATGTTTTTGTGTTTCTATGTGTGGATTTTGGTGGTGTAGGTTTAGTGGGACTATGTGATAAGTGTGGTGTGGTGCAGGTGTTTACCTTCTCCTCTTGAATGTCAAGTTCAGTCTTGGTCGGAGAGAGCTTTACCTCCAGCTGGGCTAGATAAGTGCATCTCTCACAGGTTGTGGTGTTGGGTGGTAGGAGGAGAGGGTTGTCTGTGTACATGAGGCAATTGCTACATTGCCCCAAGATGCCCAGATTCATCAGATAGATGCTTGAATAAAAAACTACTTTCCTTTAGACAAGTGTGGAAAGTGAGTATAAGAGCTGTTTTTCTCTAAGCAAGTGAGCAAAGTAAGTACAATAACTGTTTTCTCTAGGTAAAAAGGAAGGTTGAGTGCTGTAGTAATTTGAAGCTTATTTAGTGCTGACAACAAGTTCTGAACAAGTGCTGAGCACGAATGAGCAAATTCAAATGCTAAAACTAAGAATCTGTACCTGGATCTTCTGGTAGATAGGCTACCTAGTGCTCATCACTCCCACTGATAAGCTAGAATGCTTCCCTCCAACACAGAAAGGCTTGGGGAGCTCAGAAGCTTACACACTGTCCTTGATACAGCAAATCTGTATCTGGATTCGACTAGTTACAGGAAAGGTGGGAAACAAGCGCAAACATGGTTTCAGTAACCATATCTTCCGTCCAGCTAGATCACTGCGACAAGGGACAAACGTAGAAATCAGTAGTTAATGGCCAATGGTTATATAAGGCTACCATTGTTCAAAGGTTCATAGGTTCATAGGTTGGCACTAGGCTATCGGCCCTAGGGCGTATACAAGCCTAGCCATAACAATTCCCTGGATATTTCTTCCCGCAATATTTACTTCCCTGGACCCCTGCCTAGCAGGGTGACTGATGTGATCCCCGGAGTGAATTTCCTATCTCCCATCCAATCGTCAAGGTTCATCATAGCGCCAAGGAGGTGCTCTGCTTGACATGTATGGGCAGTCTATTCCAGAGTATGGGGAGTCTCTGAGTCAGGAACCTATCCCTCCAGCATGTTTTGTTCATTGTGATGACAAGGTTTAGATCCCTGGAGCATGTGGCTCTGAAGGATTGGAATTTCTTTAAGTGGAGCATGTCCAACAGCTCATGGTTTGACATGGCCTTGTATGTTAAGCAGAGATCACCTCTGAGTAGACGATATGTCACAGAGTATAGCTGGAGTTTTTTTAGACGGTCAGTATAGGGCATCTGCTTTAGGCTTGTGATTCTTTTAGTGAGGTATTTCTGCAGCCTTTCCAGCTGTTGCAGATGTCTTGTGAGGTACATACCAAATGGGGCATTGTACTCTATAATGGGTCTAATGAGGGATGAGTACAGTAGGACAATGACCTCCTTTTTTCTGGACAAAAAGCCCTTAGTGATGAGGTGTGCCACATAGAAGGATTTCCTGACTGTTGTGGTGATGCGGTAATCGAAGGTGAGACCACTGTCCACCTGTGTCCCTAAGTCTCTCATCACACTTTCGGTGTTTAGTGTATTGCCACCTATGTGGCAATTCATGGGTACTTGGTTTTTCCAAAGGGAATAACTATACATTTCTTGGCATTAAGCTTGAGCCCATGGCTCTGGCACCAAGCATCTGTTTCTGAAAGGCCATTTTGTAGAATATCCACATAATTTGGGGATTCAATAATGGCTCCCAGTTTGCAGTCATCTGTGAACTTTGTTAGCCAGAGTCCCTTAGTGTTGGCCTGTACTTCAGAGAAGAAGATGCCAAACAAGAGCGGTCCCAGGACTGAACCCTGTCACTTATCTGGAGCTGGATTTGGAGTCGGCTACTTTTACAGTCTGGGTTCTGTCAGTAAGCCAGTCGGCAACCCTTCAAGTGACATAGGGATTGATAACCAGCTTAGTAAGTTTATCTATGGTTCCAGGGTGGGATATGGTGTCGAAGGCCTTGGCGAGGTCCAGATAGGCTGTGTGGACCACCTTACCCTCGTCCACAGCTCTGGAGACTGATTTGAAGAAGTCAATCAGGTTCAGACAACAAGATCGGCCCTTCACAAACCCAAACTGGGTGGGGTCCAGTGTCTGAAGGTTGCCATTGTCTTTGTTTATAAGTTCCATGATGATAATGCATTCCATGCCTTTGCAGATCAGGCTAGTCAGACTGATGGGACAGTAGTTCCTGGGATCCAAGGTGGATCGCCCCTTGTGGAGTGGGATAACTGTAGCTGTATGCCACTCAGTGGGCATGAAGCCTGAGGTGAGGCTATGATTTAACATGACACTTGGGTGAGGTGCTAGTTCATTTTGTAGTTCATGTAGTATACAGCCCGGGATGTCATCTGATTCCATGGATGCTGTATTCTTAGCTTTGGAGAGTATGGTTTCTACCTGTGTGGCCATGATTACTTGAATTTGCCAATCTTTTGGTATTGAGATGGGCCATTTAGGGGGTGAGGTTTGCACTAAATCTATCGGCCATGATGTTGGCAATATCCTTGGGATCAGTATATTTAGTGCCATTCTGTTGTAGCTCAGAGCATATATGAACATTGCCATTCAGATTCTTGACATAACTATAGAATGCCTTGTGGTTGTCTTTGGAATTTATGGCAATTTTATTTTCGTAACTAGCTTTGGAGGATTTTATGAGGGATCTCAGTTTCTTACTGAGGCTGGTAAGGGAGTTTTTTTGTATCCTGGGATTCTCCTCTCTTCTACAACAGTTTCTTTCTTCTGTTGTATAGTTTGTTTAAGGCAGGGTACCACCAGATTGGCTTCCTTTTTTTGGAGGAGAATGTCTTGGTTCTATTTGGGATGGCATGATTCATGCACAAGTGGATTTGCTCGTACAGTACAAGAGTGTAGGATTCAGCAGTCGAACTTTCAGCTCCCATCTGCATGGGTGTCATGAAGTTTGCCACTTCTGACTTGACTAGCATGAAGTTGGCTTTGAAGAAGTTTTTTACGGAGATTTCCTTACTGGGGGGTGGGGGTGGGATGTGGATGTCAAGGGTGATTTGCTTATGGTCATACCTAACCAATGAGGGGGTGACCACTGGTGTGGAGCATCTATCTCCCATGTTGGTAATGACCAGGTCTAGGATATTGGAGCCCCTGGTGGGACAAGGGATTAGTTGATCCAGGGCATTGGAATTTATGAATTCCAAGAACCGTTGGGAAAAGGTGTTGGTACCCGAGTAGTTTTCCCAGTTAATGGCAGGGTAGTTGAAATCACTCAGTATTAGGGTGTTTGGTTGTATCTTAATATTGTCCAATATGTTTAGAAAGGTGTAGTGAGAATCTTGAGGCATGATGGGAGATCTGTAGCAAGCTACAATTTGGATTGCAGTCTTAGCTAGTGTTAGTTGCACCTGGAGAATTTCAGATGCATTGTGTTGGGCAACTAGCCTGGAGGTGTGAATATCATTGGTGAATATGGACACTCCTCCACCTTTAGTGTTTTGGTCTTGGTTTGGTGGCCGAAAAGTGTAGTAAGAGTTGTAGCCTGGTATTGCAGGGGTGCTCTTTGGAGCCTTGAACCAGGTCTCAGTTACTGCACAGATATTGATGTTCTCCATTTTTAGGAGTGCCTTGAGAGAGTGCATTTTGAGGTTTAGACTTCTAGCATTGAGTAGCATTACCTTCAGATTTTGCATGATTGTATCTGTTACAGTGGTGGTTTTGTCCTTTGAACCTTGCCTAAAAAAGGCACTATAGAGGTGGCGAGAACTTTAGCCAGTAACCTGAATCCCAGGGGTGACAGGTGCAGACCATCTCTGGCAAAGCATCGTGGTTTGTCGATCATGTCGTCCCAGGCAGACAGATACTGGATCCCCTTTGAATGACACCAGAAGCTTAGCCAATTGTTGAAGTCAATCATTTTGTCCTTATACTGTGGTATCATTCTGGGTGAAGGCAGGATGCTACTCAGGGTTAGGGTCATACCTGCCTGGGCCACATGATATGATCTGAGAGCTCTTCCATGTCTCTTTTCATGTAGTCCAGGGATGTATGTCTCAAGTCATTTACTCCAACATGGACAATGACAGAGTCGTATTTGTACTTGTTGTGAAGTGACTTGAGTGTGTGCGTTATGTGGCGGATACTGGCACCCGACAGGCAGCTGAGTGTAATTTTCTCCTAATTCAGCCTGGTGAGTGGGACATCAGTGTGCCTGAATATTGAGTCACCTATGACTAAAGTGTTGGGCACTTTGTCTTGCCTTAGGGGCTGTTGTTGGGTGGCACACTGGTGTTGTGAGCTATGTGTCAATTTGGTTGTGACTGGTGTTTGTTTGGTTTTCAGCTTTGGAGGGCCTTGTTGCTTGGGCAGGTTAATGTTAAGGGCCTCCGCATATGTGGGTTTAGTGTTGCTATGTGTCGGTGTTGATGGTGTGAGTTTTGAAGAGCTATGTGTTGCTTGAGGTGTAGTGCAGGTGTTAACCTTCTCCTCTTGACTGTCTAGCACAATCTTGGCTGGAGAGAGCTTTGCTTCGAGTTTGGCTATGTAAGTGCATCTCTCACAGGTTGTAGTGTTGGGTATTAGGAGGAGAGGGCTGTTTGTGTACATGAGGCAGTTGCTGCATTGCCCCAGTGTGCCTAGATTCACCAGGTGGCAGGAGAAATCACTGGAAGCTGACCCTTGGACATGCCTGTTTAGGTGTTTTTTTGTAAAGTACAAGAGCTGTTTTCCCTTACCTTTGCAAGGTACTTTGCAATTATAGGCTGTTTAGTGCCTACGATTAATTTCTCCTTATTAACAAGGAGAGTGGAGTGCTTATATCAGTTTAAGGCTTCCTAGTGCTTTCCAGCAGGTTCTAGAGCAAGTGCTAGTCACAGCTGTTCAGATTTTAGTGGTACTACTGAGAAACCAGCTAGCTCTAAGGGAGAATTTCAAGAGCAGACTTTCTGGCACCTGGAATAGTTTAACCGTAGCCCGGCAGTGCTGCACGATGCGCAAAATGTGCAAACACGTGCATTTTTAAGCCAGAAAGTTGAAAGGGATAGAAATCAGCCCAAAATGGCTAAAATTACAATTTCACAGCTGGAAACCACTCCTCTAGTGTGAGATAGGCAGTACAATGCTCACCAGTCCCACTAGTAAGCAGAAGGACTTCCCTCTACCACAGCAAGGTCTGGATAGCTCTGAACACAGAAAATAAACTCCTGAAACCAGCAAAGCCTGGGATCTGGAATATACTAGCTAAAAAGGTGGGAAACGAGCAAACAAGATAGTTTTTTTTGTTAAAACAATTAAACAATGCAATATTACACTAAATAAACACAGAAAAGGCTAACACACTTGAGTGTGTAGCCCTAAACAGTAAATACAATTAAAACTCTACAAAATTAACAATTTAAAACTTTTTAAATGAAGCAAGGCAAGTGCACAACTGAAAAACGATTTAAGAGGCAGTAACACAGTAGGATAAGTAGCTAGTCTACATATACAGAAAACTCTATATATACAGAAAAGCAGCTAAAACAACACTAAAACAATTCAGATGCAGTGCAACCTAGAGCACTTGAGTTGTAGCAATATTAAGGCAAATACAGTTTTAATAAATGCACTAAAATATACTCTATATTTCCAAAATGTTTGAGAAGCACAGTCAGAACACAAGGATATTCAGACAATTTTTTTTCTTGAAAGGGAGAAAGGAACAGAAGGAGATTCTCTCTGTATTAGGTAGAATGAGGTAATGACACTAGACTGGGAGGAGTGTCCAAGATCAAATTTAGAGTAGGGGTGGGCAAGTTCAAGGCCAGCAGGTATAAAGACAAGATGTCAATAGGGAGGGTGGGTGAAAGAAAACACTACAGAAATGTTTCTAACAACTGAGCCAATAGCTATGAAATACAGTACAAGTATGCAGTGTACAATAAAATTGCTATAAGTATCTAAAATAAGCAATAACTACTACAAATAAGCAAAAAAAATCAGGCTACTTAATGCTATATATCACAGATCAGCTACTCCTCAGATAGCTCTGTGTGTAATGGCTGAAATACTCAAGTATTTAAATGTAAAATACCAGGTGCCTTCTGAATCTTACTTTTATTATTCAGGGTGCTACATTAAAAGTAAACTAAATAATAGTGTAAAGATAAAAATAAATCTGACCTTTTCTTTATTTATTTTTTTGCACGTTTATTGGGTTAAGGGGCATCTGGAAAGTTTTAGATATCTGAGTGGACCAGTCAGATTATGAGTGAGTACTGTGCTTTGTGCACATATAAGGATGTGTGGTTTGTTTGAGTATGTGTTTGTGTGTGTGTGTGTGTGTGTGTGTGTGTGTGTGTGTGTGTGTGTGTGTGTGTGTGTATGTGTGTGAATGTGTTTTGCTGAAATCACTATTTGCCCTTTGTACTGAATTTAATAATGAAAGAAAACAGCTAACTTTTATTGACACAAAATAAAGGTAATTGTAATAGACTAAGTGAAGTGTATATATTCAAAAGTATGGAAACATGTGCCAGACTTGATGAACATGTGGAATTCTTCATTAAAATATAGGTCATAGTGTACAAAAAATAGTCTGAGTATCTTTGTAAATTAAACAAAGAGTCCAGGATGACATTTAAACAGTGAAAGTAAGCAGATGATTTTCTTGGCTAAGAAAATCACTCTAACATCTGCATCAGGTTGCAAATTCTAAATTTAATATAACCAACTCTAAGGTTACTGTACCTCAGAGGAAAGGCTGACACCCCCCCCCCCCATTGTGACCTCAGTCCATTAAATGGCTACATTTCTGCATTATTGTTTGTCCCACAACAAACACACATTGCATAGGATCATAGGAAGTTGCATAGGATCATAGGAAGTTACTAGGTTATTGGTCCTGAGGCCCTTACAAGCCTAGCCAAGAATTTAGCCCATGTTCCAACCAGTCAGCACCCTATGCCACTGTCCAGCAGGGACACAAGTGGAATCCCAGGGGTGCATTCTCTGTTCCCCATCCAGTTATCCAGGTTGCGCTTAAAAATGGTTAATGAAATACTCTGCTTGATGTGGAGAGGGAGTCTATTCCACAAAAGAGGGAGTCTTTGGGACATAAATCTGTCCCACCAACAGTTCCTGTTGATGTCACAGACCAGGTTGAGGCCACACATGTAGGTTACTCGAGTGGAGCTTGACTTGTGGATATGCAGCAGTCCCATCAAAGTGTGGTCTGAGATTGCTTTGTATGCCAGAGGTCACCTCTGAGCAGTTTATAGGATTAATCCATTTTTTATTAGAAAATTATAGATGTTTACAAATATATACAAGTATTTACAAGTTATTTACATTTTCAACTTACTACAATAAATGTCTTGTACTTTATTTTATTTGTACATTTCCATGAATTGCAATTGAAAGTTATTTAATATTAATATAAAGTTTAGTTAGTATTTGTTAAGTGTTGTCCATTATCCATCCATTCTGATTTAACCATTCTGTGAGTCTTTTAATTAAATAATGTGTAGTCCACGCTCCTCCATTTCTTATTTCCGTGCAACTTGCCATCCATAATAAGTGCAAAACTGATACCAAAAAAAGTCTGTGTTCTTAATCGATGGATTCCAATATCTTTCGTAATCTCCAAATAAACATTTCTCAGTGGTTAAGGGTAATAAATATGAGATGTTGTAACTCTTTTGTATATGTGACCAAAAATATTTAGCTCTAGTGCAATTTATAAATATATGTTCTGCTGTTTCTAGTTCTAAACATTCATTTCTTATGCACTTTCTAAATGAAAAAATGTTTTAAACAAGTGTGGATCTTAAAGGCAGTTTATTTAAGGAGTATCGCCATATAAAATCTCCCCATTGTGGTACTTTTTTGATAAATGTTCGCCAGTTTCTTAATCCATGTAATCTAAATATTGGATAATTGCTAAAAGCGTTAATTAAATAATACTTCTCTAAAATTTGTTTATACCATTCTTTCCTCGGGTCTGTTTTAGAAAAATCATGTAATCTAAATTTCAAAATTACCGTTTGTATATATTTCAATTCATTGTTGTTAGTATTTGTAATTATTTTGCATTTCATGCAAGCTTCCCAAAAATCTTTATTATTTGATATAATCATTCTTCCTACTAATGAGATTGTTTGATTATTCAGATACTGAAAAACTGAATGCAAATGCAGTTGTTGTAAAAATAATACCGGATGTATTAAAGATAATCCTCCTTGTTGTCTAGTAGAATACAATACACCTCTTCTTACTGGATTTAAAGTGGTCTTCCAAAAAAAACTTAAAATACTGTATCTAATAACTGTGTTGTTCAAATTGATGGAAAAATAAATTATAAAGGTATAAATGAGTTTACTAAGGAAGGCTCCATTTATCAGATATACTTTTTTAATGTATGAGAGAGTAAAGGTATTCCGAAAATGTAGTTTTCTGCAACTTTTTTCTACTATGTCTCTACATCTTGAATTTATAAACTCTTCTGTTCCAAAAGGAATACCTAAGACCTGTATCCCATCATTTGAAAATGTGTAATTTTTTAAATCTTCTATCTTCTCAGTGTTTCTAGTAAATCCTGTAGATTTGTTTGTATTAAGTTGCATGCCTATATCTTGTATTATACTTACTATGATTTTAGATCAGCTTGTAAAGATTGATAGTTTTCTGCAATTATAATAATGTCATCTGCATAGGTCATTACTCTTAGTATAGAAACCTCCTGACTTTCAATGGAATATGGTGCTGTCTTTGTTATTCTTCTGTATTTATATAATATAGCTCCTATCATTAAAGTGAGTAAATATGTGCTTAATGGACATCCTTGCCTGATTCCATTTTTCATAAGTACTGATTTGCCTGACCATCCGTTCACCACTGCCATTATTTGTGTTTGTGAGTGTATTGAGGTAATACATTTCCTGAAATATGAACCAAAACCAAATTGCTCTAATACCTCTGAAAGTGCATTGAGATATACTATCAAATACTTTTTTTAAGTCACAAGAAAATATAACAGCTGTGTTAGATTTTTTGACAAACATGCATACATTTTTTAAGATAAAAAGTAAGTCTTTCATAGGTCTACCAGGTATTCCAAATATGTTTGGATCTAGCAAATGATGTAGTTTTGATCTTAGTCTCATCTGTAATATCTTTCAGAACAATGTATAATCTGTATTACATAAAGCAAATGGCCTCCAGTTAGATAGTATATCTATATTCATAGGTTCATACTAGGCTATCTGCCCTAGGGCATTTATAAGCCTAGCCAGAGTGTGTTTGGCTTTTGCCACCCATTTTAAATTAATTTTGCTATGCCTTTTTTCGAGGTTAGTATACTGTGCCTCTGTCTAACAGTGACACAGAAGTGATACCCGGGGTAAACCTATGATCTCCCATCCACTCATCAAGATTCCTCTTGAAGAGAGTCAATGAGGGACTCTGCCTAACCTGAACTGGGATTTTATTCCAGAGTGAAGGGAGCCTCTGATTTATGAATCTGTCCCTCCAGCATGTCCTATTTATTTCAGTGCTGAGGTTCAAGTCTCTCGAGCGCGTAGCTCAATGGGATTTGGATTTTCTGAGGTGCAGCATGTCCATTAATTCCGGGTTGGACATGGCTTTATACGTCAGGCACAGATTGCCTCTGAGCAGGTGGTATGCCACTGAGTAGAGCTGGAGTTTCTTTGACCGGGCAGCATATGTCATCTGTTTGAGCCCTTTGATCCTCTTGGTGAGGTACTTTTGGGGTCTTTCCAGTTGCTGCAGGTGTCCGGTAAGGTACATCCCAAAAGGGGCATTGTACTCAATTATGGGCCTGATGAGGGATGAGTAAAGAGGCACGATGACCTCCCCTGATCTAGATGTGAATCCCTTCATGATTAGGTGGGCTATATAAAATGTTTTTCTAACCACTTTGGCCACGTGGTTGTCAAATGAAAGATTGCTATCAACTTGGGTCCCCAGGTCCCTAATTACTTCTTCTGTACTTAATGGATTATCACCTATGTGGTAATTTGTGGGCACTTTGTTTTTGCCAAAGGGGATGACTATACACTTTTTGGCGTTTAGCTTGAGGCCATGGCTCTGGCACCAGTTGTCTGTTTCCATGAGGCCCTTTTGGAGGATGCTTGTGTCGGCTGGAGAGTCGATTATGGAGCCCAGTTTGCAGTCATCTGCGAACTTGGTCAGCCACAGTCCTTTCATGTTGGCCTGTACCTCCGAGAAATATATACCGAACAAGAGAGGTCCCAGGACTGAGCCTTGTGGGACGCCACTTGTAACTGGTTTGGACTCTGACATGGCTGTAGCAATACTAACCATGTGGGTTCTGTCCTTGAGCCAGTTTGCAACCCATCTAGTGACATATGGGTTTATATTTAAGCTGGTGAGCTTATCTATAATGCCCAAGTGGGGTATTGTATCGAAGGCTTTTGCGAGGTCCAGGTAGGCTGTGCGGACCACCTTCCCCTCGTCAATGGCCTTGGTGACTGTTTCAAAGAAATCGACCAGGTTTAAGAGTAATAATTTAATAATTTATCTGTTATCCCTGTCACCTTTCTTCCAAATGAAATGTAATGTAATGCAATAGTTAAGAATTCTGCATTCATTATACCATTTATTAGCCATTCATTGAAAATATTAACAATATCCTGCAATTGTGCATCAGAAAATGTTTTATAAAATTCATATAGGTGAATGTGTAGAGGGACAGGGCCTTTAGCTTATCTGTGTAGGGTAGATTTTTAGGCTCTGGATTCTTCTGTTGAGGAACCTCTATGGTCTCCCCAGCTGCTGTATGTGCTTTGTGAGGTACATGCCGAAACAGCATTGTACTCAACAATGAGTCTTATAAGGAAAGAATACAGGGATGTCATGACCACTTTGTCCCTGGATGAAATACCCTTACTTATGAGGTGGGCCATGTAGAAAGCTTTCTGTACAACAGAGTCAATATGGTGGTCAAAAGTCAGTTTGATATCAACCTGGGTGCCCAAGTCCCTCATGACTGATTGCATGCTTAGGACCTTATTATCAATGTGATAATTTGTGGGGATATCACTCTCCCCAAAGGGGATGACAATGCATTTTTTTGTCATTCAGTTTGAGGCCATGTTTCTGGCACCAGTCATTTGTTTTGGTAAGACCCTCTTGGAGGATGTCCACATCACTAGGGGAATTGATGACAGCACCCACCTTGAAGTCATCTGCAAACTTGATCAGCCATAGCCCAGTTTGTCCTGTACCTCGGAAAAGTATATTCCAAGCAGCAGAGGCCCCAAGACCAATCGCTGGGGTACACTGCTCATTACAATCTACTGCATGAGGTGGCTCCCCTTATTTTGACTAGGTGGGTTCTATCAGTGAGCCAGTTTGCTGCCTATCTGGTAAAATATGGATTGATGCCTACTTGAGAGAATTTATCTATTATACTTGAGTGGGGAATAGTATAAAAGGCTTTGGCCAGGTCAAGGTAGGTGGTATGCACCGTCATCCCCTCGTCCATGGCCTTGGTGACTATCTAAAATAAGTCGACCAAATTTAACAGGCATGACCTCCCCTTGATGAAACCATACTGTATGGGATCAAGTGTCAGGAGGTTGCCAATGTCCTTGTTAATGAGGTCCATGTTAATCCGCTCCATAGCCATGCAGATCAGGCTAGTTAGGCTGATGGGTCTGTAATTTCCTGTGTAAGTGGACGTTCCACCTTTGTGCAAAGGGATGACAAGCACATCATTCTTATTCTTGTTAATTACAGTGTAAATTATAATAATAGCATGGTTCATTCAAAAAAGGTATGTGTAGAATGTTTCATGTTTAACAGATGATTGACAAGACAATGAGAAGCAAAAACGAAATATATATAATGCTTGGGAGTTGCCCATAAAAGTAATTTTCACATAATAAACTGCCATCCTACACACTATATATTAACATTTGCTCTGAGATGACATCCTATCAGGCTTGATAGTTACATGGCAGAGGGTCTTTACTCCCTGAATTATTTTGTTGTGCTTAATTTGAGGGCATTGTGGCAGCTTGTCTTGGTAGAAATTATGCTTATGTACATTGCCTAGTTCCATAGGTTCATAGGAAAGTACTAGGCTAACTGCTCCTTGCAGGCCATTTTAAGCCTAACTAATTTCTGTTCAAACATGAGAAGCAAGCCCTGGACCCCCTGACTGTGAGTTACACCTTAACCATTATGGCAGCCTCCAACCCCCCCCCCCCTTATGCCAACCACCAACCCCCAAGCTCTTGATGAGGTGGAACTGCATGTATAGAAATATATGTCACCTATGCTTGAATGCCCATAAAATCCTTTTAGTTATGTTTTCTGGAACTTTGTAGATCTGAGTAAGGTCAGTCTTATCCAGCTGATTTAACAGGAGGGCCAGGCAAAGGGCGACTTGATATCTGAACCCCATTTTAGTGTATTTAAAGGTTCAGAGAAGGTCACCTAGAAGAGGGGTGACTGACAAAATCTGTTGATAAGCTATAGGGTGACATTTGCTAGTGAGTAATAAGTAGCTGACATACACAACCCATTAAGGCACAACCCATAAAAGGAGTGGGGGTTGCCATGTGGGTTCACTACCTGCAAGCAGACATCTCAGCTGTCCCATTTTGGAGGAACATTCCTATTTTCACACCTGATTTACCACTGCACACAATTTTCTGAATCCCCTTCACCATGTGTGATTTTGAAGCTGCTTAGTACACAGAAAACCACAATACTTGACCAACACAATAACCACCAAAGATTTAAAGAACGAGGAGCTCCATCTTGCATTTCCCTTTCTCTGAAGCAGAAAGAAATAACCATGTATGGTGGAAGTTTGCAGTACACTTCATTAAAGTCGACATATTTTACACTATCTCTTTGATAATGTTATAATATTTTTCCATCAGTTTTGTCAGTCTCGGATGTGCATGTCTGCAAGTTGAGAGATATGCCTACAAGACGCGGGTTCAAGTGCTTTCCAGGCAAGTTGGACCAAGACAGAAAGAGATTATTTCAGACTAAACTCTGACAAAGGAGACCACCCTTGAGCTTTGAAACATGACCTCACGTTTGGGAAAAGCCTGAACTTGTATGACAGAATAAAACATACTAACTAGACACAGAAGGACTTCTCTGTACATGTAACATTTGTTATAGAAGCAGACTGCTTGATTATGGTGTTTTCCTTCTCTCGCTCTCTCTCCTACTCTGCAGTGATCCCTTAGGATAGACCCTGGTTAGGTAGAGGAGATAATCACCACAAAGCAACTATGATCTGCAAAAACAAAAATGCTGTTGTTTGTACATATGCACTTAGCTAGTCAGAAAATTTGGCATTCCTGGTGAATGTGAGTGAAATGACTAGCAGTGACCTGCTGAGAGTGTAGTCAGACTGGGAAATTTCTGCTGTCAGAGTAGGAGTGATGGAGACATCTAGAAGTGCATGACTGGGAGGAACAAATTATCAGATATTTGCCCATGTTCTGAGCTGTGTGTGTACTTTTGTTCTAGCCATTAGTTGTCCATTATAAGCATCGCACGAGTACAATGCAGCTCATAAATATGCTTCATATCAGAATATCTTCAGCCAACTTTCTAGTTGGCCTGCAGTAGTAAGCTGTCATGTGATCATGGCTTGGTTGTCAGTTGGATCAGACTGCTGAGGCAGTGGATGGACAGGCACAGGAGCCTCAGATATGTGAAAATGTCCTTTCAAATCCAGAAGGTGATTGTTTGTGTAACTCCTCCTCCCACTTCAAGATGAGTTACTCCCATATACAAGTGAGACGTTACAGATGTGGAATCCGAAAGGACCAAGTTGAAGATTTTCGTAGCTTGTGGCAACATTTGGGACTCCTTGTCAAACAACAAAAATAAGGGAAACTGTGGAAAATAAAGAGGCTTCCAAGAAAAAACTGCTAAGGAGGTACTCATTTCTAACATATAACAGGCCAATAAAATGATAGTTGCAGCGGACACAAAAATAAAGGCCATGTTCTTGGATGAGTTTGGCAATGGGATGGATAATAACTTTTGAATGAGTTTTGTATGACCTCATAGATGAAATTCTTAGAAAGCAGCTAGTGACACTTGAGTAACATTGTCAATACTATTCTTAGTATGGGTGTCAAACATCCAGAGAGGGAGGGAACCCTTTGGTGAACTTTATAACATGCATGATAATAGTTGAACCTCTGATATAAGAAATAACATGCTTCTCTTTTGGCCTTGGAAAAGTAGATCAACTTTTAGCCATACATTAGTTAAAAACATGCACAAAAAGACAACACACCATAGTTTGCTTCTGGAATCTTTGCTCCATTCATGAAGATATTCAAGTCAAAATTTATTACCTGCAGTATATATATCCAGAGATCAAAGCACAGAGACTGCAATGCATATACAGAGTGTGTGTGTGTGTGTGTGTGTGTGTGTGTGTGTGTGTGCGTGTGTGCGTGTGTGTGTGTGTGTGTGTGTGTGTGTGTGTGTGTGTGTGTGTGTGTGTGTGTGTGTGTGTGTGTGTGTGTGTGTGTGACTGAGAGAGAGAGAGAGAGAGAGAGAGAGAGAGAGATCAGTAGGAGAGATGATGCAGGACGGTTCTATGAAGGCTAACTTAATGACATACCTCTCAACCTCTTAGAGCAAGAAATCTGGGCAAAGCCTAAAGTAATGAGGGGACAAAGGCCCCAAAATAGGGACAGTTTTTAATTATTGCTCTTATAAACTCTGAAATTTGCTAGAATAAAAAAAAACTTGTGTTAGCCTGCATTTTTCTGAAGGATATGAAGTCAGAAACTCAAATATATGTCATTATGTAGTGACTTTAATCTTCAGTGATTTCTCAGAAAACCACACATTTTATGAAGAACAGACCAAAAATATGAGGCAAAATTTGGACATTTCATGTAAATCTGAACAGTTGAGAGGTATGCCCGATGAACACATTTTCACCAGGTGTTTTTATCTCACTCCTCTTTTCTTTGAAATTAATTTGCAGTTCAGGTCAGGAATTTTTCTCAGAAGTCATCCTATTTCTGCCTTCCATATAGAGGATCTGCTTATCCAAGCAGGTTTGTTTCTGCAATCCATTGTTTGCAGGACAGGGCCATGACATCTACTTTGGAGATGCTAATATTCATCATAACAGCTACACACTTAGCAGTGGTAGTGAATCAACAGGTTGCACACTCATCCACTCTGGTGGCATAGAGGGTTACAGCCCTCACTACATCCTAGACAACCCAGGTTCTATTAGTGACTCAGGCGACTGACAGAGCAGCAAGGAAGGGATTGGTGTGCCCATCCCAGGGGTTGGGCAGTTACATGGATATTCTTTGTGGTGATTCCTGGAGGAGACTGGGGACATCACTTTGGAGAGTGTTGTCCAAGGAGAGAAAGGGTGGTGGGAATGACTGAGCTGCCTCAGAGTCATGGCAGTACATCAAATGTCCCCATTGCACACCCGCCTCCTGGATACAAACACAGAACACAGTGGGAGAGGCAAACTAATGGGATAGGTCCAACTGAAAATCCGCCAGCTGATGGTGACAGCCAAGACCCACATGAGGCCTGCATGTTCTGCTACTGGCTGCAACAGCACTGGGATAGGTCTAGAGGAAAATTGAGATGCTAATAGACCAGAAAGACTGTGGGATAAAGCAAGGGAGCAAAAGGTGCTTAAAAAAAGGTAACACGCTCACCTTTGGTGAAAAAGGCTGTGGGTTCTTGTCTCACTCCGGGTGACTGGATTAAATTTCAAATTAGGGGGGGGCTGCACTCCTCTTTATGAGGCCTTAAACTTAGGTCCCATCTGCTTTAGTTGGTGGTACCTCATGTGGATATAAAGTATCCTATAGCACTTAGGATAAGTTCAATTGTGTCATAGTCAAATTTCCCCTGGTAGTATAAATAATACCTAATGTCTCCCTTGAAAAAAGGCTACGAGTGTAGAGGAACTAACCCAGTCAACTAAAGCCAAATAAATAAAAATCATGAACTGCCCCAGTGCACACCAGAAATCACAGCCACTTAAGGCCATCAATGTACTATTTGCAAGTTATGAAGTTAAATGCTCAGATTGGCAAAATGACTACTCTCCAGATATTGGTTTCTCCTTCATATCTTGCCCATCAAATCATGGTCAGCAGGAGTACCAAGCCACATATTTGTCCAAGTCCCATGCCCATCTTGAACATAATTAACTTACTATTGAAAATGTCGATTCAAGTCTTACTTTTCTTATAAGATCATATAATGGCAATCTGATGATGTAGTTGTAGCATCCTAAACAAGGTATTCTAGGTGCATGGTCTACAAAACAAAAGTTGTCTATCAATAATCCCATAACCTCTTCAATATCCATGCAGCCCCTCCCAATTCATGAACAATGCATGAAAATAACTTATGCTATATTTGAAAAAGTTATGAAAACAATTAAGCATTACACAGCTGAAGGACCAGAAGGCCTGGCTATTTTTCCAAGGGTTTGCTGTTAAATAAAAGAGTAAACAAGACACATGGCCAATCCAGTTAGTAAAGAATTACAAGAAAAATCTAGCCAAGCTAGAGTTTTCACTCTGTAATTCCTTAAAACCTCTTGTAAAAAAGCATAATGGGATTTATGCAAGTGACCCCTTAAGGGCATTAGGTGTTTCAGCTATATGGCAGTTCTGAATGCCCATGAGTTTTTTTTTTTTTTTTAAGTATGTTAATGAACAAATTCAGGCCAATAAAGCCAAACCCCACTAGCTGTGGACCTGCATGTTTCAGCCTTCTTATGACCTCATCAGCATAGCAGAAGTGGATTGTTTGGCTAACCTTTAGAAACACAGGGTTGTTGTAACCAGCTGATGACCTTAACCATTAAGATGTCTGCAAAATATCCCATCTAACAACTAAATAAAATAGTAAACACCTGATGACCTTAAGGGGTCATTTGCATATATCCCATTATCCTCTTTTACAAGAAGTTTTAAGGAATCGTACAGTGAAAATTCTAGCTTGGCTAGGCTTTTCTTGTTGTTTTACACTAACTGGATTGGCTGTGTGCCCTATTTACTCTTTTATTTAGTTGTTAGATGGGAGAGGGTTGATTTGAGAACTAATCCTTCTTTTATGCCTAAAGTGGTATCCAGATTTACTTTAAGCCAAACTATCCATCTCCCTATTTTGTTTCCTGAATCTAAAATTGAGGGCAAAAGGATACTCTTTACTGAGGATGTCCACAGAAAACTCAGGTATTATCGTGACAGAACTAAATCTTTCAGATCTTTGGATCAGTTGTTCTTTCTTGTGAAGGTAAGATGAAGGGGCAGCCTGTGTCATAGCTGACTATTTCCAAATAGTTGTCTCAGGCTGTTACCTTTTGTTATACTCACCACAGCAAAACTATCACAGGCAGCGTCAAGGCCCACTGTTCCAGTGTCATGGCTTAAGCTATGACTTTTTAGAAAGGGTTGGATTCCAGAAGTATGCTAGAAACAGCAACTGTGTCCTCTATACATACATTTGCAAAGCATTACAAGCTTGATTCTTTCTCTAGGTCTAGATCAGGCTTTGCTAGGAATATTCTCCAGGGACTCCTGGACTCTTCCCCTTCCATCTCAGAAATGCAGTAAGCTAGGGTAATCTACCCATATAGCCAAGGCTACTGCAGGATTGATCAAAATCACAAACATACAGTTGGTTAAATAAATGTATCATAACAGTAGATGTTCAAAAGTCCACTGCTGCATTAGCCTGTCAACTGACACCACCCTTGTTTCTGGCATGTTGTTTATTCCAAGGTGTGGACACTAATTTTTTGATGTTTCTAGCATTGTTCCAAATCTGTCTTTTTACTCTCTTCATTTCGAGCTGTCTGAGAGTTTGGGTGCGTGGAAGGTGCCCTGAAACTTTGGAAGCCGGGCAGCTATTATACCCTTGGCAGGGTATAACCCATATAGCTAAGGCTACTCCAGCAGCAATGATTCTATTATCTACTACGTATATATCCGTACTATGCTGGGAAAACCACTGGCAGAGCATTATAATAGCTTGTGGGGTGTCAGCAGACTTGAAGTCAGTAATACCATTTGCTTTACATCAAAGTGCACTTGGGCAAAAAGCATATTAGCCTCATTTGTATTCAGGAGAAAGATATGAAAATATTTTGTCTGTTAATGATGTTGGTAGCTAAAAAAGTATGTACTGGGTGGTGAAAATCAGATCAACCCCTTTAGATATCAGATGTCATTGAATTAATGAACATATTAGAGGACTGAAGTTAGCTGTAGCTGATGTACATAATAAGAAAGTCGTATTGCATATGTGCAGAACTGGTCACTTTTCTATGGTAGTAAATAATTACTTGAATCCCATTTCTTGTGTTTTAGACCCAGATACCTACTCTGCTTATTTGGGATATAGTTCTTTCTTTTTGTATATAAAGATATCTAAGCTGGACCTTGGAATATTTTGCTGTCCTTATTCAATATATAACACCCAGCATCTTCAAATTTGAGGAAAATCTTTAAAAAAAAAAAACACATTTATTGAATTGTCACTTATGACATAGGCAAACTTAGAGTTATATAAAAGTAATTAAACCATATTAACGTTCACATTTTCAAACATTATACAACGTAAATATTGTTCAATGCAATATAATCAAACCGGCATTACATAAATTATTGAAGTCCTGTCTTCTCTTAAAACTCATTCCTCCTCCCCAACATTTTTCTGCATGTGTTCTTCCCACAAGTTCCATTTTTGTATGTAATTTACTGCTACCCTTTTCTAAAGATCACACTTCCTGTTCTTTTATCTCTGTTACAGTCTTCACTACTTCAAGTATGGTTCATTTAGACTTTTATTTCCATTTTCTACTAATTACTTTCTTGGCAGCCACCAGAATTAAACTTAACAAGGCCTTGATGTGTCTAAGCAATTCAGATCCTGCATCCCAGCTCAAAAAAGTAATTTCCTTAGCTACACTCATTTGCTAAGTCTGCCAACTAATTACACCCGAGAACATATGCTCCCAGGTCCCTCCTTCTTTCCCACTACACCTCCAACATTTGCCATGTACCTTTGGAAAAATTCTTTGGTGTCTGCTGGGGGAATAAAACTAACTATGCAAACACTTCCAGGCAAAAATCCTAAATCTAGATTGCAGCCATACATAAGTCCTCCCATTGTTTCTTTGTAAATCGTTTATCTAATCTCTCTCCCCGATCTTTTCTGACCCCCCCCCCCCAATTGATTCCTATAGTTATTGTGCAATATTTTATATGCCCTAGTAATTATCCCTTTTTTAACAACAGTTTCTGTTCTGGATTCCGCTAAAAACTCAACCGGTGCAGATCTTTCATTTAGGATTCCCCTATCTCTTTCTCTTTGCCTGTACTCGGTCAGTCCTTGCTAGGGAAGGCAGTCTCCTGCCTGTAGTCCGTGTCTTTTTGTCCATTTCCCATTGTATTACTCTTCTCTTTTTATGTGCTCCCAATACCTTTGTTCCTTTGCCAACTTCCTCCAGTAAATTCCAGTCCCCTCTTGCCTGTTCTCTGTATCCCTAATTGCAGTCATCATCTTTGGTAGAATTTCCTTTCCCATGTTGGTATAGCTCTTAGTGTACTTTCTGCAACTTTATGAATATAATACTTTTTCTCTTTATTTGTTTCTCCAAATCTTCTGGTTTTCTAATACCATGACAGGAATGGACCCCATTCCTAAGTCAAAGTATGATTAAAGCTCATGAAATTAGTATTATTTCAATCTTTGATGTCAGCCAGAAGTGCTCTTTGCAGCACCCGCAATGTGCCCAGTAATGACTCCTTCTGCAACTTGTACTGAGTTATGTGTATTGATAATGTATCTAAATATGATTTTAGATTCTTTTTATAAGGCCCATTGCTCCTACTACTATTGGAACTGTCTGGCTATCCTTCTTCTATATTGCTCTTGTTTCTGCCTGGAAATCCTGATATTTTATTACTTTGTTCCTCTCTTCATATGGCATCTGACCAGTTGCTTCCTGTTCCACTGGTTTCCCCTTAATTTGGAAGTCCTTTGCTCAATCTTGTTGTGGTGCTTCTGAATTCGATTTTCTACATTAAATCCTTCACATCGCAGGTACTCCATAACCTCAGTTTCTATTTCTTTAACTTCTCAATTACTAATTTCCTTTTCTACTTTTTCTCTTTGTCTTATTATTTTTTGTATTGTTAAGTTTTCCATGTCTATATTCCTTTGCCTCTATTTCTTTTCAAATAACGTTGGTGCTGCTCTTTTTGTATTGATTAGTTTTGCTTTCTCCTTTGCACAGATATTACACCATATGTTTCTTTCCCATGTTCATATTTCTTCTTCAAATGTCTGTTGATCTTCCTGTTTCTCCTTACTCTGGGGACTTAATCCGTCATGCTGTGAGGTAACCTGTGTTAGACCTTCTAAACCAAATTCTTCACTTCACAGGCACTCCATAACTTCAACTTCTATTTTTTTAACTTCTACTTTACTAATCCTTTCTACATTCCCTCTTTGTGATATCTTGTATTTACTGTGAAGTGTTCGATATATGGATGACTTTATATGTATTTCTCGTCAAATATCTTTGGGTCAGCCATCTTTATACTGATTAATTTGGCTTTCACCATTGCATAAATATTGTACCATATCAAGTCTTTGTTTCTTTCCCATGTCCATATTTCTTTTTTATATTTTTCATAAATTTCTAGGTTTTGTTGTTTATATTTTTGCACTTCCTCAGATGCTTCTTTTTCCAAACAGATCAAAGTTTCTTGGTCGATGTACTGTTTTTCACAAATCGGTTGTATTAATGAACCCAATTTTTTATCTGAGGCTTCTGACAGCGTTTCCTGTGGAAGTATTTTTCTTTCCTTTAATTTGTCTCTTTTTGTAGATCATGTGTCTGGAAATGCTGGGCTTTTTGCATAATAGTAACAGTTCATCATTTCCTTCTTATCTTCAACACTCCACTCTGTCATCTTTATGGCTGTTCTTTGGCCTAAAGTTTTTGTAATTTTTGTGGACTGCTACTTCCTTCTACAACAGGGGGGCCATCCTCCTCATGGACTTGCCTGGCCCCATTGTAGGAATGTTTCCATATTTTGAGGATTCTACACTGTCATTTTTCCAGTCCTGTGCCTACAGGATTGGGCACTTTGTTATCCTGGGTCTTGTGCACCCAGCTGCCTTTTTTAATTTTTGACGTACGTCTGTCCATGATATCTGCTATAGAAATACAGTCTATATAGTGGTGTCATCTTGGTGAGATTTTGTGAAAAACAGGGTCATTCTCATGAAGGTACTCACCAAGATTTGAGGCTGAATTCATTTTCAGAAACACTACTCTCCTTTGCTTGGTGACTTATAATATCTCCATTCAGACCTCTGTTTTCAATCTTTTTTAATTTCTCCAGATCTTTTGGGTTTCTAATACTATGATGGGAATGGACCCCATT
The DNA here is from genome assembly GCF_019279795.1 of Protopterus annectens. NCBI lineage: Eukaryota > Metazoa > Chordata > Ceratodontiformes > Protopteridae > Protopterus > Protopterus annectens. The sequence goes on from NC_056730.1 coordinate 7,813,783, forward strand.
CCTAAGTCAAAGTATGATTAAAGTTCATGAAATTAGTATTGTTTCAGTCTTTGATGTTACCAAATGTGCTCTTCGCAGCACTTGCAATGTGTCCAGTAATGACACCTTATGCAATTCGTCCTGGGTTACATGGATTGGTAACATATGTAAATACGATTGTAGATTCTTTTTTATAAGACCCATTGCTCCAACTACTATTGGAACTGTCTGGCTATCTTTCTTCCACATTGCTCACATTTCTGCCAGCAGATCCTGATATTTTATGACTTTGTGTCTCTCTGTACAAAAGACACTGTAGTTACTGGGTGTAGCAATTTCAATGATCAATGCTACTTTTGCCTTCTTTTTTTGGACCACTATATCCAGTTTTCTAGCATCCATCTTTTGAACTGTTTGTAATGGGTGATCCCATATGATGTATTCATCATCTTCTGTGATGATTTGTGGCTCATGTTTCCAGTGCTTTCCAGGGGTACATATCACACTGTCGAATTGTTAAAAGTTCAAACATCATATGGTCAAACCCATATTATAGAACTTTTAACAGTTCAAACATTTCAATGAGATCTCTGTACAGTGCAGAATGGGAAGTTTTCCCTTTCCTGCACTGTAGTACGATCTCGGAGATGGTATATTTAAAGAGTGGGGGGGGTGCAGGGGGGCTTGCCCTCTCCTTAAAATGGTCAGGTAGGTTTTTTGTGTTGTTTATATATTTTTTTTTACATTTTCAAATTGTTAAAAGTTCGATCATATGGGTTCGGCCATATGACGTTTGAACTTTTAACAAATCTGTAATGTAATATGAACCCGTTTCTCAGCCACTTCAGTACCGTAATGTTTGCACAATCCACAGTGCAACAGTCTTGCCACATTATTATACCTTTCAGCATACAGTCCTTCTGCCATTAGTATGTCACAACCAGCAATGACGTGTGCAACTGTTTCCAATTCGGTTTTACAAAACCTACATTTGTCTGTTTCTCCCACATGTTCAATGGACTTTGTATACCAGCGTGTACATAGCCCACTATCTTGGGCTGCCAGTATTAACCTTTCATCTCGGTTTGAATTAATTCTATATGACTGTTGCTGTTTTCCTTAAGAATCTGCATTAAAAGTCCAACTCTTCCCATGTTTCTTGAATTACCCCACTAACTTCATCATCATCTCTTTCCACTTTGAATTGTAGCTTTCTGCTTATGTTATGCATAATAGCTTTAACTGCATAGCTCTAAATCATCCTTTCAGTTCAGGTAATCCTAGACATCCTTCTTCTTTTGGAAGGATCAGCTTAACCCACTTGACTCTTGCCCTCTTCCCCACCCAGGTAAAATCTTTCATCTCTTTGTTAATTACTATCCACAACTTCTCCTTTGGTTGATAAGGACTAAAAATATTTTTACTGCCTGTATCTTGCCCTCCATATCCATAAGCAAGAGCTTTCAGTTTATCAGTTTATATATTATCTTTTGATTAGTTTCTTCCCATATATCGTTAGCTGTCATAACAGAATCCTTTTATTATGCATGCTCCTAAAAACTCCATTTTATCATGATGGGTATTGTTGAATCAATTCATGTGAAGATACATCATTTACAACTATAGCCTTTGTTTTATCTTCATTGATTTTTATATCCAGAAAAAACATGGAACTGTCTCAGAATGTTCCATAGGTTCATAGGTTCATAGGTAAGTACTAGGCTATCGGTGCAAGGGCCTACGTAAGCCTAGCCAACAAGGTTCCCTGGCTTACGCCACCCAAGAAAGTTATTTTCCTGTGCCACTGTCGAGCAGAGACACAGAAGTGATCCCCAGAGTGTATTTCTTATTTCCCATCCACTCATCAAGATTTTTCTTGAAGAGTGCCAATGAAGAACTTTGCTTGACATAGATGGATAGCCTGTTCCAGAGTATGGGAAGTCTCTGGGACAGGAATCTATCCCTCCAGCATGTCCTGTTTATTGTGGTGACAAGGTTTAGGTCCCTAGAGTGTGTAGTTCGGAGGGATTGGGATTTCTTTAGGTGTAGCATGTCCAACAGCTCTGGGTTTGACATAGCTTTATATGTTAGGCAGAGATCACCTTGGAGTAGGTGATATGCTACGGAGTAAAGCTGGAGTTTTTCAGACGGTCAGTGTAGGGCATTTGTTTGAGGCCAGTAATCCTCTTCGTGAGGTACTTCTGTGGCCTTTCCAGCTGCTGCAGATGTCTTGTGAGGTACATTCCAAAAGGGGCGTTGTACTCTATAATGGGTCTAATGAGTATCGAGTAGAGGGGAACAATGACCTCTTTCTTCCTGGATGAGAACCCTTTTATGATGAGGTGTGCCACGTAGCAGGACTTCCTGACTACTGTGGCGATGTGACTATCAAAGGAGAGACTACTGTCCACTTGGGTCCCAAGATCTCTTATCACACATTCGGTGTTAAGTAGATTGCTGCCTATGTAGTAGTTCATGGGTATAGAGTTTTTACCAAAGGGGATGACACTGCACTTTTTGGCATTGAGCTTGAGGCCATGGCTCTGACACCAGACATCTGTCTCATCGAGGCCCTTCTGTAGGATGTCCACATCATTTGGGGACTTGACTATGGCTCCTAGTTTGCAGTCATCTGTGAACTTCGTTAGCCAGAGGCCTTCTGTGTTAGCCTGTACTTCAGAGAAGTAGATACCAAACAGGAGAGGTCCCAGGACTGAACTCTGTGATACTCCACTTGTCACTGGTTTGAGGTCAGATTTGGAGTCTGTAACTTTTACAGTATAGGTTTTGTCAGTCAGCCAGTTGGCAACCCATCTTGTGATGTAGGAATTTATACCTAGTTTAGTGAGTTTAGCTATAATTCCAGAATGGGGGATGGTGGCAAAAGCCTTGGCGAGGTCAAGATAGGCTGTGTGAACCACCTTACCCTCATCTACGGCTTTGATCACTGCCTCAAAGAAGTCAATCAGGTTCAGGAGGCATGATCTGCCTTTCACAAACCCGAACTGAGTGGGATCCAGAGTTTGGAGGTTACCAATGTCTTTGTTTATGAGTTCCATGATGATACGTTCCATGGCCTTGCAGACCAGGCTCGTCAGGCTAATATGGCGATAGTTCCCGGGATCAGTGGTGGCTCCCCCATTGTGGAGTGGGATAACTGTTTCTGTGTGCCATTCAGTGAGCAGAAAGCCTGATGCAAGGCTATTATTGAACATGGTGCTTAGGCAAGGAGCCAGTTCGTTCTGAAGTTCATGTAAAACGCAGCCTAGGATGTTGTCTGGTCCCATGGATGCTGTGTTTTTGGCTTTAGAGAGTGCAGATTTTACCTGCATAGTTGTGATTACAGGGACTCTGCATTTTTCCTGTATAGATATGGGCACTTTAGGGGGTGGGGGTGGGGGGGTAAAGTTAGCACTGAACCTATCTGCCAGGATGTTGGCAATATCAGTTGGTTCTGTAATTTTCATGCCGTTGTGCTGTAACTCAGAGCAGATCTGGGTGTTGCCATTGAGATTCTTGACATAGCTATAGAATGCTTTGTGGTTGTCCTTAGAATTAGTGGCGATTTTGTTTTCGTAGCTAGCTTTGGAGGATCTTATAAGGGATCTCACCTTCTTACTGAGGCTGACCTGGGAGCTCCTCCACTCATGGGATTTTACTCTCTTTTGCAACAGTTTCTTCCTTCTGCTGTACAGTTTGTTTATGGGAGGGGACCACCAGATCGGCTTCCTTTTTTTGGAGGATAGTGTCTTGGTTCTGTTTGGGATAGCACGATCCATGCACTCGTGTAAGTGGTTATAGAGTGCATTTGTGTAGGATTCAGCAGTTGTAACTGTATTGTCCATCTGCATGGGTGTCATGAAGTTCACCACTTCTGCCTTAAGAAGCATGAAGTTGGCTTTGGAGAAATTTTTTACCGTAGTTTCTTTAATGGGGGGTGGGATGTGGATATCAAGGGTGATTAGCTTATGGTCGGATAGGACGAACGAGGAGTTGACTTCAGGTGTGGAACACCAGTCACTCATGTTGGTAATGACTAGGTCTAGGATATTGCTGCCCCTGGTGGTGGTGTGGATAAGTTGATCCAGGGCATTGGAGTTTATGAATTCCAGAAAGCGTTGAACTAAGGAGTTGGTAGACTAGTAGTTTTCCCAGTTAATGGTGAAGTAGTTGAAGTCGCCCATTATTAGGGTGTTTGGTTGAACCCTAATATTTTCCAGTGCATCAAGAAAAGAGGTGTGGGAATCCTGGGGCATGGTGGGGGATCTATAGCAAGCTACAATTTGGATTGCAGTTTTGCCCAGATGTAGTTGCACTTGGATAACCTCGGATGCATTATGCTGAGCAACTAGCCTGGAGGTGTGGATATCCCTAATGAATATGGACACACCTCCGCCTTTGGTGTCTCGGTCCAGGTTACCTGGCCGAAAAGTGTGGTATGAGTTGTAGCCTGGTAGTGCAGGGGTGCTCTCTGGAGCATTGAACCAGGTCTCAGTCACTGCGCAGATATCGATGTTCTCCATTTTAAGGAGTGCCTCGAGTGAGTGCATTTTGAGATTTAGACTTCTAGGATTGAGTAGTATTACTATCAGTTTTACCACAATACTCAATCAAATGTTTTCTGTGTATCAACACCTACCAACATCAGTATTTTTTTATATTCTACTTCACTCTGGATCATCGTTATTCTATTAATATTGTCAACCATTTGTCTCCCCTCCACAAAAATACATTGATTCATATCTATCAGTTTTGGCAACACCTTTGCCATTCTTTTAGCGACTATAGACATAAACACTTTATAATCATGGTTTAAAATTGAAATTGGCCTGTATGAAGCTGGATCTTATGGGTCTTTACCATCTTTAGGTATTAAGCCACCACAGGTTTATCCAGGATGTTGGTACTTCCCGTTCTTTTAAAATGTTGTTTAACAAAATCTTCCAGATCTTTATCACTTTCCTCCTGCCTAGTGTCTAAACTTCCACCAGAATTCCATCTGTTCCTACAGATTTATTATACATCACCATTTTTATCTCCTCTCCTCCTATTACCTGTTATTTTTTGAGTGTCATTTACCTATAACCTTAGCGTATTTAAGCTTCCCATAAATATTTCCATTTGTGCTTTTTCTTGATTTTCCCCACTTCTCTGCTTTATACAAATTTTCATCAAATTTCTGATATATCTGTAATATCTCTGCAGGATCTTTTGTTATTTTCTTGTTATATGCTCCCTACATTCGGCAATGGCCCTTTTTACTTCCCATTGCTTAAGTTGTCGTGCCATTTTTGTGCTCCAGAGTTGTCAAAAAATAGTTGCATAATAGCAGTATTTTTAACCTCATGCATATTATCCAGGTACTCCCTTATTTTCTTTTTAACACCCTGCAGTTGTACCTCTTCTTCTTCTGTGAGATTCCCCTTATTCTGTAATGCCTTAACCTTTGTCAACCCCTCTAAGTAATTCTTGTTACTTCTTAAACATATCTCTTTCTCTTTTATTTCTATTTCTAGTCTGTTTTTAAACTCCACAATCATTTTATCCCGCTAACTAGCTATAACTTCTGGAGTACTTTCTACCGTCTGTAGTAATTCCTGAATAATTTTCACAACCTTGTCCCTAAAATTCCTCTCTTTTTAACAGGTAGGTGGGGAAGCACCAATGTCTGATCATTACTTTATTAACCTGCATTTCTATCATAGTAATTATTGTTGCACGATCTGAAATAGTTATTGTATGTGTGTCAAAGTTCAAACAATGACAATACACTGTTCTCTCACCCAGAAAGTGTAAAAAATAAAAACACTTTTATTTACCAGGTTGAGCACTTTCATTCTAAAAAGAACTTCATCAGAATCTGGTTATATTAAGATAGGCAAGAATTTAAACACTGTCAGCTTTAATTATTTAATTGTTTTATTAGTTTTAGCTTGTGATTGATCTGCGTATTATGACAGTATTATATAAATGTTTAGTAAAGATGAAGAAGTTATGATTCCATAGAAAATGCTCTTGCCAGTTTGTATACGCATTAAACTGTTGTTTGCTGCCTACTTTACCTTTGGATATTTTAAATTGTGACTGCTGTGTTTCCACACTTGGATTTATTTTGCCTGCTGCCTGCTGTTTGCTGCCTATTTTACCGATAGATATTTTGAACTGTGACTGCTGTGTTTCCACACTGGTGCTTTTCTCTAAACTTATAAACAGACTGACTACCACATTCATACATGTTAACACTCTGGCTGTTCTCTCAAAATGGCACTGCTGCCTGCACATGCTCTCTATTTATATGCACTTGCCCTCACTTTGAAATGGTTCTTAAAGTACATACACAAGTTCTGATCTACATCCTCCCTCTTTGAGAAATAGTCCGTATACGAAATGACAGTATTCAATGACATGCAATTTACAGAAATGATCTTTGGACATGCAATTATACAGAATTAATTATTTGATATGCAGTCAAACAAAATTAGACACATATAAAACAATCATGTCCAAGTTGCTGTGTATTTTACACTAGGTCTGGAAATACGACCTGATCATGTAACATAAAAATCAGAATTGGATCTAGCAACGGGGGCTGTCTTTAACAAATGTTCAATTTTGGGGACATCTGACACCTCATCAAGAATGGGAATGGATACTGAGACATGTTCTTCGGTATGAACATTGTCAGGGTTGCTCTGAGATCTAGAGTGTGTATCACAGGTATGATGCTGCAATATCACTTCTGATACAGGAAGAAGATGTCTGCAGTTTTTCCTGTATTCTATACTCTCAGATTCCAGTAAGTAGGATCTCGGCTCGGCACATATACCTCTCACTTGACCAGTTCGATCAAAGCCTTTTGCTGTTTGCATCCTCACTGTCTCTCCTTTTAACGGACAAAGAAATCTGCTCATTTTATCATAGCTGGACTTCTGAGAAGAATGCTTCTTAAAAAGTTGGGTTTTGAGTGCTCTGTTGTTTTTAACATTAAGCACCAACAAACTAGAACTGATAGGCAAGGTTGTTCTGGTTTGCCTAGATAGAAGTCTCTGAGCAGGCGAGCCAAGTAGGTTGTCACAGGGTATATTTCTGAGATTAAGTAAATTCAAGAAGATATTTGTATTGTCATGCTTTGACTTCTCTAGTAATGACTTTGCACTCTGTACTGCACGTTCGGCAAGGCCGTTTGACTGTGGGTATACAGTACTACTAGCAACATGAATAAAGTCACACTCTTTTGTAAATTTCTGAAACAATTGACTGGTAAACTGAGAACGATTGTCAGAAATAACTTTGTCTGGACTACCATGGACTGACAAATGACATTTCATCTTAATAATAGCATTGGACATTAGGTTACGTAGCAAATTGATCTTAAACCAGTTTGAGTAAGAGTCTACCAACACTAAGTAATGCTGATTGTTCCACTCAAATATGACAGTGGCTACTGTTGACCAAGGTAGCTCAGGAATTTGGCTTTGCTGAAGTGGCTCTTTTTGCAAATACGGCTTTGTACTGTTGCACACTGAACAAGAAGAAAGCACTTTATCAATGTCGCACCCTTCTTTTGGTAGAATCAGAACCTGGGTGGCTGTGATGCAAAATCTGAATGGATTCATGCTATAAGGAAGTAGGAACAATAACTTTTGGACATTTGAAAATTATACCATCTTCCATCAGCATCTCATCTCTGTATGGAAAGTAAGGCTATACTTCTGGCTTTACACAGGATTGCTTTGACTGCCATCCTACATTGATGAAGTGGTTGAGCTTTTGTAAAATTAGATCAGTCTTTGTATGATCTCTCAGCTCATCAAATCTTGTGGTAGAAAAATGACGCACTTCCATGACATCAAAGTCAAAATTCTCTACATCAAAAGATAAAGAAGTTTACTTTTTGTAAATACCATTTTGAAATTATATTTTTGCAATTTGAGCATCATTCTTTGTAGTCTTGCTGGAGCTGAATGCATAGGTTTCTTTAAAATAGTGACTAGAAGTTGACGGTCAGTTTTGATTTGGATAGCTTGGTCATAAATATAATCATGGAACTTCATACATGCGAACACAATTGCCAAAAGTTCCTTCTCAATTTGAACATACTACATGTCAGTTTGGGTAAGAGTTCTAGATGCACAGGCAAAAGGTCTGCCCTCTTGAAGAATAACTGCACCAAGACCAAACTTTGAAGCATCGCAGGAAAGAACTACTGGTTTGTGGACATCATAGGACCTTAATGTAGGCGGGTTAGCAATTTGCTGTTTGAGTTTATCAAATGCTGTTTGGTGTTGTTCTAACCATGACCAGGCAACATTTTTGTGTTAGCTCTCTCTTAAAGGGGCTGATAACTCACTAAAGTCAGGGATACATTTCCCCAAATAGTTAACCATACCAAGAAAATGCTGTATGGCTTGGACTTTGTCTGGAGCTGGCATCTCAAGAATGGCTGCTTGTTTAGAAGGATCTGGTTGTAAGCCTGTACTGGTAAATAAATGACCTAAATAATTACCTTCTGGTAGTCTGAATTTGCACTTGAGGATTGAGCTTTAAATTCACTTCACACACACTGTCAAGAACTTTCCTGAGGTTTTTGTCATGCTCTGCTTCACCATTGCCTCCAGCCAGTAAATCATCAACTATTATAGTACACGGGTAGCCTGAAAAAAGTTTGCCCTATTGCAACGCTGAAATAGTTCACTGGCAGAATTTATTCCAAAAGGCATCCTGAGGAATCTGTATCTACCAAATGGGGTACTGAATCTAGTCAGTAGTGAAGATTTGCGGTCAAGCATTACTTGCCAAAATAAACTCTTTGCATTTAAGACAGAAAAAACAGTGGCAATTGGTGTGAGGGTTGCAATCTCCTCAACTGTAAGTATAGGATGATGAGGTTTTTTAATGCCTTGTTCAAGTCTCTTGGGTCAATGCATATTCTGATTTCATCTGAATTTTTCTTATGAGTAGCTACCATGGAAGACACTCATGCAGTTGGTTCTGTGACTGGACAAATCATACCTTGCTGCACCATTTTGTCTAACTGGACCTTGACTTTGTCCTGCATAGCTATTGGAAATGACCACTGGACTGACCTCTGAGTCTACTTTCATGGAGTACACAAGTGGAAGTTTGCCTAGCTTTTTGTCGAACACATCAGCATACTATGAGAAAATAGCATCACTGAAGCTGGAACTGGGACATGTGCTTACATGATGATCTTCTCTGGTAAAAGAAAGCAGTTTCATTCTCAAACTGTCTCTGAGACCTAATAAAGACTGCACAGGTCTTTTGACTACATAAAATTGCAAGCTGTAACTGTTCCCAGACAAATAGCATGAAAGCACTACTGAGCCTTTGGTTTGAATCTCTTCACCTCCATAACCAACAAGCTTTGCACAATTGACCAAATTAAGTTGCTCACCAGTTCTCACTTTAGCAAATGTTTCTGCTGACATTATATTACACTTTGAACCAATGTCTACATTGAGCTCTGTGGGTTTACCATTGATCAGGACAGTAGAAAAAAACTTCATTCTTTCCCAACAAATCTACTGCATTAACCCTTTCACCAACCACTGAAACACCATCTACATAGAAAATAGGGCTGCAGCTTTCTATATGATCAACCTGATTTTTTGAGGGACCTTTCTTACTAATTGAATGAGGCTTGCTTGATTTACAAAACTTTTGAAAGTGGTTCCATTTTTTACAATTGTGGCATTGCTGACCAAATATTAAGCACTTCTCTGTTTTAGTCTCACGATTGACTCCACAATTACAACAGTTAACAATAAGACTTGACTTGGGTTTTCCTGATTCGCCCTTATACTGTACTGAGCATGCTCTTCTTACTGAGCTAGTCTTCAAACTTGTTAGAAAACTACGGGTTCTCCCTGCCAGACCCGCAAGAGTTGCTGCTTCCGTGTGCTTAGGCCTATTTCTGCTTGCTATGTGCTGTATGCTGTCTGCATTTGCTCTAGAGGCTGTTGAAACCATGCTATTATCAATTGCAAGCATATTTGTTGACCTTTGTGTGAGTCCATGGACTTGACAAATCTCTATGGCCATGCCCAACTTTAAATCACCATCACTGAGCAAAATCTTTTCCACTGCTCCACCCCTCAAGTCACCAAATCTGCATGTTTTCGCCTTATTTCTTAAGTCAGTGACACAACTGGCTTTTGGTCTCCTGTACAAAACAAGTGCCTTTCTGATGTAACATTTGTCTGGGGATTGTATATTTCTCTAAATTCACATTTTAAGCATTCAGGGTCCTCCCTTGATTCAGCTGGTACCACAATATGGCAGTTTTCCCGCCTCTCCTGCTTATACTTCTGGTACATACACAAATGAATGTTCTCTTTCAATAGCCTCTGACCCAGCTAAGTTAAGGAAAATGAATGCCCTTGTATGTGCATCTTTGTCAGAAATAGCTGCTTGTATGAACATATCGTATTCCTGCCTCAAATACTCTCCTTTTCTCTGCTATATTATGATCAAACACAAGTCGACTAGGTTAGCAAAATGCCTCTGCCATATCAAACAAAGCACAGTAGTGAAGGTGCTTGAAATTATGTATGAACATACACACGTAAATATATATGCTAGAACTTTATGCCAGTACTTGTAATTATTCCCAAAAGCACAACAAACTCTTTGAAATAAATGCACTTTGCCAAATAAATCGCCGTAGCACAAGATCACTTTAAAATCAGTGTACATTGTGAAACCACTCCTTATCAGCGTAAGAAATATTTCAAAATGACTGCACTTTGCGAATAAATTGTACACAATTTTTACTAAAAAACATGCAGTTGACTTGCTTTTAAGTTTAATTTGCCCTTTCTATAGGACTCGTTATGCCTTTTTAATCTCTTATCATGCTCATCATACCTTTCTTGTGCCTGTTTTACTTTGAACATGTTTGTTATGCAAGTCAAAGTTAATTCAGAGCCAAATATGAATATCTCTGTTAATTTTATCAAATACTGTAATTTTGAACATTTTGTTTAATTAATAATGTGGTTTATGCCTTTCTTTTGATTATTAATATGTTTTGTGATACTCATTTGATTAATAATGCATTTTGTGCCTTATAAATGTGCAGTTTCATTTTCTTTGCCAAATAAATCATTTGTGCAGGTTTTTTTTATCTTAAATTGGCTTCTGGCCCTTTTTTGTTTGTCTGAGCTCCATTTCACTCAACCAGCTTAATCTGCCTTCACCTTCAACTCTGCATCTCATGGCTTGAAGAAGTTGTTCTCTTAATACCACTTCTGACATCATGTCACTCATCAGGTCAGGATAAAACAGATGAACATTCATGGGTTCGGTTCAAGCAGCTTTGTTACACACAAACACTTCAGGAACGAGGCTTTGTAATAAAAACTTAAATAAACTTATAAACTGACTACCACATTCATACATGTTAACACTCTGGCTGTTTTGTCAAAATGGCATTGCTGCCTGCACGTGCTCACTATTTATATGCATGTGCTTACATCTGGAAATGCTTCTTAAAGGTACATACACACGTTGTGATCTACACACTCTGCATTAATCTGTTGCATTACAGCGACCATGAAACAGTGGCAAACCAGTCTACAACTAAGCCGTGATAAAAGAAAATTATTATCCCAGGGGTAAGAACTCAAAGGAGGATATTCCGGGGTGACTCTTTGACAGCACAGCTCTTTGGCCTTACCCTTAACCTATTAAGCTGTCTACTTAACAGATTAAGTCATGGTTACAATTTGGTTTCAGAGAACAACTAAATGCAAAGATCATCTTCTCTTTATGGATGATGTACAGCTGTATATTTCATCAGATCAGGAACTGAAAGCACATCTGCAAGTGGTTAAACCTTTCTCAGACAATATAAGAATGTAATTTGGTCTTGATAAATGTGCAAAAGCAACATTTAAAGCAGGAGAGCTGCAGCACCAAGAAAATATCAGTCTGGGACAGGAAAGTGATATAAAGAAACTTGAGCAGGAGGGAGTGTATAAATATTTGAAAATTGACGAAGGATCAGCAATAAAACATGAACAAATGTGAACAAAACTCAGCAAGGAATATTTTAGAAGACTAAAATTAATACTGGAAACAGCCCTGACATATAGAAACAAAAACAAATTTGCTCTTCCTGTTCTAACTTACAGTTTCAGGGTGATTGACTAGTCCCAAAAGGTACTGGATGAGTTGGACAGGAAAACAAGAAAGAATCTTCATGCTTATTAAATAATATATAAAAAATCAGTGTATACTAAGATTATTTATTCCTTGTTCTGAAGGAGGTATGGGCCTCCTCAAAATTGATTACATGCAAACATCTGCAATTGTAGGTTGCATAAATGTCTGCTGACTTCACCAGATCCAAACATAGTAAAAGTTTTAAAACACGAGGAGAACAAATCTAAGATAATGTCACTGCTTAGTTTATCAGATGCATATCAAAGTCAAGTGGGAATGGAAATCAGACCAGAAGTAGAAAAAAATCAGACAGCAAATAAATGTGCCAAAAAACAAAAGAAAGATTGTAAAGAGAAGGATCAGATGAGAAGGTAAGGAATATGGAAAAGGCAAGGATATAGTTACTACAGACAGTTCCTGGAACAAACTCATGTCAATCAGGATCTGATGCAGGAATGGTTAAGGAGAGGTGAATTTAAACTAAAAGGAAGGTTAACATTGCCAGCCCAAGATAGTGTACTATGTACATGTTGGTTTACAAAGTCAGGTGTAAAACAGAACTGGAAACAGTCATACATCTTGTTGATGGTTGTGACGTACTAATGGCAGAAGGACTGCATACTGAAAGGTATAATAATGTGCCAAGACTGTTGCATATGGGATTGCACAAACATTACAATATTGAAACAGCTGAGAAACATTGGAAACATGAGCCACAAAACAGCTGAAAAAATTGATGTGAGAAAAAGATACAGAAGTGCATGAAAACAAGACGAATATAGTATTGATCAGTGAAATTGCTACACCCGGTGTTTATAGTGTCTTATGTGAAAAAAGACAAAAAAAGTCATAAAATTTGAGGATTTGCAGACAGAAATGAGGAGGCAATGTGGAAGAAGAATACCCAGACAGTTCCAATAGTAGTAGGAGTATTGGGCCACATTAAAAATAATTTACAGTTATATTTAGATATGCTACCAATACACGTAACTCCATATGAATTCGTGAGTCAATTCTGGGCAGATTGCAAATGCTGAGAAGAGTGCTCTTGGCTAACATCAAAGACTGAAACAATACTAATTTCATGATCTTTAATCATACTTTGACTTAGGAAAGGTTCCCATCATGGTACTAGAAAGCCAAAAGACTTCAAGAAATTAAACCAGTAGAACCTCCTTCATTCTTACCACTACTCATTCACTTTCACTCCCATTAATATTTTACTTTAAATCCATAACCATGGAACAAGTCAAAAACGAACTAAAAACGTGCCTAACCACTTTAATAACAGCAATCACATTATTCACACTAAGTATCACAGACAAGATCACAGCTCGAATAAATGATACGTTGAAAAGAAAGATATTTACATAAAACCACAGCAGCATTCAACATATCAACCAAAGGATGGAGAAGCTGCAACTCATGTATACGAATAATAAAACCATTTTCTTTATTAAAGTTAGGTCAGTGCTTTCATGATGTATCCTATCACTTCATCAGACCATACTGACAAACAAAGCTACTACAAAATTTATACTACTCATTCCATTAAGACCATTGACCAGTCAGTGCATGATAGTAATTAAGAATCAATTCAACATTCCACCCAACATTTAAAGGCAGAAATACCTTTTTACTCTGCATTCATGAAAACCAAATGAATAATTCTTAAAACAATAACAAATTCAAAATATCAACTCCTTCATTAAAAGTCTTAAGTAAACACACTAAAAACTGTGATTTCATCTATTTAAAAAGCCTTCTATTTTTTTTTAAATTGGTTTCAAGGGAATTCTATCATTTAGGCCCTTACCCCTATCTGCTCTTAACCTAATGATCCATCTTGTCTCAAATGTTTCAGTATCATTCACTATGTCCCGCCACATTCATTTCTCTAATCTTCTCTATTGCCAAGAATCTGAACGTGTGTGGGTCCTTCAGCGGAAACATGTTTTGCTAGAGCATTGGTCCGAACCTTATTCTTAATATTTAGCAGATGTTCTCTTATTCTAAACCTCATCCTTTGGTTTGTCTTTCCCACATAAAAAGCTGAGCAGACATTACAGATTGCCAAATATACCACATTAGAAGTGTTGCAGTCAGCTACTACATTAAACTTGAACTCTGTGGTCAAGTCAGGATGTTTAAATAAATTGGTAGTGTCTATATATGTGCACTGATTGCATTTAATGCAACGTTTAGTACCTTTTATAACATCAGCTTCAGCTTCCTTTCTACCCTCAGGATAGCACAGAATTCTTTTTAATGACTTCTTATTCTTAAATAAAAAATTTGGCTTATCCTCCACTATTGTTCTGATATCTAGATCATGTGTTAATACTGGCCAATATGTCTTAATAATATCTGTGACTATATTTGTATCCCTTGTGAAATGTGTTGGTACTCTAACCACAGTGTTGGTATCTCTAATACGTTCATTATTTTCATCTTGTGATGAAAAGTAAGGTTTTCCTACATTACTTTGCATAGTCACCGTCTTCTCTAGAATCTCCTGAGTAGAAAGTGTAACCTCTTTCCTCAAATCTAGTCCTAAGAAACATTAATTCCTTCCTAAACCCATCATCATTAGCCCTTAACCTTCAGGTCCTTAAAGCCTGTCCCTTAACTACATTTTTGAAGATATGTTTAGGCTGCATACTCTTTGTGAAGTAGCGTATTCCTGTGGCAATCTTTTCTGTGTATTCTAGTGGAGAAATTCCCCTTATGATCCTTATAGACCAAAATATCAAGGAATTCAATCTCTGTCGCTGTGAACTTTTGATGTCAAACTTGAGGAAGTTGGTGTTATTCTCTGTATCACAGTGAAAATGTTTCAGTTCAACCTCATCACCACACCATAACAAAAAAAGATCACCCACGAATCGCCTATAAAATATTACTTGATGCCATTTACTTGAATTCAGGATGTGATTATTCTCCCATGCTGGCATCACTAAATTCTCATAACTGTTGGCACTAGAAGTGCCCATGGCTACCCCCTCTCTCTCTGTACACAGAGTTTATGTTCAACATATATAACATTGTAAGTCAGCACTAGCTCCATCAAAAAACATAGGAGGACTGTGCATTTATTGTTATATGTCTTATCTGCCATCAAATATTGTCTAAGTAGTTCTACCCCAATTTAATTGGGAATGGAGGTAAAAAGGGAATGTACGTCCAATATTACAAGTAATATTGTTTTGTGTTTGCTATCAAAACGCTGCACAAAGGTATACAAATCTTCCAGAAACTGTTTAGAATCTCTCAAAATATGAGAATTTCTTTCAACTTTTGGTCTTAAGTGCTTTTCTATATAAATTGATAGTGGTTCAATGGACCAATTACTTCCAGATACTATTGGTCTTAAAGGAGAGAATGTTGAATTTTTATGAGTTTTGGGAAACCCATGTATAGTGGGAACAAGAGGCTTAGAAACCTTAAAATAATTATAGTAATCTGCAGTGATTTCACTGTTTAAAATACATTCATATAAAATATCATCAAGTCTTTTCAACATGGCATTCATTTCATCACAATTAATGGCTCTGTATACTATAGTATCACTTAGCATGGTGTTCATGGTATTATAGTAATAATCACTGTTCATAATTACTATCAGTCTGCCTTTATCAGCTTGTTTAATCACTATAATGTTATCTAGCTGTAATTGTTTCAAGGCTTTATATTCCTTTTTACTCAAATTGTGTGTCTTATAACATCTATCAGGTTTGTTCAAAGCATTAAAAATCTCATTCTGACATAAATTAATGAAAACATCCATCACAGGATTGTTAAATGGTAAAAATGTGCTAGATTTTTTAAAGCACTTCCGAGTATCATCATGCGTACCATTTTTAAACATCATTTTCAATAAAACATTCCTGCTAAACAATCTGAAGTCTAAAATGGCATCAGTTATCTTGGTGCTTTGAGTTGGTATAAAAGACAGGCCTTTCTGTAGCAGGCTTAGTTCATCAGATGATGAACAAATGTTCCAGACTAAACATCATTTTTCCAAGTTCTTTTGGCTGCCCTGGATGTTGGTGACTCCTATGGAGCTTTTCTCTTCATACGACTTCTGCTGAACTACCTGTCTCTGCTGATCATCTGCCCCTTCTTCCCCTGTTTCAGTCAAAACGTCAGTGTTCTTGTCTGTGGACCCCAATACATATTCAGCGACTACATTTCCTCTAGTTTTCTTACTTTCTTCAGTCATCATGGTTGCTGATTATGCTTAATTACTATCATGCACTGATTGGTCAATGGTCTTAATGAGTAGTATAAATTATGTAGTAGCTTTGTTTGTTGGTATGGTCTGATGAAGTGATGGGATACATCAGGAAAGCGCTAACCTAAATTTAATAAAGACAACAGTTTTATTATTCATATACATGAGTTGTGGCTTCTCCATCCTTTGGTTGATACGTTGAATGCTGCCGTGGTTTTATTTGAACATTATTCACCCTGTATTCTTTAAGCTAGGATGATAATCACTATCACAACCCCATGCTTATATATTTAATCTTTCTATAACAACAAGTTCCATTTTATCCCTGTACAAGCACACCATCATAATGCCACCTACCTAGGACATCTTCACCTAAAATAGCTAATGATTATCACCCAACTGCCAACATAGACCATATAGCAAAACTATTGGAAAATAATCATAAATATGAGGCTTTCTAATTCAATATGAAATTCTCTCCCAAAAGCAACAAGGATTAAGACCCATATATGGTACCACTACAGTTACATTTTCCCTCACTAATAACATTAATTTTAAAAAAAGTAAAGTTGAAAGGTGCAATTTTTCTCGACCTAAAAACATCTTTTGAATGTGTTGACCACAACGTCCTCCTACTAAAGCTTGCCAATAGTAGATGTCTGAATAGTTTAAAAGCTGGATATATTATAAGTGATGTATTATATGATATATATTATAAGTGATGTATAATGTTTGCATCTACAATTGTGTCAGCATGCTTTGTAATGTATGTTTGCAACTGAGATTGTGTCGGTATGATTTATTTTCATTTATAGAATTTTAAGATTGCCTGTGTCATACATGATAATTTAATTGAGATGTTTCTTGCTTAAAAAAGATTCTCCAGAAGACTGAGGATAAAATTCTTAGATTTTTCTACGTGTCCCCCAGCTATGAGCACCACTACCTGACAATAAATAAATCATCTGACTTCCAAATGACCCCAGAGACACCTTTGTATTGAACACCTTAACCTACAAACAATTAAATGACCACCACTGCCCAATATACAAAAAACTCCAACACTTTAGAAGTTCCTTATATGCTCTAAAGAGTACTAATGAAACTCCACTCATCTGACCACCTGGCACTTTTACAATAACAGAAAAGTAATTTTATAAATTAATCCTGGGGAAACTGCAAATCTGCATCTGACCAAATTACGTTCTGCAAATCTCTCAAAAAGTATCTTAGGCAAAGAGAACAATACAATTGCTTCAACAACCATGCATAAGCATTAATGCTGCTCTCTGCACCCTAACCCACCCATCCCCAAGACATAATTATCCACACTCGGTACCAGGAGATGACCCAGAAAAAGTGCAACCAAATCAGGTTGTAGAAATCAAGATACTCTATCACCAACTGCATCTTTCTGTTACCATATGAACCATGATAATTTTAACTCTTCTCTACTTGCCAATTCCAATTTTCATTTATCTTCCTTTTTCACATTACACAGTATATACCAATTTGCTGTTCTAATCTTGTAGGTCTTTCTTTTGCATATAATTATTGTAATCTCTTAGTAGTTTATTGTGTGCCATTGTTCTGCTAAATATTACCAATAAGGCCCAGGTCACCCCAAAAACGATTCTTGAAACAAATGTAACTATTCTGTTAACAAATATAAAATAAAATAGTATAAAATCCATTTTTTGAAATAATATAGTTTGAATGCTGCTGATATGTGGTGAATTTTTTTTAAGCTTGGAATGGTGATTAGATAATATGTTTGTGCAAGTAATATATCTGTTGCAGTATCTAGAGTATATTCATAAAGTGACTAGTTTGCTCTGATTTTAAGGGTACAGCAGTACCTGACTATGTTGAGACTTTCAAATGCAGTGTTGCATTTTTTACTGGTAGAGGTCACTAAACCTCATTGAGCAAGGTGCTAAGATATTTAACCATGCTGACAATTGATATTATATTGCCAATTATTTTTGAATAAGAATTATGTGTCCAAATTCTCACCCTTTTCTACTATTATGAGGTATTTGATTCAGGAGTTCTGGCACATAGTATGCCTATATGAAGTAGTAAGTCATCTATTTCCTGGAATAGTCAAGTTCTTATATAGTAGGTATTTAAATCTTAAGGAACTATTAAATATACTACTATACAGTATAGATAAGAGGATGGTGGATTCTTATGCTTGTGGTAATTGCAAAGTTTGTAGAAGAATAAGGAATATTTCCTGTACCATTATCAATGGATGAAAGATTGCGTGTAAGGGTAGATTTATGTCCAAGTCATGTGGGGTTATATACATAGTGGGCTGCAGTTGTGAGGTTACAAGGTGGTATATAGGACAAACCAGGAGGGCAGTGAAGGTGAGAATATTGGAACATTTGGAAGACATCCGCAATACAAATTTTAGAAGTCCAGTTGGTGAACATTTTTGTAGTACACATGGAGGGGATGACAGTTCTTTTTTCTTTAGCATTTTGGCCAGCCCAGTATTATCTAGAGGAGGTGATTTAAACCAGAAGATGAATTCATTAGAAGGCAAGATTGGTACTTTCTCCCTAGGGGACTAAACTTAGAAGTTAATTTAATATAAAATGTTCATGATTCTGTTAGAAGGGTCAACATGGGTTATTTTACATTGTTTAATGTTCAATGTATTTGTAATATTTATATTAATAATTTGCAGTATTTTGAACATTATTTGATATATAAATATTATTTCGTAATGTTAAGTGACGTCACATCAGTCACTATAATGCAGCATGGTCTTGTGCGCTTTAAGAATTAATTGATTGTAACTGATTGTTTAATGAGTAAGGGGTTCACCTGGTCTTTTTATTGTGAATGTGCACTTGCATTTGTATCCTTGAAGGCGAAAGGCCGAGGTACCAGATGTCTGTTTGATGCTAGTAAAGTACTTTACAACTACTGCTATTTGCGTTTTTTTCATCGTCTTCTTCAATTTTGGCTGCTGGTTTTTATAATGACAAATGTAACTACTCTGTTAACAAATGTAAAATAAAATAGTATAAAATCCATTTCTTTCAAATAGTATAGTTTGAATGTTGCTGATATGTGGGAAATTTGTTTAAGCTTGGAATGTAAGGGTATGGCAGTACCTGACTATGTTGAGACTTCCTAATGCAGTGTTGCATTTTTTACTGGTAGAGGTCACTAAACCTCATTGAGCAAGGTGCTAAGATATTTAACCATGCAGATACTTGATATTATATTGCCAATTATTTTTGAATAAGTTTGTGGTAGGCATATTAAAATCATTTTGTAATTATTATAGCTGAAGATAATAGGGTTACTCTTATTTGGATTGGGGATAGATGTTAGATGTGTTCTGCAAGTGGACAAAGTGTGATACTTTGAGTGCTAATTACCTGAGGCACAAGACACTGTTTCCCATAGGAAATCATTGTCAATGACATTTCTGTGTGAGTAGCAGTGGTGATGCCCTATTTTTTTAGAGATTTTTCTCTCTTCTTCTGGTTGGTGCAACCATGGAGTTGATACATAGGGGAGTGCAGGATGGCTTGCTCCCTTGCAAAAACACTTAAGAGTAACTTTTCATGCTTTAGACTTTCTGGTGCTGGGTTTCAGTGATTTTTAATATCAGGGTTTTAGTGTTCAAGAATCCAAAATGAAGCTAAGTTACGGAGCATATTCAAAGATGTTTGAAGACGTTTTTTCCTGCAGTGACATATCTCCTACATATCGTATGTTGCCGTGGTCACCCCTGTGATTAGACATAAGATTTATGTATATATTAAATATTATTGAGTCCAGTATTGATCTTTGGGATACTTTCTTAACAACAAAAAGGAGTGAATAGATACTATTCTTATTTGACTTCATCATGCCTGTTACTGAGTCAGCCTTGATACCATTAGGTTTCTGGTTGAAGGCTATTTTTTTATGTGTTTAGTACCCATTAGTGGCTTATGGTTAAAAACATTTTTAACAAGTCAATGAAATCACCAGCAATAATGTATCATTCATCATGCTTTTCACAAATGGATTTTGTAAGTATTTTAAGAGAATTTTATTAATAGAAAAGCTTTACAATATACACACACCAAGAACTAAGAAGCTTAGATTAATCACTGTGTGCACAAAGTTGTTACTAGACTATAGTTTTTAAGGCTTTGGAGAGCATGTTTGGAGTAACAGTCAGTCTGGACTCTTTAGGGTTCAGTCAAGTTGTCTCCTTTATATAAGAGGCTAATATGTGCTTCTTTCCACATTTTTTGGAAAATTATGTCTTGAAAACATGTTTTTTAAGTTTTGTGAGGGGGATTGTAAGGTCATTGACTGCCAGATTGAAGAATGTTTGGGACAATATATCCAAATATGGTAGGCCAAAATTTTTTGTTTTCATTAGTATGCTTCTTATGAAAATGTTCTAAATTTCTTAAGCTTGAAGCTGAAGGATAGGGAATGGTGGGGACAATACGAGTCTAGAGTTGGAGGAATATGTAGAGCTTGCTGTTTCATTGGAATTACAGTAGATTTTGGCAGTTATTCAGTTAGATTTTGTGAGAGGTTTGAGAAGATTATTGATTTTATTCCTGAATGTTGTTGGTGAAGTCATAGATAGATGGTGATAGAGGAAGATTTTTTATTATAATGGTTTTAATGAGCTTTTTGTAAATCTTTCTTATTATTTTGCAGTTTTTGAGGTTGTGCTAAGATATAATTTTAGTACATATGCACTTGAGTTTGTCTCTATCAGTATTTCTTTAAGCCGATCAAGTATCTACAGACAGGATTTGATGGGACTTGCAGTTTCTAATAAATGTTCCACTATCGTGTTGAAAAAAGTACCAATGATACTTTGCACAGTATCTAGTTGTCTCAAGTCCATTTTGAAGATTTTGTTAAAGTAGTCCCATTTAATATTTTTTTGTAGCTGTGGACCTTATAAAATATCAGTGTATTGAATTTGTAGCGGTACCAAACTATAAAACCTTTAGAATTATTGCTTAAATCTGACAGCACAAGAAGAAAGATAGCGAATGCATTTGCATATATTTGAAATTAATTTCTAATCTAGCAGTACCTTCTGGTTTGAGGTTTTGACAGTTACAATAGGAAATATAAAGACACTTGGTGGTAGTAATTCATTTCAGAATGAGAGAAATGACCATTCAGTATTTATGTGTATTCTATGAATAAACATGACATTCTTAATCAATGCAGTATTTTCCAAATCTGAACTGTCTAAAACCTTGATAGGTAAAGAGTGGAACTCTCAAGAAAGCAAAACACAAAAACTCTTTTTGCAGGACGGCAGCCCCCCTACATATATGGGGTCAAGCCCAGGAAAAAAAAAACTGAAGTACACATCTCTAAATGTCTTATAATTATATGTACCAAGCTGAGCAATTCTGAGATTTCACAAACTCAGAGACGTGGGAGAAAGTGACGAAAACGTAGCACCTCACCTTTGTACTATTCTCATTTCTAACCTCAACCCCAGGTAAGGTACTGGCAGTCTTTCAGTGATGATGTTTTCACCATCAGTCAGTTTGTTAATGCCAAATAATAGGGCTTCTGATAATTTATATCACCTGAACAAATTATTTTTCAACTGGTGATGTCTTCCAAAATATTATTTTTAGGAAGAATATAAAGGGAGGCAAGTTCAAAAGATGTATGAAGAACTGTGAGGAATCCTTATCATCATCATAACAATAATAATATAATAATAATAATAATAATTATTATTATTATTATTATTATTATGAAGAATAAGAAGAATCCTTATCCTTCAACTTTTTATCCCTTTCCTTAACTATGCTAATATCACTGAAAATTTTGAATAACACTGTTTTAAAATTTAGCATACAAGGACTGTACCATAAATAATATGCACATGAGGTAAATTGTTTAGCATTTAAACGATCCTGCAGTAAAATATGGCTTATTCACCTAATTTTTATCATATTTTAACACTTTTTCATGCTAACTGACTTGCAGTTCTTCACACTTTTGTTGCCTTGAATTTATAAGAATCTAGTTCATCTAAGAAAATTAGAAAACATAGCTTCACCAGTCTGTATTTTAAATATGTAGTTCATCTAAGAAATTTAGAAATATGTCTTCACCAGTCTGTATTTTAAAAATGCTTCTTCCTTGATATACATGTAGTAGATGTGATACTTTAGAAGTCATTCATGTTATGGGATATCTTTAGTTTAGGCATTTAACAGTTCTGAGTTCCTTAATTTCAATACATATATTGAGCTACTTATTATTAATTTTAGGTATTTGTTTTTCAAAACAGTAATTGTATATTGAACAATGCATGTTTATAGTGATGTTAGGAATTGCAGTTACTTATTATGTTAACTGGTGTATGCTTTAATGAAGACAGTATCAAGGATTTCTTTGACACCCATGAAGAGATGTTTTCAACGTGAACGCTTGTATTTTACCAACACATATTTTATCTGCTTACATAAACTTATATGTTTTGGCTTACACACGCACAACATGTTGGTTCAGTAATGATGCTGGTTTTCAGGAAGATGAGAAACACATCAAAATAGTTCTGCAGTGACATTCCACAAGAAGAAAATACTTTGAACTTTATAGTTTATACAGATCCACAGCTAGCAGCATGACAGTTTTTTTTTCATTAAGTGCTCTAAAAATTGACCATCAATGACATTGTTATTGCATTGTAATAAAGTTGTCAGTTCGATTGTCGGTGTACTTCTTAAGCCTTTAGTCAGTGGTAGTTGTGCGTTATTGTTTCCAACAGTGCTTACAAAAGCAATTTCATTCTTTGTTTTATTTTGTTACCAACAGTAAAATTATATATGTTATCTTTGTATTGTCATATATTTCAAAGAAAGAAGGTTTCAGTTTGGCTTGGATAAAATCAGTCTCATTTGTTTAGTAATGTTTCTAACTAGCCTTGTGAAAGCATTATATCTGACTTCTCTACCAAGTGCAATTGCTGTATGTTGCTTTTTTACAGTCACATTTTTACTGAATCATGTGAACATAGTTTGAATTGTCTGCTAGTTCACAATGTATATTTTATCAAAAGGAAAATGTTGCCATATGTATTCTCATAATTTTTAAAATGCTCTACATAACTTCCCCACAATTTTAAACAACAAAACAAGAATGTCTTGATTCATTGCAGATAAAACCAGTTTCAGATGTTTTTCAGTACATTGGCAGTTCTTTTGAAAGAAATGTATTGTTTTTATCAAGACCAGAATCATATGTTAATTCCTCCCTGTCATTTTGACCACACATCTTTAACCACAAATGATACGGTGCACTTGCATTGCAAGCCAATATTCAGCATAGACAAAAGATTGCTTAATTTGTAATCATCCATATTGTGTCTTCTATTTCCAAATCATTTTTCACACTGCTTTCATCTCAGCTAGTAATTTAAAATTAATAACTAAACATTATTTCACTGGAATAGCGTTGTCGCTTCACAGTAAGACGCTGTCCGGTTCGACTCTCAACTAGAGCGTCTTCTTCGTGGAGACATGCGTGAATGGGCCTACCTTCGTTGAAGGTTGTGCATCAGGGCTGGTAACTCGGCACGTAAAAATCAACTACCAATCATTAGCGGACCGGAGTTCCGCTGTGGCGACCCCTAACCGGGAAAAGCCGAAAGGCACAAACAAAGCATCCTGGTCTTATTTCATGATCAGTTCATAGTAATCAAGATTCAACCTACCTGCTGTTGGTTGAATAGATTAATTTTCCTACTTTAGTGACCAAATTTTTTTATACCCTGTATATAACACTACATGTTTTCAGAGAAGAGTGTAAAAATCTGAGTTCTCATGAAGTTTCCATATAAATATCCTGGAATTCATTAATATCAATGCCCTGGACCAGCTCGTTCTTACCCCCACTAGAAGTAGCAACATCCTTGACCTGGTCATCATGGGCGACTGTTGCTCTACACCAATAGTCAACACCTCCCTGTTTAGATCTGACCACAAACTAATCACCTTGAAATCCACCCCACCCCCACCCCCACCGCAAAGGTAACCACCATGAAAAACTTCTCCAAAACTAACTTTGGGCTCCTAAAAACAGAGGTGGCTAACTTCACAGCACCCATGCAAATGGAGAATAGTTGCATGACTGCCAAGTCATACACCAATGCACTGTATGAACACGTACAGAAATGCATTGATCTCACCATACCCAATAGAACGAAGACACTCCAAAAAAGGAAGCCAATCTGGTGCTCCCCTGCCATAAACAAACTCTACAACAGAAGGAGGAAACTGTTGTGGAATAAGGTAAAGTCCCAGGACTGGAAAAACTCCCTTATCAGCCTCAACAAAAAGCTGAGATCCCTCATCAAATCCTCTAAAGCTAGCTACGAAAACAGAATTGCAGCAGATAGTAAAGACAACCACAAGGCCTTCTATAGTTATGTAAAGAATCTCCATGGCAATACCCAGATTTGCTCTCAGCTACTGCACAATGGTACCTCCTATACTGAGGCAACAGACACTGCCAATATACTGACCAACAGATTCAGTGCCAACTTTACCCCTCTCTCCCCTCCTAAAAGACCAATCACAATACCAGTAGATTGCCAGGCACCCACTATTACTGCTGCACAGGTTAAAGCAACACTGTCAAAGGCCAGGAATACAGCTTCTGTGGGAACTGACAATATCCCTGACTGTGTTCTACATGAACTACAGATGGAACTGCTACCTCACCTGTGTGCCCTGTTCAATCATAACCTCACCTCAGGCTTTGTCCCTGCTAAATGGTGCACTGTTACAGTCATCCCTGTTTACAAAGGAGGAGTGGCTACAGACCCTGGGAACTATCTCCCCATTAGCCTGACGAGTCTGATATGCAAAGCTATGGAACGCATCATCATGGACCTAATAAACAAGGATATAGGGAATCTCCAAACTCTGGATCTTACACAGTTTGGTTTTGTGAAGGGTATATCATGCCTGAAAAACTTGGTTGACTTCTTTGAGTCAGTAACCAGAGCTGTGGATAAAGGCAAGGTGGTTCATACAGCCTACCTTGATCTGACCAAGGCCTTTGATACCATTCCCCACTCAGGAATCATAGAAAAACTCACTAAGCTAGGCATCAACCCCTATGTCACTAGATGGGTTGCAAACTGGCTCACAGATAGAACCCACAGTGTAAAAATAGCTGACTCCAAGTCAGACTGCAGACCAGTCACGTGTGGAGTCCCACAGGGTTCGGTCCTGGGTCCTCTCCTGTTTGGTATCTACTTCTCTGAAGTCCAGGCCAACATGAAGAGACTCTGGCTGACAAAGTTCCAAGACGATTGCAGGTTGAGAGCTATTATTAACTCCCCAAGTGATGTTGCCATCCTACAGAAAGGCCTCACTGAGACCAACGACTGATCTCAGAACCATGGCCTTAAGCTCAATGCCAAAAAAATGTGTCATCATCCCCTTTGGGAAAAACCAAGTTCCCTTGAATTACCACATCAATGGTAGTCCACTGAACACAGAAGGAGTTATAAGAGATCTGGGAACATAGGTTGACAGCAACCTCTCTTTTGATCACCACATTGCCACTGTGCTCAGAAAGTCCTTCTGTGTAGCATTTCTCATTACTAAGCGTTTTGCATCCAGGAAGAAAGAGGTCATTGTCTCCGTCTACTGTTCCCTCATTAGGCCAGTCATCAAGTACAATGCCTCATTTGGCATGTACCTCATTAGACACCTGCAACAACTGGAGAGGCTACAAAAGTACCTCACAAAGAGGATCCTAGGCCTTAAACACTTGTCCTATATGGACATACTCAAAAAACTCCAACTATTCTCTGTGTCATATCGCCTACTTAGAGGTGATCTCTGCTTGACATACAAAGCGATGTGTGACACAGCTTTGTTAGAAATGCTACATCTAAAGAAATCCCAAGCCCTCCACACCACATGGTGCAGAGACCTCAACCTCATTACCACAATCAACAAAACATGCTGGAGGGACAGGTTCATAACCCAGAAACTGCTACTGTATTCGACAGAGGCACTGGGAACTAAGGTTGGGTGGCACAATGCCAGGGTAATCCTATGAGCTAGGCTTGTAAAGGCTCCAGGGCCATTAGCCTAGTACATACCTATGAACCTATGAATAACTAGTGCTCTTTTTACATGTTATATGTTTTTATACCACTTCTGCATGTACTTTTATGTGAAGAGAATTTGACTAAATTCAGATATGAAGACTTGAGCAACAAATATTATCACTCTATAACATTCACTGTGTTAATCTGAAAAAAAAATGCATATTCTTAACTGTTGAGGTTCTCTCAGTATTTTATATATAATATATATATATTTTTATTATATATTTTATATATATTATATATATTTTATTTTATATATATATATATATATATATATATATATCAGTGATATAAGTTTAGAGAAGAGTGTTGAATACCTGCTTATAATTAGCTGTAATTGTGAAAGTCCAGTCATGCACTAAAACGTCTGTCCTAACCCAGGTCATAGCAGAGCAGGCCTAGCCCTACTGTTTGGCAAAAACAAATTGAAACAGACTAATAAGTGCAGAGATTAGGTTCTTACTGTCCCAAGGCACAGTAGTCAATAGTGACAATGCTAAAAGAAGAAGTCCTAGTATCCACATAAGCTTATACTATCAGAGAAGTATCAGTTGGCAATGCTTTATCCTGCAGTTTCTTTCTCTTGCACAGCAAAATTCTAGAGGGTTTCAGTGGGAATGAGTCGTAAAGCCAGATGGAAGGACAAATAATGCTTAAATGGATGAATTTAGGATTCAGAAGTCTTCAAATGTGCCAGTGAAAGGTACTCCTGGGAAAGAAGAAAAGTGTATCTGAAAAGGTGAGTCATGCAAGGATGATAATAGTGGGCAGGAAGCATTATGAAAACAAACAAAAAAATGAAATAATAGGACAAAATGGGCTGTAGGAAGCATCAGTACAGATAAAAACAGAAACCTTCAGGGTTATAGCACACGATGTACTTACTGGTCGATGTAAACTGTTGTTAAAATCATGTTTTC
Source organism: Protopterus annectens (assembly GCF_019279795.1). NCBI lineage: Eukaryota > Metazoa > Chordata > Ceratodontiformes > Protopteridae > Protopterus > Protopterus annectens. The sequence goes on from NC_056730.1 coordinate 7,841,249, forward strand.
TTCAAACAAAAACACTTTAGAATGATGACTAGAAATACTAAATCACATTGGTCTTAAAAGAAATTTCAGTATTGTAGGTAATTAGACTGAAAGAAAGCTTATTTACTTCAGTTATTATGCATTTGGCATGGAAACAGTGGTCCTGCATGCAACAGATGCATTGTCTTCGCGAAATAAACTAAGATAACTCAACATATGCAGATTAAGTAGTGCACAGTAATGTGGCATCCATAGTCAAAACAGAATCTAAAGCTGGTATCAATAGCTATCTATAAACTAACCAAAAGAATAAATAACAATTTTGCATAAAGTTGTAGAATTATGGAAACTAAAAACATGTGAAAAGTAACAGTATCGTAGAAGAGACTGTAAAAGCAATATAATTTAATATAGGCGTTTGAAAACACACGTAAACAAGTTAACTGCCTCCAAAATTAACAAAATTATTATATTATCTGCTGTTGACCCAGTATTACAACATTTTAAGTATGGATTTTTTGATGATGATTGTTTTGGAAGTTAACAGACATGAGTATGCCCTGCAGTCGATTGGCTGCATTCATACTACAAAACTGTAGTTGAGTATATTAGTCTTACATAGCAAGTATTAACGCTAAGTTTTTGTAACATTTGTAACAGATATATTCTACAATAGTGAATGAATCAATTTCTTAATGAAGCCTACAACACTACCCTCTGGCAATCCAGTTTTGCATTATGATGACAAAAAAAAAACATAAATAAGCAGAAGTCTAGGGCTGCATTAATAAACTATAATTAGTCAGTGCCTGCAGTGAATGTAAAGAAGATGAATGCAGCAAACCATAAAACTGTGTCATCACTGTGGTGATGGTAGCTAAGAGACCATAAAAATCTGATTCTGGGAAAGAAGATTCATGCAAACAGAAAACAATCTAAATGCATAATCCTGTTCATGTGTGACATCTGTAAAAGCTGAGAAAACATTGACATTTATGCAAATAAAATTGCTGGAAAAAACCCAAGACTCAAACTGTCACTGACCAAGATAAAATACACTTAAAGGACGCTGAAATAATTCACATTAATTAGCAGTAATGGCATCTCCGACTCAAATCTGCCCTTTAAAGTAATGTTGTACTTATTGATAGATGGCAGAATTAGCTGCAGCTGCAAAGATCATAAACAGTAATGAGCAAAATGTAGAGTGGCAGATTCACATTCCTGAAAATATGGCTAGAAATACTTCTGTTTCCATTACGCATCAGAATGAGAGCATAAGAATGCTATGCATCGTGGAAATTAAGGAAGACAAAGCAGATACTTCTGTGGATTATCATATCTCTCAACTTTTCATCAATCCAATGTGGGACAGTAAATTTCAATATATGACAAAACATGCAGAAGGAAGCTCTCCTACAATGGAAATAAATGTGATAGTTTTGACAAAGTTTATTTAATACTGACCTTTTTAATTTTACTTGACTCTGTCATGGTTCAAAAACAGCATTGCATTGTGTACACTCTTCTACTGCAGAGCTGTTGCAGGTTTTTCTAATAGTGAGGATAAACATTTGTGACAGCTAAGAGGTATTATTAGATGTCTGCTGCTGATGTTTATTTAACGTCATACTTCAGTAATCACTAAAACAGAGCTTTAAGCATCCATTACCTGTAGATGTGTGCCATGCATTCTTCATAAAGGTCTAACCACAGGACAAAAATGGTAAACTGGAATGTAAAGCCATGGACACAGAGTACAATGCCTATCAAAGTGTTCATGACTGTGGTAGAGGTACAGACCTTAGACAAAGTTTTGCTGTTAGTAGGATCACAGTCATATGAAAAATAAATCATAATCTAACCTTAACCTGTTGTCTACTTTTAAGAATCTTCTCTTATTAGTTAACTGTCTTCATAATAATCAATGTAAAATATTTCTGAAAAACATGTAGGTAGAGGCTAAGTAAATTCACATTAATGTAGTATGAAAAAAGAGGAACATACATGGTAGATTTATAAAATATCTATGCAACTAGTTTCCATCTGGTCTGTATGTTCATATTTAATGTTTTACAGTTTTTATACAAACTGAGAGTATCTCTTAAAGACCCAAAGCACACTATGGCAGTCAGTTGCCAAGGTACAGCTTCTGTTTCAAACCTCCAAAATTTTATATTTCATATATATATATATATATATATATAATTTATACACACACACACACACACACAAATACATCCACACCTCCCTTTTTCCCATTTTAACACATGGTGCATCAACAGTGAACATCAACTAAACCAGTATTCACACTGCCAGGTGGCTAGCCCTGCTGTGGTAATTTTTCCAAACCACACACATGCACTCGCACCTATACACACACATACACGTACACATGCACATATATGTACGCTATGGAACATGCGTGGCTTACAGGAGGAGCGTTTGTTGGGGGCTACTCTTTTCTACTTCTTAAATTAAAAACAATACGCGATGTGATCTTGTCTTATCTCACCTTCATTCTCAACTGGTTGGGTTGCCTTATACAAAAGCTTGAAGTTTTCCACTAGCTCGTGGCTATAACCCTATCCCATCATGCTTTAGGAAGGATCCCCGGATCTTATTTGCCGCTAAACAAGATTGGGTGTTTCCATACTGGTTCTGGCTAAGTGGAAATGGCCTATCTTTGTTTGTTGCATAATTGTCATTTTACTATTTCAGATATAACTTCTAGAGTTTATTAGATACTTTAATTAGTTTTTAGGATGTTTGCTGTTGTGGTTTTTTGCTTCTGCCTGTCGTTTTTCCTTTAGGTCTTTTTTTCCCTCCCTATCCTGGCTTAACTTTACTTCCTTAAGCCCATTTTAGTTTAGAGGGCTTCCTTTGGTTTATTTTTATTAACAACAAACTCATTTAAGTTAGAGAGTTTTGTGAAGTGAGATATTTTATTTTTTTTCCTTAACTCTAAATGACAGCTTGTTTGAATTAGAGGGCTGCCATTGCTTGTTTCAGTTAGAGGGCTGCTTTTTCTCCCCTTCTAACTTTAGGCAGCTTTGTTTCAGTTAGAGAACTGCCCCATTTCTGCTGTAATTTCTAAGGTTGCTCTTCTGGGTGTTTTCTCTTCTTGTTTGTTCTTAAAATATTATAGTACTACCCTTAGTTTTACTGCTGTAGTCGTTAGCTGTTATTATTGCTCTTGTTATTGTTGTTATATACAAAATGTCAATGGAACCTAAAGAAACTAGACCCTCTGGGTTCAAAAAATGTGGAAAGTGTAACCCGAAAATGTCTCTCACTGATGGTCACACTTTTTGCGTATACTGCCTTGGAGCAGTTCATTTACAGGAATCCTGTGCCATTTGTCACTCATTCAGCCATTCATTGCTGCTTGAGAGGAAAAACAAGCTGATTGTAAGAGGTTTGCTAAAGACCCCTTCACTGAAGCTCTTGAAGAAGGTCAGAGCACTTCTAAATCGGCCAGATCTCCTACTTCTAAGTCTGAGAAGTCAGGAAAGAGATCATCTCCTTCTAGTGGTTAATCAGAGCCAGTTAGAAAATTGTCAAAAGTAGCATCTTCGAAACCAAAGATTGCTGGGCCCAAAAAATCTACTTCACCAGCTCCTTCTCTTTCAGTGTCAATTGAGTTTCAGTTATGGAGACAGTTTCTCCTATCTTGAAATCCCCTTTGCTGCAATTATCTAGATCCCCTGTGCCCTCCTCTCGGTCCTCTGGGAGCCATTCTGGTGATGACATGGATCGGGTGGTGTGGTGGCTTCTGAGGTCACTGGCACTGGCCAAACTGTTGTTGACTCCAACCCTGAGGGATTCAGAGCTGACTAAGGCTTCCTCTTCACCATCGATTCCTCCTCTGATCCAGTCTGGGACCTCGGAGCTGGAAGGGCTCGAACTGATTGTAGTAGAACCAATGGAGCCGAGACCTACCCCAAGATTTTTGGTAATGACTACTGCTCTAACATCCTCAGTTCCTACTGAACTCAAGGAGTCTAGGAGCCAACACTCTCCAGTCGGGTCTGTGGAGTCAAGTTGGACAGTTGTCGGATCCAAACTTGCCTCTCAGTGCTTCAGCACAGATGAGCTCAGCTCCTACATCTGCCTCGGAGCCAACCCCCTTGGTTCTGAAGATGCCCTCTGGTTCCTCAGAGCCAGGAGTTTATGCCCTCTGGTTCCTCGGAGCCAGGAGTTTCTTTGGATTGGAGCAGGGGGCATTCGAGGTGATGAGGAGAGTGTTGTCTCCACCGACAGGTCCACTCTCAGGTTGAGACCTTTTTCCCCCAAAGACACCAAAGTCTGTCTCAGCATCATTCCTTCCACAGGGACGTGGAGACCCCAAGCCTCAGGATGCCCCATCGGGTGAAACCATCTCTTCTAAAACCTCTCCAGAACACCCTTCTGAGGAGGTCCCTCAGAAGAAACTATGCAAGAGGAAACATTTAGACTCCCCAGAGGAGTCCATCACATCCGCTACAGACCTCGATGAGTCGGAAGGGTCCCCAAGGTCACTTTCTGAGGATGTCTCCTTTGCAGACATCTTGGAAATACTTAAGCAGAGAGCCCATCAACCCTTCTGAGTAGGAGTCTGTATATCTGAAGGCTTTTGGGTCTCATCCTTCCACCACTTGGGTGTATCCACCTTTTGACGAACTTATGGACCTAGTTTTTGAAAGGCATAGGAGTCTCCAGACTCAGTGGATCCCTTTCCTCAGAGGCCTAATAAATTCATAACATCACTTACTGACAAGAACTTTCTTATGAAGGGAGTCCCAGTAGATACTATGGTGGTGGCGACTGCCACAAAAAAGGAGCTTTCAGAGACATCCTCTTCTGTCCGTCTTCCAAACAAGGAGTCTCATATGATGGACAGGTATGGAAAGTGCACCTTTTCTTCAGTGACATTTGCACTCAGACCACTGAATTATCTTACCCATTTTACCAGATCTTGCGCAAATGGGGCCAGCCTTGCTGCAACCTTTTTACCACAGCGATAAATGCCAAATGCAGCAGCTACTTTGCCCTAATCACTCCTCTGGTGGTGTCACCAAGGGATGCACTCATTCATGATTGGCCCTCGGATCTCCTCTATGCCTTTCCTCCTTTTCCGTCGATACCTAAAGTTCTTCAGAAAGCCAGTTCCTTGAGAAGTAATTTGATACTCATTGCCTCATACTGGCCTCATCAAATTTGTTTCCCCTTCCTTTGGTCTCACCTCCAGGAGGAGTGGTGGTTTCTGGACCCAGTTCCAGACCTTCTGACTCATGCATCAGGGATGCTCCACCCTTCCCTTCCAACCCTCAGATTGACAGTTTGGCTTCTCCAATTCCAAATATAGCCAGGCTCCCTAGGCTTTCTCCATCAGTGAAATCATTGTACACCCCTCCACACATCACTATATACCCCCCACACATCACTGTATACCCCTTACACATCACAGTATACCTACACACATCACTCTATACGTCTCACACTTCACTGTATATCCTACACACATCACAGTATACACCCACACATCACTGTATACCCCTCCACACATCACTACTTATCCCTACTCATCACTGTATACCCCCCAAAATTCCCATCCACACTTCACTATATACCCCCACACATCACTGTATACCCCTCCATACATCACTGTATCCCCCCACACATCACTGTGTTCCCTCCACACATCACTACATATAGATTCATAGGTAGGTACTAGGCTATTGGCCCAAGGGCCTACGTAAGCCTAGCCAGCAAGGTTCTATAGCTTACACCACCCAAGAAAGTTATTTTCCTGTGCCACTGTCTAGCAGAGACACAGAAGTGATCCCCGGGGTGTATTTCCTATTTCCCATCCACTCATCAAGATTTTTCTTGAAGAGTGCTAATGAAGAACTTTGCTTGACATAGATGGGTAGCTTGTTCCAGAGCATAGGAAGTCTCTGGGACAGGAATATATCCCTCCAGCATGTCCTGTTTATTGTGGTGACAAGGTTTAGGTCCCTAGAGTGTGTAGCTTAGAGTGATTGGGATTTCTTTAGGTGTAGCATGTCCAACAGCTCTGGGTTTGACATAGCTTTATATGTTAGGCAGAGATCACCTCGGAGTAGGCGATATGCTATGGAGTAAAGCTGGAGTTTTTTGAGGCAGTCAGTGTAGGGCATTTGTTTGAGGACAGTAATCCTCTTTGTGAGGTACTTTTGTGGCCTTTCCAGCTGCTGCAGATGTCTTGTGAAGTACATTCCAAAAATATCCCCACACTTCACTGCATACCCCCAAAATTTCCCCTCCACACATCACTGTATACCCTCCACACATCATTGTATATCCCTCTGCACATCACTGTGTACCCTCTATATATCACTGTAAACACCTAAACATCACTGTATACCCCTCCATACACCACTGGATACCATCCACACATCATTGTATACCCCCACACATCACTGTATACCCCGACATCACTGTATAACTCCCATACATCATTGCATAGCCCTACACACATCACTGTATACCCTCCATATATCACTGTAAACCCCTACACATCACTGTATACCCTTCCACACATCACTGGACTCCATCTGCACAGCAATAAATATCCCCACACATCACTGTATACCCCCACACATTCCCCTCTACACATCACTGTATACCCTTCACACATCACTGTATACCCCACACATCACTGTATACCCCTCCATGCATTACTGTATACCCTCCCACATCACTGTATACCCATCACATATCACTGTATACCCTACACACATCAATGTATATGCCTCACACATCACTGCATACCCTACACACATCACTGTATACTCCTCCACACATCACTGGATACCCTCCACACATCATTGTATACCCCCACACATCATTGCATACCCTTCCACACATCACTATATACCCTCCATATATCACTGTAAACCCCCACACATCATGGTATACCCCTCCACACATCACTGGATACACTCTAAACATCAAGATATACCCCCACAGATCACTGTATACCACCACACATCACTGTATACCCCCCACACATTTCCCTCCACACATCACTGTATATCCCTTCACACATCATTGTGCACCCTCACACATCACTTTATACACCCACACATCACCTTATACCCCCACACATCACTGTGACCCCCACACTTCACTGTATACCCCTTCACATATCACTTTATACCCCACACATCACTGTATACCCCTCCACACATTACTGTATACCCCCACACATCACTGCATACCCTCAACACATCAGTGCATACCACCACACATCACAGTATACCCCCACATATTCCCTTCCACACATCACTGTATAGCCCTCCACACATCACTATGTAGGCCCAACATCACTGTATATTGCAACATCACCTTATACCACCACATTTCACTGTAAACCCCCACACATCCCCTAATACCCCCACATATTACTGTAAATCCCAAGCTATCACTGTATAACCCTTCACATATCACTGTGTACCTCCAGGATCAATGTATACCACACATATCACTTTATACCCCCACATCACTGTAAACACCAACACATCACCTTATACCCCCACACATCACTCTAAACTTCCATACATCACTTTATACCCATCCACATCACTGTGAACTTCCCACATGTCACTGTATACCCTTTCACACATGATTTTATACTCCCAGACATCAATGTATACCCCTCCACACCTCTCCAAACATCACTGAATACACACATCACTGCATATCCCTCCACACATCACTGCATACCCCCACACATCACTGTATAGCCATCACACACACCACTGTATACCCACACACATTGCATTATACCCCCACACATTCCTCTCCACACATCACTGTATACCCCCACATTACCTTATATCCCCACACATCACCTTATACCCCTACACATCACTGTAAACCCCCACACATCATTGTATACCCCCTCCACACATCATTATAAACCTCCACACATCACTATATACCCCTCACATATCACTGTATATCCTACACAGATCACTGTATATGCCTCACACATCACTGTATACCCCCACACATCACTGTATACCACTTGAACATTACTGTATACCATACTTACATCACTCTATACCCCACACACAAAAGTGTATAGTCCTCCACACCCCAAACATCACTTTATACCCCTCCACATATTACTGTATTCCCGCCATACATCACTACATACTCCCACACATCACTGTATACCCTGACACATTCCCCTTCACACATCACTGTATACTCCTCCAAACATCACTGTGTACCCCCACACATCACTGTATACCCCCATATACCCCCACACATCACTGTATACCCCCACACATCACCTTATACCCACACACATCACTGTAAAACACCACCCCACACATCATTGTATACCCCTTCAGACGTCATGTATACCCCACCCAGGTCACTGTATGCACCTCCACATGTCACTGTATACCCCCACACATCACTGTATACCCCACACATCAATGTGTTCCCTCCACACATCATTACATACCCCCACACATCACTGTATACCCCCATAAATTCCCCTCCACACATCACTGTATACCCTCCACACATCATTGTATACCCCTCTGCCCATCACTGTATATCCTGCATATGTCACTGTATACTCCCACACATCGCTATATACTCCTCCATGTATCACTAGATACCACTACACATCATTGTATACCACCACACATCACTGTATACCCCAACATCACTATATACCTCCCACACATCATTGCATACCCCTCCACACATCACTGTATACCCTCTATATATATATATATATATATATATATATATATTATATATATATATATATATATATATATATATATTATATATATATATATATATATATATATATATATATATATATCTGTATACCTCCACACATCACTGTATACCCCTCCACACATCACTGGATACCCTCCACACATCAATGTATACCCCCACACATCACTGTATACCCCCACACATTCCCTTCACACATCATTGTATACCCCTCTATACATAACTGTATACTTCCACATCACTACATACTACCCACACATCACTGTATACCATCCACACAACACATCTAACTGTATACCCCCCACACATCACTGCATACCACTCCACACATCACTGTATGCCCCTTCACACATCACTGGTTACCTCCAACACACATCACTGGTTACCTCCAACACACATCACTGTGTACCCCCACACATCACTGTATACCCCTCCACACATCACTGTATACCTCCACACATCACTGTATACCCTCCACACATCACTGTATAATCCTCTGCACATCACCGTATACCCCACCACTCTCTCAAGTGGCTTGAACTACTCCCACAATAACTTACTTTCCTTCAATACAAAATGACACATAAAATCATTCATAGACCCATGGCATGTCCAGCTCTTAATACAATATTCCAACACTACATACCAAGAGATCTCTCAGGTCAGAAAACAAGCCACTTCTCACTGAGCATCGTCCTAGCAAACTAGCCTGCCAAAGTCTATACTCTTTCTCCATAGGCAACATTTGGAATACCCTTTTCTTAACCATCAGATCAAACCAAAAAGACACATCCTTTAAATTCTCATTTAAAGAATATATTTCCAACTCTTAGATCTGCTCCTGGTCAACCCCAGGCTAATAATATCCCCAATTCTCTTTACTTCTAATACTTACCTCTGTTCATCTCCTCTTTCTCTCTTTCTTCTTTTCCCTTCTTTTCTTTTTTTCTGTTTTCCTTTTTCCCTTCTCTGCTCAGTCTACATATATCCTACATCATGTCTTTCCAAATAGCTATCACTATATGCAATGATAAGTTATCCTGTGTTTTGTAATGTATGTATGCATACTGATTTACTGTTATACCAAATTAGACCACCCTGTATATTCTCTTTACAACAATAATGGAACTTTTCTTGGGCTTTCACTGAAAATGGGTTCATTCTGGCACTGTTGGACTTTCCTGGTAAACAAATGTCAAATAAATAAAAGGTTCTTCCTTGTACAAGTTTTACTTCCCTGTCCTCTAATGAGAAAAATGTGCAAAATGTATTAATCTGTGTATAGACACCCAAAAATAACATAAAATAAAACAGAAAATGTTATCAAAATTCCTACACTATATTTCAACAATGACTTGAAAAATTTCCATAGATTCATAGATTCATAGATTAGTACTAGGCTAACTGCCTTTGCGAGCCATTTTAAGCCTAGCCAATTATCCCCTGTGAGATTCAAACCCTGTACCTTGTGTTTGTAAGGCAAACACCTTAACCATTAGGCCACCCTCCCTTCCTTCCGAGGAATACTTGTAATTCCTGCGGATATAGCTTCACCTAAATCCTTACTTCAGGTAAAAACATCACTTACAAGTTGCACACTGTATTCATCTCTAATAGAATATTACCATTCCTATCGTAAAACATTTTAGCAGATCACAAGCAACGATCATGCTACCCTTTTCATTGTAAGCTCATTGACTTCTGTCCCATACCACCCTGAGTTTCCTGCTCTTCTCAGTTCTCTGTAAATGCCTACCACAGATTTTTAGCAGGTCTGTTATAATCAGATCATGTCATAGCTTCCCGACATGCAGCTGAGCATTATTAAATGTGCGGTTTAGTCCTTTGAAACTCACATCTCATTTGCATGCTCCCCATCATATGCACAGTTATAGAACGTTTAACCTCTACGTAATCGGCTGCACGTTGTAACATGCTACTGTCACTTTCTTCTTAACATTTAGGCAGATGTTCACCAGCTCCATCATAGAAAAAGAGATGAGTATCTTATCATTAATACCCCACACCAAGAACTTCTGCACAGCAAATGCTTGGTACTGTTCCATGAAAACAAGTCCATTATGCATCTTTCTTAGAAAAATCATGCCACAAAATTTGTATGGTTGAGATTATTATAATCATGTCCTTAATGTGCATTTCACGTAATTGTGCATTTGACCTTCTGCATGCAAAAGAATACAATTATGTACAAAAGTATAGCGATTTGCCTACTGTATGTCAGAAGTAAGTGGAGTACTGTTGCCATAAGGGAAAGGTAATCCACTGGATGTTTCAAGCTTCTGTCTGATATCCCTCATTAACATAGATGCCAAAGCACTGATTAGAAATATTAGCTAAAAGACTGAGTAAAGTTCTTTCAAAAATGATAAGAATGAGCACAGCAAGGTTTCATCCAGCGGAGATAGATGTTAGGTAAGTGATAAGTAGTTTCCAACTGCATGTGTATTTCTATGGCAAATGTAAACCAAACAATGCTGGATAATATTCTTTGACATAGAAAAGGCATTCATTTTGGTAGGCTGGAACTAGATCACGTGGTTATTTAGGGAAAGGGGTTTGAGGATCAATTTTTCTTAAGTGGATAGATGCTCTTTATAATGAACCAGATGTTGAGGTGTTAGTGGAGGAGGCTCCATGGATGGGCATGTTTTTAGAAGCATAAACAGGGAAGACCCTGGTATTTCTTATTGTCATCATGGAAGAATTGATGGGGAGAATCAGACAGCTATTAAGTGATCCTGAAAATAAATGAAAGGAATTGGCATATATTTTTAATGTTGGCTAGTAATTAATTAGTAATGAGAGAAAGCACATACAGGATCTGAGAGTAATAGAGACAGCAGTCTTTCCAACTTAGTGAGGTCCTGAGTATAGAAATGCTGTCAGTCAATTACAGACAGAAATGTACTATCAGATCATAGCTAATTTAACATACTAATGGGCAAAATGAACACAGCAAAGATAGTAATAACCACTGTGGCACTGGATCCCCTGCAGTGTTGATAATGTAGAGCACCCCATGCCACAGAGAAATCAATAAGTCTACCAGAAATATTGATAATAGTATAATTATGATAGTTTGGGGCATTATATAGTTTCAGACAATCTGGCTTTACTTACTTCTGGGAACGAACATACAACTTCAAGCTTCACTTAGAAGAGTTGCGAAGATACATAAAATGTTCTTTTGGCATTAAGATAAAAAAAGAGGGCATGAGAGCTGTGCAGGGTAAAGTGCATGAATTGTACTCTCAGGACACTTTGTAAATGTAAAATGCTGTTGTTACATTTCAAGAAGAATGCATACTTTATCTGTTTCTGTCTTTTCTAAATCTATCATTTAGCTTTACTAAATGTCACCATCAATAAATTCTGCATAATTTCTAAAATGATTATGATTTTAACATACTTTGCATGCACTTAAATTACAATGTTACTAATACATTGTCTTTGCATTTGTATTTCTTGGCCGTCAGCGTTATTATCTTTTAATTATGATCCTCCTCTGAAACCCCCTTTATGCTTTACCTATCAGGGTAAAATTATAAACCTTGATAAAGATGCTAAGCAGTTGTCACCCTCCGTCCTTCCAGTTTATCCACTGGCATGCAAAACAAGTTATTTGGCATTGATCTTCCCTTTGAGCTAGATATAAGCCTTCAGATGAAGTGGAAACTGGCAAGAAGCCTTTGCTTAGGTTGTACCTGTTTCACTCGTATCTGTATGATCTCATTTTTATTTCTGTTACTCCAAGATCATGGCATCTCAGAGAAAAAGCAAGACACTTTTTATTATTTTGTTAATTATTGAACTTTCTCTAAGTTGCAGTGGCCTCAAAATGAGAACAATTAATTAAGGGGGATGATTGGGGACAAAAGCCATCAACATGAGGATTGGCTCCCCTGCAGAAACTTGCATATATATCTGTGGATGTTTTGACTGCATGAATGAGCATTTTTTCAGTACTGTTGATGCGATCCTTTGTTAAGGAAATAGTCTGATGTACTGGAAGTCAAGGTGATGTGTTTCAAGAGTATGCATACTAAGGAAATAAAGAGGAAACAGAACAAACTGGCATCAGCAGTCTACCTGCTTAAGTATTCACTGCCATGGCTGACTACATGAGCTTTAAACAAGGTTTACTGTACTTCATCTGGATAGAATCTTTCTGCCTATAAATGTTTTTGCTGTAAGGCACCTCTTTTTTCCCAGCAATTGGTTATGCACCGGTTATCCTGTTCAGTATAGTAGTAATAACCAGTCTGTCATTATTTACTTTTTTTGTTGTTGTTAAGCTCATCTTATTCTAAGACACCTTTCCACCCATGTTGTCTTTCACAATCACTGATTAATACTATTGGAAGAATGGGAGTTATTGAAGTTCTGTTCACATTTTTTCCTTCAGTAGACTAGTAACTTTACAGACACGTTTGTTTATGATTAGTCTGTTTTCTAATTTGCGGTGACCTCAAAATGAGAGCAAGAAAGTAAAAGGATGTGCAGAGCAAAGCCATCGATACGGGTTTGAAAGTAAGCAGTTCAAACTTCCCCAAAAATACATTTTCGCTATTTCCATGTAATTCTGTATGAAATCCTAATATAGGGCATGAATAGTTACCTGTGAGTATATAAATATATTATACAGTGTAAGTGGAGGTAATAACAAGAGTGGGAAATACAGGTAATCATGCATCTTAGCAAGTGATTTTTTTTTTTTTTTTGCATTCGGTATGTATAATGTAAGTCATTTATATGAAGTCAAAATTCTGCCAATGCAGCATGATATACATGTTTGTCATAGTAAAAAAAAATAATTATTAAGATATACAAATAAATGGCTAGTTATAATTTTATCTGTGGATTTTATTTTTTTTAGGAGTTGGGCATTTACTGTACTTCTCATTAATGTGAATTCAGCATTTTGCCAATTCAGCATGGTAAATTCTATGAATGGCTGTGCAGATTCAGAAGAGCAAGACAGAGAAACAGACATACAGAGATGTAAGATATTCTTAAGAGAGAATGAGAAAGGAGGACACTACAAGTGTGCATACAGGTGCATAACCCATTACCTGCATGTACCATAGGAAGCAAAGAGAGCTAGGCCTCAGATAATCTAAAGAAGCAGTCAATGACATAGGGCCACAGGATGCTGATGTTGTTGTTGTTTGTCTTTTGGCTTTTCCCGGTTAGGGGTTGCCACTGCGGAACTCCGGTCCGCTAATGATTGGCAGTAGATTTTCACAAACGCCGAGGTGCCAGTTCGACGTCCAACCTTCAACGAAGGCACACCCATTTACGCATGTATTTCAAATGCCACCAAACCGTGGGGAGGACATGCAGACTCCACACAGAAGGCACTCCCCGCACTCCAGCCGAGAATCGAACGGGAGAACCTCTTGCTGTGAGGCAACAACGCTACCGCTGCACCACCGCGGCATATGCTATAATAATATGTCAGTTAACTGGTCTCTGCTTACCGCTTTAATTTCTTTATAGACTGATTGTAGGCCATAGCATGACAAATAAGGATGTTCACTAACATTGCTCTGTAGGATATACCACACTGTTTTTGACGATAAGATATTGGTCTATTACAGCTTACTGTGGTGCATAACTCTTACGCTTCTTTCCTTATGAATTCCAAACAAAGTAAAAATAATGCAGTGACAAATGCCACAAGTCAGGGATGATTTAAATTGTTCTAATTCACTTAAAAAGTTTAATACAATGACAACTTTTATGTCTGAACAACAAGAAATATAAAAGTCTCCCTGGTATTATTAACTGATTGCAATCCACAGTCATTTACCAGAAAATCAAACAGGGACAGGACAAAAATATGAGGCAAAGTCAGGAACATTCTGAAAAATCAAGAATAGCTGAGAGGTAAGCTTCAGTGTGCAACATTAACAGATCTAAGAGTTTTATGAATTATACATTTGCATCCTGCCTGATACTATATAGTGCTGTATGTCATAATGGATTTAATCTTCATTTTGCCAAGCAATATGTCTCCATGAATACCTGCCAAAACCTTTAAATTACTCTCTTGACTCCCTTGAAGTAGTGATGCTAATGAATCAATATGAAAAAAGTGCCCTATCAATTAAACAATCTTGTATTATAGTATTCTAACGCTGAAGCAATATGTCAATTTAAGATTTGCCTTGTGGGACTTGAGAGCTGAGGAAATGGGCCCATCTGTCTTCAACCTTAATATTTCGGTCTGTAAACACAGATGTCAGATGTTCTTACAGTATTCTCAACAGTATATACAGGTATTGAATGAAAAAGAAGTGTGTAGTTACAAATACTTTACGAAGGGAACCAGTGAGAGCTAAAATCAAACAGGAAGCACTGTTGTTATTGCTGCATTTATACATTATAGATCCACAAACTAACTCTCACAAAACTCGTGAAAGTAATAAACACTGGAATTTAAAACCAGTTCTTCTGAAAAAAAATAACATTTACTTAAAAACACACAAAATGTACGCTGGATGAATTACCCTACTCTGTATGCAATTCATATGCATTGTACAACAGGGTATTTCATGCATTAACTTCTAACTGAATATGTTACAAGCAGTCCATATTTATTGTATAGCAGTATATCACATGCATTATCTCCTAACTGGATATGTTACTGGAATTCCTATATATTATATAGCAGTATATTATGTGTATTATCTCCTAACTGGATATGTTACTGCAACTCTGATATATTGTATAGCAGTGCATTGTATGCATTACCTCCTAAATGGATATGTGTACTGAAATTCCTATATATTATACAGCAATATATTACCTCTATTAACTCCTAACCCTACTAAAAACACGGATCTGTACATGTCTTAGCCCTAAATGACTTATTTTATTGTGTTTATTCTCCACTTTTCCCTACTCTCCTGTCCTTACACAAATCCCCCACTCTGGAATCATAGATAAACTTACTAAGCTGGGCATTAATCCCTACGTCACCCAATGGGTTGCTAACTGGCTTACTGATAGAACCCACACTGTAAAAGTAGCCAACTCCAAATCCAGCTCCAGACAAGTGACAAGTGGAGGACCTCAGGGTTCAGTCCTGGGACTGCTCTTGTTTGGCATCTACTTCTCTGAAGTACAGGCCAACACTAAGGGACTCTGGATAACAAAGTTTGCAGATGACTGCAAACTGGGAGCCATTATTGAATCCCCAAATGATGTGGATACTCTACAAAAGGGCCTTACAGAAACAGATGCTTGGTGCCAGAGCCATGGGCTCAGGCTCAATGCCAAGAAATGTATAGTTATCCCCTTTGGGAAAAAACATGTATCCGTGAATTACCAGATAGGTGGCAGTACACTAAACAACGAAAGTTTGATAAGAGACTTAGGGACACAGGTGGACAGTGGTCTCACCTTCGATAACCACATCGCCACAACAGTCAGGAAATCCTTCTATGTGGCACACCTCATCACTAAGGGCTTTTCATCCAGAAAAAAGGAGGTCATTGTCCCACTGTACTCATCCCTCATTAGACCCATTACAGAATACAATGCCCCGTTTGGTATGTACCTCTCAAGACATCTGCAACAACTGGAAAGGCCACAGAAATACTTCACTAAAAGAATCACAGGCCTAAAGCAGATGCCCTACGCTGACCGCCTTAAAAAACTCCAGCTATACTCTGTCACATATCGTCTACTTAGAGGCGACCTTTGCTTAACATACAAGGCCATGTCAAACCCAGAGCTGTTGGACATGCTACACTTAAAGAAATCCCAATCCCTCAGAGCCACACGGTCCAGGGATCTAAACCTTGTCATCACAATAAACAAAACATGCTGGAGGGATAAGTTCCTGACCCAGAGACTCCCCAGACTCTGGAATAGATTGCCCATACATGTCAAGCAGAGTGCCTCTTTGGTCCTCTTCAAAAGGAATCTTGATGATTGGATGGGAGAAAGGAAATTCACCCCGGGGATCACATCAGTCGCCCTGCTAGACAGGGGTCCAGGGAAGTAAATAGTGTGGGAAGAAATAGCCAGGGAATTGTTATGGCTAGGCTTGTATAGGCCCTAGGGCTGATAGCCTAGTACCAACCTATGAACCTATGAATTTCTCCCTTCTAAACACAACTCTGCTTACTGCTTACTCCTCTGCACTTCCCCTCACTGTTTGTCATCCTGCAATTCCTTTTATTTTACACCTACATTGCTACTTGCTTCCTTTCTTCTCCCTACAACAACTACGTCTGCACCACAATCTACATATGTTATGGATGAGTGCTTAATCTCACTAAATGTGTAAAACTTGTACCTTAAAAGTCATGTAGGCTAAAAATGTCTTGTAATTACTACTAACTGTAATTCTGAAATCTGTATGTACGTAGGGTTTCTCCCCAGATCCTCCACTGAAAATGGGCTCAGCTTCTTGCTCAGTCAGACATACGTAGTAAACTAATGTCACGTAAATAAATAAATAAACTGAAAAAGTTAATGCAATTCATCTATATATTGTATAGCAATATATTGCATGCATTACATCCTAAGTGGATATGTTATTGCATTTCCTATATATTGTGTAGCAGTATATTGTATGCATTACCTATGTAATGTATAGCAGTATATTGCACACCTTATATACTCAATGGATATGGTACTTGAGCCAGTACTGCTGGATATTAATAATTTTAATGTCAACAAGCTTAACTGTGTGAGTAACCCAATCAGTCCAAGGTAGTTTGTGTAAATGTGTACAAGTGAATGTGAATGAATTCCATAGTAGTCTGATGTTGCTAGGAAGAACGTTGCATTCCACTAGCAATCATTTCCTGTAAACCAATGACGGCCTGTTTTCTTCTTCCGAATGGCTATTTAAACCTTAAATGTAATTCTTACTGTCAGTGAAAATATGACATGGTTCATAGTCTTTGCATGAAGCTGTAAACATTCCTTAGTGCTGTTGTGTCTTTCGGCTTATCCCGGTTAGGGGTCGCCACAGCGGAACTCCGGTCCGCTAATGTTTTGTAGTGGATTTTTACATGCCGAGTTACCAGCCCTGATGCACAACCTTCAACAAAGGCACGCCCATTCACGTATGCCTCCACACAGAAGACGCTCTTGCTTAGAATCGAACGGGACAACGTCTTGCTGTGAGGCGACAAAACTACCGCAGCACCACTACCGCGGGTGTAAACATTCCGTAGTGTATTTGTGAAATTCAGTATTCCTTAATACTGTGGGAGACCCTCTTTAAATTGTATTTCTTAATGAGTTGTAACCCCTCATAAATGTTAGGAACTTAATTCTAGTTGGGTATTCTTTCTCAGTAAGTCTATGACAGCATATGCTATTTTTCCTTACTGTCAGTTAACTAAAATGTAACACCGCATTCTAAATTTTCATGAGCTGTGTATTGCACTCTATATTACATAACATACCATGGGTCGTAAAATGACAATTTTTGTTTAATCTGCTGCTATCCCGGACTCATTAATCAAAGCACTTAATGCCGATTTTCTGATTCCTGTATTCTTTAAGCAAGAAACATTTTGTTCAACTGTGAAGGTGCTTCTATTTTATCTTGTATGATTAAGCTTTGTTCATGCCTAGAAACAGATAACATTGTAGACAAGGAAACTATTTTCGTTACTTATTCCATGTAACACTTGAATGGCAACTTTTGCAGCCAGATAGATTCTCACAGACTTGTCTGTGCACTTTTAGACAGCTCAGCCTGCCAGTTATTTTGTGGCAGCTTTCCAGTTTTTAGAGCATTGGCATTGACTGACATCATTTTTTTTATTTAGTGGTTTTAGTATACATCCTCCAGCCCATATATGTGAGAGAAATTATGTTTATGTCAGTAGGTCTGACTGTTTGATTATTTTATTTATTTATTTCCATACATACTCATTAAATAAAGTTGCATTATTATGGCCTTATCTAGTTAACTTATTCCTGTCATATTAAATGTAGATTAGCAAGGAAACTTAAATGCAAATAGTGGATTATTTGCAGTGTGTACCGTTTTATTACTCATGTTAGTTTTCTGATGTCATACAAGCCCACTCAGTCTGCAGAGCATTCTTTTCTGGCACAAACTGCAATGTCGTATTTTTTTATGGTATTTTATTGTTCTTTAATTAAATAAAAGCATTTATGTGATGTCCTGTTGAAAATATTTTCTTTATTTCACATTGTTTATTTAAGGACCTGTTTGTAGTAATTCAACGTATCTATGGTTATACAATTTATTCTTTACTGGTAGTTGTAATACAACTCTGAAATTCTTCAAACCCTGTGTTGCACATTAATGTGCATTACTCTTATTTGTAGTCACTAAATCTTGACAGTTTTGTTGGGTACACATTCTATAGCTGTAGTAACAACTTCTCTTTATTCAATTAACATTTTATGTACTGAAATCTTGGTGAATGGTGGAATTCATAGTATTAATAAATTCAAATTATATGCTAACTCCAGATATTCATTTCTCCAGTAAATAAATGTACTAAGTGATCCACGTCATGTAGTACTAAATATGTCAAAAATTCAGGATGTTATAATAAAAGGCTCAAAATACATAGAAAACAGATGAAGATGTGGAAATATGTAAAGCAGACCAGAAAGGTGGGAAATGTGATTTAATAGTTCAGACAGCTGTTGTGGATTATAATATATTGCAGGTCACAGCTATGCTTACAAATTTGACAAAATTATGTAACCATATAGCCAACTTTCAGATGTCGCCACTCAAAGGTTTTTTCTTCAGATATAATTTTAACTTTAGACTGTTCGGTCATCATGTAACAGTTTTATTTGCTTTTTACCATTTTTGAATATACACTGCTGGCCGTACTCTTTAACAGTCAATGTACCTTAGAATAAAAAGAGGTACAAAGCAGACTCTTAGACAATGGTGTGTCTTCATTAGAAATTCATTTATTTGAGATAGTTCCTACTCATCCAACAAGAAATCATGTAATTGACACATATGGGGTACATAGATTAAAAAGCTAATGAGCTAGACATAGCAAACTGCATGTCATGTGTTGCACATTCTTGTTTGTAGTTTTGTTGTATTACAGACCTCATGGAGGATAGGACATATTGTTTTAACTACTATCCAGATATCACATGCTATCAGATTTGATAAATGCATCTGCAGAAGTGAAAATACATGTATATATTCAAAAGTTTACTTTTTTCAAAAAACAGAAATATAATTCATAGTGAAAATAGAAACATGCCTCAACAAATCTCGGAAATTCTATCATGAAAAGGAAATTTGGCTAAAAACCAGAAGGTGTGAATTCAAAAATTCAGTTTATTCCTCACTGTACCTGGTTTTCTCAGAAGCCTGAAAAGATATTTTTGCATATCACTGGAGAAGAAACCTTCAAGATACTTAATATATATGTATTTTTTTAAATAAATTGACTATATTTATCATTAGCTACAATCAACAAATATGCCCACTTTGTTATAAATTGTACCTGAAAAAGTTTATTTTATTTATTTTATTGCATTTGTTTACCAGGAAAGTCCACTGGGCCTGATAGAGCCCATTTTCAGTGGATGCCCAGGGAGAAAATCTCCAACGAGATACAGAAAAAATATAAACATTAATTAATACAGAAGTAGAAACAGTGTAACAGATAGTACATGTAGTAATATATACAGAGTATGTATATAAAAGCAGGAATCTAGTTTATTTGATTACAGTAATAAAAACAGAAAATATACATTAAAGCAGAATTAAATAAATTCAATCAGAGTGGTATAAAAATAAATATTTTAATCAGTATTATTGTACCAGTATCAACAAGTGAAGATAAAAATAAATATGGACAAAGTATCATCAGTCACTAGTAGCAAAAGACATAGGAGTTTAGTAATCATATAAGGAGAGCGAAGAGTTTAGATTATAGAGCAGGAACATAGCCAGGAAGAGTTGAGATGATTTTTCAATATTTGTTTGGAAGGTGGTGGTGCTGCCTGTGGTTTTTATAGAAGGTGGAAGTGAGTTCCATAGTCTGGCGACAGTGAAGGAATAGAGGAGTTGACTAGCAGGTAAGGTGGGCTTATCTACTTTTAGAAGTAGATGATTTTCAGATCCTAGATGCCTGCTGGGATGGTATTTGGCAAGTAGAGTTGAGAGAGCCGGACAGTCTGTGGGACTGTAGATTATTTTTTGCACAAGTTCAAAAAATGTAATGCTGTAATAATATTGCTGATCACAAACCTTGCCCTTGGTGGTCCCTATTAGGGTGCCAAGCAGATTGCTCTTGAGTACCATTCATTTACACTAGGACTGTGGGCTGCTTACCTTTGGTCTGTGGTATATGGCATGATGAAACAATGGGTTGGCTATTGATGTTGGTCTAACCTCAAATCCAGGATTTGTCTGGTCACTGGTAGCTTAAATCCTGCTTGGCTGGTCTTTTGGTTTGTTGTTAGCAGATCTAACCTTATCAAAAGTCATGAAAATGCATGGCGTAAGTGAAATTATTAGTGTGCAGTTAATGGAATGAACCAGGGAAATGGATATTTGTAAGAAAATATTAAATCAAATAAAAAAACAAAGATGGGAAACAGTGGAGGAAAGTGTTATAGTAGTGATGGATATAAAAACGAGAGTCATGTGAAGATCTAATTCAACTGAAATGGAGATGAGAAATACAACAATGAAGTCAACAAAAAA
>NC_056730.1:7865232-7972732 GCF_019279795.1 Protopterus annectens
TATTACCAGTCTCCACAAAAAGTTTGGCATTCTACTTTCTGATTACACTACTTATTTTTATAGCTTTATTTTTTCATCTGTTAGATCTTCCCATGTTTTTACATAGTAATGTTTTAGCCTTACATACTTATACAATACTTTTTTATCTGTTTCTATCTCATTAATTTTTTATTTTTCACAAAAATATTTTTTCTTCGTAACATTTTATTTCTTCATTTATAAATTGTTTTTTTCTCTTTTACTCTATTTTTTACTATACCCCCAAATGTATCATACTTATATTTATACAGTTTTAATACTAACTCTCATCTTTTGCATTTATCCACTTTAACACATTGTACAAATGTAATGAATCAGTGTATACCACTCAGTTAATTAACCCTAAACCTCTTTCTTCTTTATTTGCATACAGAACTCCTCTTTTACTGGGTTTAATTGAAAACCCCATATAAATTAAATAATTCCTTTACAAATACTCTTGGCAATATAAATATGCTTACTAAGTATGACATTTTCCCATCAGTACTGAATTTATCAAATAGGCCTTTTTTGAATGATAATTTATATGTTCTCCAGAAAAGACATGCTTGCTTTTATTCCTTCTATTGCTTTTTTTACTGAATTCTAATTACATCTTTATTTTCAAATGTTATACCTAGCAGAGACATTTCATTCATTGTAAAATACATACCCCCGATCTTTACTACATCACCTAAACCTTTATTTTTCTTTATTTAACACCACATCCATATCATCTCTAGACACTCATTTGTGCAAAGTATTACTTCTTTTATCCAAATTCTGTTTTTGCATGTATTATAATGTCATCTGCATATGTTTAAAGAACTGGAATTATTAACCCTTCAGGTGTTATATACCCCACCTCCTTAATTTGATAATGTATTTCACATACTATCACATTTATAACCAATGCAAACAGTATACAACCCACTGGACATTTATGTCTTATACCACTCTTCATATGTATATCTTGACTTAACCAGCCCTTTACAAGTATTTGTATTTTATTATCACTGTATACTGACATACATAATTTCCTAATTTTCACACTTGTGTTGTATTCTTTCATTATTACCCATAAGACTTTGTGTCCAATTGTATCAGATACCTTAAGGTCTCCTATCATGAACTTTGCTTCTTCTTTTCTGATCATAATATCAACCACATATTACTCTAAATATCATTAATAATTATTTACAACCCTTTTCCTTTATACTGCCTTCCATATTTTCCATTTTAGTTTCAAATCTCCTTTGTATTATTTTCATAAAGATCTTATAAATTATTTTTATTCAATACTATTTGTCTCAGGTTTTTTTTAACTCTCTTCTATCTTCCTTCTTCCATATGGATTTAAGTAGTCCATGTTCTTTATATATATATGTGTATATATATATATATATATATATATATCAAACCTTCATTTAACTATTCATTCAAAATCTTAAAAAAATATATATTTTTTGCCAGTCCATTACATTTTTATACATTTCATATCCTAGTCCATCTGGGCCTGCAGCCATATCTATATTTACTTGTCCTAATACTTTATCTAGCTCATTTAAAGAAATCTCCCTTTCCAAGTCTTTATTCTGTTTTTCTGTTAACATTTTTTACTTCCCGTGTTTTTTCACTACCTTCTTTTTGCTTTAAACATTTCTTGTACATGTTGTACTAAACTATTTATAATCTTTTCCTGAGTTCTTTCTGTTTCTCCTTTTACATTTTTATTTTCTCATTACACTACCATCTTCCTTTACTAATCTACTTAAGTAACTTGATATTTCTTCTCCTTTCTTTTCCTTGTAAAAATATATTTGCTTATATAACAATTCTTGTATTTTAAAAAAAAAAAGCTTTTATTTGATTTTACATATTCCAACAATAATTCAACAATTTGAAACAAAACAAAGCAAAACTATATACAAAAGTCCATAACAAGAATTATATTACACAACGCCATTAGTCCCTTTTTTAGTAGATTAAATTGTTGCCAGGGTATGTATTGATGAGTTGCATTTCTAGTTCTTATTTTTATGGTCAGTAATTCATTTTTACAAACAGATTTGGCTAGATAGATACTTCCCTGGATTCTCTATGCCTTGCACAGCATGCAGGATTAGAGCAGGAGCTCCAGCAGGCAATATGTCTGCCGTGTGATCCAGGAACAGCCTGCAGGGGCGTGCACGAGCGCTTCTGCATGAGCGCTCCTGCACTAGTCCTGCATGGACTAAGCCCCTGTATGTAAATCACCCCATTTTCAGGAGAAATCCATGCAAATGAGGTGAATTTGCAATCCAGGAAGCTTGCAACTGGCCGTGCAGGACTAGTGCAATCTGCAGAAATGTAATTGGTTAGTAACCAAGTACATTTCTGCAAAATCCAAACCGGAGCTGTATATTAGTTAGGAAGCATGCCAATGGCCAAGTATAAGTCCACTGGCATTGCAAACAGCCAAAAAAATTAAAAAATCAACTTTTAATTTTTTTTAGCTGATCTCGGCTGTTTAAGCGTAGGGCAGTGGCGTGCAAACGGGATTGGGGGAATAACAAAATAAACCTAAATTAAGCATTCTAACTAAAATCACTATTCTGCCATGCAAGTCAATGGCAGGCAGAAGACAACATGGCCAGGGAGTAGTGGTTGCTAAGGGGGGAGGCTCAGTGTGAGACATGTAACTATGCATTAGCAGGCAAACCTATGCAAATGAGGGGAATGATAGTGAATCCTAGTTTTCCCCAGCATGCTAGTCAGTTCCCAACAGTGTAAGAGTAGGAATATCTTGGTGCAAGCCTAGGAGTTAGCTGACATTATGGGGGGAGTGTGTTAAGCATACTGTAAGCAGATTGGAGCCCTGTGGCTTGGGTGTGCTCCTGGCTTAGCACAGCTAAGCTAGGTGGAGTGTCCGAATCTGCCTAGCACTCTTTGCATTGTCTAAGCGGGTGTGCGCACCGGGTTTTAAAGGAAAAAAAAAGTTAAACCAGGAAATAGCAGCACTGTGCACATTTGAGCACTCTGTTTGCACGGCGTGCCCCCAGGCTTAAACAGGAAGACAATGGGAAGGGAAAACAGCAGTAGGCAGGTAATCAAGGAAAACTAGCATAGCTGGCAGGTGAAATGTATCAGAATCAGCCAATTACACAGGCAGCAGACTAGCCCAGCCCAGAACACTACTATAAACTAAGCAAACACCTTCCCCTCTGGTGTTTCCCATACTCTACACTACCAGTTTATACAAGCAGGGTACTTTTAACAAACAAACCTACAAAATGAGAAGGGCTGCAGCAGGCAACATAGAACAACATGTGCAAGAGGCCAAGGGTGGTGAGGATGTGAATGCTGCCGATCAACCCACAGTGAGGGGACGGAGAAGAGTGTACAGACCCAGTGTAACTTACCAGGGGTTACATGAGCTGGAGATAGTGGAGCACTATAGGGTGGACAGGGACGTCCTACAGCAAATTGTTGAGCTGTGCTGGCCACACTCGACACACCAAACTGACCGAGCGGAACCCATCTCAGTGGATACCAAGGTATGTATAGGCCTAGGAATACTAGCCACAGGTACCTCCCAAAACTCAACTGGGGATATCATGGGGATCTCACAGGCATCAGCATTCAGAGTATTCCAGCAGTTCCGGGATGCCATGTCAGCACATGCCAGTGAGCACATATACTTCCTCAACAACCGTGAGGTGATGGCCAGCAATATGCATCTCTTCCACCAAATAGCAGAATACCCTGAAGTATTGGGTGCTATAGACTGCATGCACATATGCATCAAAGCACCACCCTGTGATCAGGGTAGGGCCTACATCAACCACAGGGGCATCCCCTCCATCAACTGCCAGGTCATCTGCAATGCCCAGGGCATTATAATGAATGTGTGTGCTGGCTGCCCTGGAAGCTATCACGATTCCCACATTTGGCATCTCACGCAGCTGTACCAGAGATTTGCCAAAGGGGACATCCCCTACAGTCACCTAGTGGGGGATGCTGGTTGCACACTGAAGCCATGGCTGATGACACCCATCAGAAATGCACACACACCTGAACAAGAATAGCATAATGAGGCACACGCACAGACCAGACTTATAATAGAGCATGTGTTTAGGATGCTCAAGTCACAGTTCCAGTGTCTGGACACATCCGGTGGAGCCTTGCAGTACTCACCAGCTACATGTACCCAAATTGTTATGGTATGTGCCATGCTACACAATGTGATCCTGCAGAAACAGCTGCAGCAGGAACAGCATGGGGCAGGGCCACACAGCCCCCACCAATGCCAAGGCCTGCACAGACACAGAGTGACTTGGAGGAGGAACAACCTGAGCCTGCCCCAGTAAGCAGATTGAGGTGTGCCCAGTATGCCAAGGCTGCGGCAAAGAGACAACGCATAGCACATACACTGACACAGTAGGGACCCAGGGAATAACACCTCTCTCCGATTCACACATACAGTAAAGGGGATGCCAAACATGACAGTACTGTGCTCAACCATGTATAGAGAGTGTACCATGTGCATCCAACATACGCAGCCCTCCAGCACCATCCTCAATCCTGGCACACCCACAAGGTAAGTCAATCAACCTACCAATTGCCAAATAGAGTAGAATGTGTCGTTACCTTTATCTATGGTATGGATGTGAGCATGCAAGGGAATTGGGTGGCTGAATGTTATGGCAGCAGGTAGTAGACACCCATAGTGGCACCATGACATCTGTAACACATACTGGAGTCACCATAGTAGCCAGTACTACACAGGGTGACAAAACACTCTGCAGGAAATGTGCTGGGTGATATGTGTGTCCATATGACTCACACATGCCAGTCAGGGAGGTTCACATATGCAACAACAGTTTCAGCCAGCAGGACATGTGTAGACAAACCCAAACAGAGCCTGTGCTATGGCCTCTGAATGATGCCTATGGGTAACCTCCCACCCAGGCCTACACAGACAGACTACAGCAGGTTGGGCAGTGGGATGTTAGTACTGAAGGGTAGGAAGTCAGACACTAATATGTAGAGCAGCCAAAGCTAAGACCTGTAGTACACTGATATGCCTCTAGTCAGCATGATAGGTTAGAATACAAAATGAAATGGAGTACCTGACATACCAGTACAGTTATAGCAAATGTGTGCATGTGCCAGATGTGCCCCCCCATCCTATGTAGATATGTAGAAACAGTAAGGTGTGCCCCCCCACTCCCATGTAGATATGTAGAAACAGTCAGGTGTGTCCCCCCCAATCCTGTGTAGCACTGTAGTAACAGTCAGGTATGCCCCCCCAATCCTGTGTAGAAATGTAAATACAGGTGTGCCCCCCACACCCTATGTAGAAATGTAATAACAGTCAGGTGTGCCCCTCCCACTCCCATGTAGACATGTAAAATAGTCAGGTGTCCCCCCCAATCCTGTGTAGACATATAGTAACAGTCAGGTCTGCCCCCCCAATCCTGTGTAGAAATGTAGTAACATGTTTGAGTATGCATAATATGAGTGGAGCACAGATGGCCAGAGGTTGCCAAGGTAGAAGGATAGTTTGTAGCATTTGCAAGTGTGTTAGGATGGTGTGTGTTTCATAATGTGTGAGGGTATGCATGTTGAGGTAAGACCTGTGGCCATTGCTCACTACTGCTGATAACAGGGACAAGACCTCACGACTGCAGTGCAAAAGACAATCCCCACCAGTAAAACACATGCAAGCAGTAAGCCATTGTAAATGTATGGTGGTAACATGTGTCACCATCTGAAAGACTGACATGGTGTGGCTGTTGGACTAGATATACAAGCAGTACACAGGGGAAAGTACCACAGACATACAGTATATATTGTGTCACTGTGAAATGATGACACCCTTGGATTTGTACAAATAGGTATGCATCACAGTAACATGACCTGTATTAGGGGATACTGATGAGGTCTGCCTGAACACCTGCAGATCACAAAGGAGGTAGGACTGATGTAAGCTGATGTACCTGCACATGCCAGCATAACTGTAATGTCACATGCATATCTGTGTGTCTGATGCAAGTAGTGTCCATAGCACATATGTACCCAGCCACACAAACACCACCCACAGGCACCTCTCTGGCAATATCCCTGCTGTGGGGAATGGGTACAGTACAACCCCACCTATATATGGCAATTGCGGAAGACTGCAGCATGCAGTGCAGGTGTCCCATGTAGGTGTGTCCTTAGCTGTAGGTAGCACCCTGCCAGCATCCATACCACCTGATCAAGACTGATAGAAGGTATTGGCATGAACAACTATCACATCTACCCTGTCACCCCAGGGGAATACACTGTATGGTGGTCTGAGACTGTAGGACTGACAGAATGCAGCGGCCTACCACATCTGGCCTGCATCAACACCTAATGCCCCACAGGTACCTGCCAAAGGCCCATCTCACACACGTACTGCCAGTGCATGTTATGTCATGGACACCCAAATAACAACATAATGCACTTCATTTAAGCCATATGCAAGGCCATGTGGACAAACCACAGTAACATGTCCACCATGTCCCACTACATGAACTGTGGACCAACACTAACACACACCTGTGATGTGGTGATACCCCTAGGGAAAGTATCACAGAATGTATGCATAATGTATGGAAGAGGTTAGAATAACAGAGGGTCTTGTGGGAGCATGGGCAGTATGGAATGTGCAGGGTCTGACACCAAGCTGTGTGCACACTATCCCTGGCTGCAAACACATAAATGGGTGGCTACACACCTGCCCGTATACCAAAATAGAGTAAATGTCCTGAGCCATGGCCCCTGCCTCTGGCTAACATGTGCATATCTGTACAGCAGTGAGGCATTGCCACAGCAAGATAAGGCCATACTGCCATGTTGATGGGCGGACAAGTATGGGATCCTCTGCCAGCACTGTACCAAGGTGCTGAACTGGATACACAAATCCAGCACCAAGTGTCTGCAGCTCCCCCTCCAGAATGGCATAACTTACCATGAATACGTAGGTATCTGCACACAATACTCGACACAGCTGCAGTCACCCTTGTCCCACAAGTCATCACTGTGAGCAAGAATGTCCATTTGACAGTACATGATGGCAGAAAACATCACTGTGTCTAACACTACACATGTCTGAATATCTCTGCTAACCACAGTACCATGCAGCTGAAGCAGCACAGACGCACTTACCTGCAGTACACACTATCCCCTGCACAGTTTGTCCCCATATTGCCAAATGATTGACGGATACCCTGCAGAAACATTATGCTACCTGTAGGTGCACAACACAAATGTCTGCACTGCAGTACAAACTACCTAGAATCGAGCCACACATTCAAAACAGAAGGTCATACTGGGCATGCTCACACACTTACAGACTTAGAGAAATGAGAGCAATGTCAGCCAACAATATATCAAAAGGTCATACTGGGCATGCTCACACACTTAAACAAATGAAGGCCATGTCTGCAACCAACAGTAGGATAGACATATTTGGCATTTGCAGATGTTAGTGCAGACACTCCTCAGTATGCAGCACTCATACTTTGCACACACACTGGATAGGGATACGGGCATATATTCAAGGACAACACATTATAATAAGCCAAAAAGTAGATGTACACAGATGTGTGGAATAGAGTGTTTGTCACAAGGGGCCATTCATTATGAGGCCTGTCACACCCAGCACACAGCCAAATGGCTACAACCACATGAGGTTTGGATGTCCCTCACTCTTGACCTTAGCCACTTGTATCTGTCAGCGTGATGGGCTATGTGGTGTAAGTGCTAGCTGTGCAACATGACTGTAAAAGGGAGTAGCTGTATACACATACCTGTGGAATATACCCTGCGTGTGCCCGCATATGGTGTGTCAACCTCTAGATGAATGGTTTATGGCCCTTGCACACACACTACCTTCCCCATAGCTGTACTATGACAAGCCTGCTGTGGTCATCCACTTTGAAATACACCCTTGTGAAAGGTGTAGGCCAGTAATCTCCATGGCGCTTCCTATAACTGCGTACTGCTGTAGTGTGATAAACTAAAGTAGGTGTTCTAATTACAGACATGGCAACTGTATGTGTGTGTGTGTGTGTGTGTGTGTGTGTGTGTGTGTGTGTGTGTGTGTGTGTGTGTGCATGTGTGTGTGTGTGCGTGTGTATGTGTGTGTGTGTGTGTGTGTGTGTGTGTGTGTGTGTGTGTGTGTGTGTGTGTGTGTGTGTGTGTCACCGTCTGTGTAGAAAGCAATGCTTTTTAGGCTAGTCACACTCACTACAATTCAAATGCCCTACTTTGTCAAGGCTGCTGATGTCATACACTGTGAAATACATATATTGGAAAGCTGCAGCACAGTAATCTCCATGGCGTGTCCTATACCTGTGTACTGCAGTAGTGTAATAAACTAGTTAAGTAGGAGTTCTAATCCCAGACATGGCAACTGGGTGTGTGTGTGTGTGTGTGTGTGTGTGTGTGTGTGTGTGTGTGTGTGTGTGTGTGTGTGTGTGTGTATGTGTGTGTGTATGTGTGTGTGTTTGTCACTCATATCCTGTGTGGAGGTGGTTGTGAGTGTGTAACAACTGGGCCCAATGTGGATGGGTTTTGAACATTTCTTATATGGTGGCCCTAGTATATATCACAATGTCCACTATACAGGGATAACAGATATGAAATAGCCAAGAGGCTGGGGTGCAAATCCATACCCATACATGTGACATCAAGGCCAGACAAACAAAGTTAGCAACTCTAGTATTACCCAGAGAACACTCTCAACCCATGTCTTACACACACACACACACACACACACACACACACACACACACACACACACACACACACACACTTGCCTAGGCAACAGCCACTATGTTGCTAGTACACTGCATATTGCCAATTGATAGTAACTATGTAGTGATTGCAGTGGGCTACAGAGGGCATGGCACCCTGTTCATCTGTCCAATAGGCATGTACATGCAGACAGTGCACCTTCCCCATGTTCCCCACTGGACACCTGCAGCATCTGTGGTGCCATCAAATGTGACTCACAAAGGACATACAATGCCTGTAAACATGCCCTTTATGGACAGATGCCACTGACATCAGGGAATGCTGCTAGCATGCTATCAATGTAGGTGCAGGGTAAACCTGCTGTCCAGTACCAGTTCCCGCAACATGAGCCCAGGACTGGCACATCTGATGATAATCTGTGTACACAACATGGGCCAGACACCCCAGGTACAGTTTCACATGTCATTGTACATGCATGTGGGAGGTGTGCACATCCCAGGCACTGTCCATGTCATGGACTAGGGAACATATACATGGCAAGCAATTCACAGCATTGGCCACACGCAATACTTACCCAGGTAACTGAATATGAATACAATACCCACCTGTGTGGGCAAATCCAGAAACTACACCCCTGAACCACAATGCAGACCATTGTCATGTGGCCTGATGCCAAAGTATACCCATCATCAAGCCTTGTATACCGGTCTGGCACAGTCCACCACTACACACCCGTGAAGCAATGCACCCATGTATGTCAATACTGGCAGTGTGTGTGTGTATGTGTGTGTGTGTGTGTGTGTGTGTGTGTGTGTGTGTGTGTGTGTGTGTGTGTGTGTTGTATGATGCATATGATCACATTCACACTCACTACAACCCCCATTGGCATACTGAAGCATGTTGTCTGATGTTAGACACCTCTCCATACCCTTTGCTCGTATAACCTCCGTATGACCCCTGTGGTGCATGTGATACCTGCACAGTAATGTGTTGTGGCAATCTCACTAATGAGTTGTATTCTTGGCCCTGCCAAGTATGTCAATGTGTGTGCGCCCTTGTGAGAGTGTGGCTGTGTTGATGCTGGCACCTGTTCATGCGGACAGGCATGTGTACTACACCTACCGTACAGCTACCATATCCCTGTGTCAGATGTCACTCATCATCACATATACGTTCTGAGGGCTTCACAATATGTAACCTATGTGGCACATCTAATAAGTGCATAGAAATGTGATAGCACTACATAGTCATCAGGGTTTGATACTCTGTGCTGGTAGGTGTGTGACACAAACAAGCTTACGTTTTACTCTCCCACCCCTCTCTGACTTGTCTTTCCCTCTGTCTGCCATGCTCACTCCCTCTCTGGTGGATGTGGAGACCTACACCTGCTTTGCTTAGGCAGCAGCATGTCTATTGTAAGTGATGCTCATGATCAGCTGATGGCCTCTGCATGAATTGCAGCCCTCCTCTAGCTGATTGCATGTGGAACAGCTGTGGTAACATTCCCATACCCAGCTGCATGGAAACACACTCCGTTATCTAGGAACATCATGTTGATTTTGGGCCTTTTCATTCACTGTGAGCAGGAACTCGATCTGCTGTTTGGCAAACAGCATTTCAGATGGATTGTGGATTTACCTCTAACAACATGCACTGTGGAAACAGGGCAACACACAGAAAGGGGATGTGCCTGACCTGACTACAGATTGTAAGTGCTGCTATACTGCATTTGGGTAATGTTGGTTTATAAGGGTGTATGTGGATATGGCTGTCATACATGTTTTAATACCTGCCATGTCAGTGCTATGTTTATGAGGAATCCCCATCTGTAGGGTCATCTGCAGACTGGGCAGTGTGTGGTGCATGTGGTTTAAGGTGTTACACACAGAGCATCTATCTGTGAACTGCAGAATGTAGTGTGAGGATTGCAGTCTGTAGATGGTGAAAGCCAAGACAGTTACTGACTTCATATCCCTCATAGGACATATGTTGCAACAAACCCTGTTACAACAGTAAATGTATGAGGTTATCACAGCAACATGTCAATAGTGGCCCTGTGTATGTGCTTCCAGCCACAACTCTGTCAACCTTTGTATATATGTCATGCATTAAGATGTGCATATGTGCTGTACATCATAATTAGTGACATCATATCTGATAAGCCAGTGAGATAGACTGCTACACATGTTATGTACGTAGGGGTTATATTTGATGACATAACCTGGACATTCTGTGGTTGTGTATACAGTACTGAGGTCTGTGTACTTATGGTGAATGTCAACAGTGTGTGTATTGTTAATATGTACTATGGCCTGTGTACAGACTGTGGTAGATGTCATTGTTCTTGGTCCCGTCCTATCTGATGTTACATGCTTCTCCACTGTATGTTACCGTATCGGCTTACATGTTTGTAGGGCCATACACACACATGTCCTGTACCACAGACAGGCATTGGACCACACTGTGTAGCAGCCCAGTATATGTAGGGTTAGTGTGTGAGTGGCACATATGAGGATGGTGTTGAACAGATAGTCCATATACTGTGATATTATGCTAGCTTACCATATGTGGCTGTGTTCACATTGGTTGTGGTTATGCACTTTCACATAGGTATATCTTACCCTGTGCTGTGACATGCCTGTAGAGCCTGCTATATGTGCAGGTACATGTGCATTCCCCCAAAGGAAATGTAGGCCAGTGTTGAGCCAGTCTGCCTGCAGCCTGCACAGTGCTTTGCTACATGTCTAGCAGCTTAGTGTACTTACCCAGTGAGATGTCATATCCAGATACTTGCCAGATGTACTGATGCTGGGCCTTCCTTAACAGTCATGTATGTCAGACAGAACAGTGGAATGCTGTACTGATGTATGTCAATATCTAATGGGTAGTATGTGGCCATGGCACCTCTGGACCAGCGGTTATTATGTCTCAGGACAGACAGGGGTGTGTGAATGCATAACCTATGAGGGGCAAATGTATACCAGTCATTACATATTATACCCATCTACATGGCTGTTAACATCCACATTGTCAGGCTTGGTCCACATGTTTTGCACTAAAGGGTTCTGTGTATACCTCTGGACTGTCCGGCATGTGTCAGAATGTCCACATATTTTGGCCAATATCTCTGCTGTAATCCACAGGAGTATTACATGCTAGCAGCAGTACTGTACTATGATGTCCTTAGGATGTCTGTCAGTAGCCAATGGCGCACATGTGAAAAGCAGATGTGACCTCCCACATACACCATATCTGTGAAGACAACCCCTATTACAGTAGCAATACTCTACTAATATACCTGCTATACATACCTGACATCCCCTTGCACTATGAAGTTGAGACTGTAGGGGCTGAGGTAGGGCTACACTCCATGTTCAGGAGATATGGTGGAAATATATGTATATATAATTCTCCAGATATCTATATATATATATACACATACACATATCAACATGTATAGATGGGTATGTAGATGTACATAGATATACATATACACACCCAGATATATACATATACAGAGCAATATATGTCTACACATATACAGATAGTGATACATATGCACATGTATGTATGGATATCTACATATATATTGACAGTAGTAGGTATATCCGAATAGATATGTATGCACATATAGTTATAGATATCTACATATATATCAACATAACTAGGCATATCTGTACACATAGGATGTGCATACATATATAGCTATATAGACATATATCTACACATACATATACGTATATCAATATATACACATATCTATATATACAAACATATATATATATATATGTGTGTGTGTGTGTGTGTGTGTGTATACATATGAAGAGATGTACACATGTCCATATATATGTATCACTATACAGATGTGTATACAGACATATCTATGAGTATACATGTGTATGTACATGTAGACATATACAGACCTATTATATGTATATGACCACATTCCTGTCATTTGTAAATGTCACGGTTGTGTATACCCTCCCACATGTATCTCACTGTATGTATCTGCTATGTGCACATTATGATAAAACAACATATGTGATGCAACAGTCATATTAATAGCAAGGGCTACACAAGTTAGCAGCTACAGGCAAATGTTCAATACTACTCAAAATTTGTAGTGACAGCTATATTGGTAAAACAACAGCAGTCTTCACAGTGGTCATTGTGTAGTGGTTAAATGTTGTGACTTCAGTGTAAAGAGTCCTGGGTTCAAGACCTGCAAGGGCTGTTCATTTTGTTGCTGGGCAGAACAAGGGCTGTCAGATACAGAGTGCTTAAGGCAGTTTTGATCAGCTTTAAGTGTGTTTGCATGGGTTTGCACAAAGCTAAGTGGTGCTAAGCTATGGGTAAATGTACGGGCACTTACACAGAGTAGGCAGCGCTTACCAGTGCACACATCAGCTTAGCTGTTATATTGCAGCAGTGTTGATACTTGCTAACCATAGATTAGCCCTGGTAAGCAGGACACACAACCCAGTCTAATAACCTGTAATAAGTGTATGTAATGCCATGTACAATACATGCACCTACGTGTTGTCATTACAGTAGCAAGTGGTGTGAGTGTCTTGTGTGGGACACAGACATATATGAGGCCTGTACAGCACTATTATCCATGAGAATGTGTTACATACAGGTGTAGTAGCCCAGGGTATGTGCTGTCACACTGGCATGTAGTGTATCATGACAGTACTACTGTTGACAGTGCTAACCCAGGCAAGAGCAGAGTGCTTAATGTAGTACTGACAACTGGCACACCTGTGAGCATGGCTGGACACAGAGGCCTCCCTATTGTATCCCTGGTGTGTGAGCTGTGTCACAGTATATACCCCTTAATGGATAATGATCCATCATGAGGAATGTAACTGTAGACTACCATCTGTACAGCACATGTTTGTGAGGGCATCCGACATGTAGTTATGGCATACATATTGTTGTCAGATGTCTATCTGTCAACACACTCATGCTACTGCATAGCTACTTGCCAAGCTGATGACTGTCAGTCCCTGTACAGATGTGCAGATGGCAGGTTTCCAGCTGGGATATGTACAGACAATGTAAGCTTGATTGATGCTGACATGTCTGCCCAGCTGTGTAAGCAGTGGCACATATAGGAGATGTCACCCTGTACGCACCACATGCCACAGGTACCTCCACTACACTAACACAGTCAACAGAACATATTTGGGTACAGGTCTCCATCACAGACACTAACCATGTGTTGTAATGTATGTTGCATACATTTCACCTTGACCACCTCAGTGGCCATGTGCAGGAAGCACCTGGAGGATTGGCTGATGCATGTCATTCTCACCCTTAGGGTCACGACAGCAGTGCCTGTCAGTTGATTGCCTGCTACCACCTGGCAGGTGGCAGGATAACACTGTACACACAACCCCTACACAACCCGTCTCCCCTTGGACAGTAGCTAGGTACACAGCTATGACCACCTGCAGGGATGCACCCCTGTACAGAGACATGTGTAGGTGTGCATGACTGAGTATAGCAGTGTCTGTGTGTTAGCACACCTGTACATGGGAATTCCATGAAGGCCTTCACAACCAATGCAACACCCATTGCCATAGTCAGTTGTGGCTGCTGCTGTATGGGACATTACATGTACCCTGTTAAGCCCCCCCCATATTGGCTACATGAGCTTTGCAGGACCAGCACAACAGTGTTTTACAAATGGCTCTGGCATGTGTGTCTAGTTGTGCATGTCCGTATATCTGTAGGGTACAGCATTCCAAGTCCCCATACTCCTATTACAATACCCATTGCCACACAGTAGTACAGATAGTGTTGTTGCTGGCCATAGGTGACGCATGACAATGCAACACCCTACTATGCGTGTGGCATGTGCATGTGATGCATATCCCTGTAGTACCAATGTTGGGGTATACTATGTGTTGTATCGCAGTCACAGCCAGTGTGTGATTGTGGGTATGGCAGAGTGTCATCATGGGTTTTAGGGAGTACAATATCCAGTGGGGGATGTGGGTGCTGTATACACCGTTATTACACCAAGGTACACCCGGTATATGTCCCATGTACCATGGTATGGTTACCACTGTCACCATCAATCATACAGGTAACTGTTACCATAGTCCACGCCAGTTATGCATGTGATGTGTGCAGCCTACCTGTAACACATTGGAGACACATTCAAGTTAGTTAGCAGCAGTAGGCCCTGGTATCTCAGATGTGTGTCTGGCTGGTATGTTTCTGTAAATGTGTATATGATGGAATGCCACACTATGTATTGTCCAAATACACCCATTACATCCTCCATATGTATACATATGTATACTATACATACTGTATATGTCGGGGGATGTCCTGCATGTACCATGTAACCTGGGAAACACCTCACCTTAAACACTGTGTGGTGTGTGCAATGTAAGCCACACTCTTCATTATCACGACATAGCTAGGTAGGGGTCTAGTCCCAGTGTTGCCAAGAAACAGTGTGCATGTATGTTGATGGGTCTACATCAGGTTGCAGGGTATACACACCTCAACGGGCCACCTGTCCATGTGGCACATGCAATAACTGATTTAATAACCTGTGAAATGTGTTCGACTGTATCCCGGATATGTCACAGCCATGGTGTCACCACAGTGACATACCCCATTGTGGAATATGACTGCAGACCATCCTCGTGCTGACACATGTACTCCTACAACACAAATGGATAACATTATAGGGACTGCAATCAACCAGTGTTACTAACAGCTATAATGCATCATTGCTGGATGGCTACACTATCTGCCAAATATGCCTTACACTCTACTCCCTACAACATGGTACACTGCAGTACTGTGGTACACTGTGGTACAGTCACCATGTACATCAGAATCATATCAGCCTGTCCCTGCATTGATGGTATGGATGACAGGGATGTGGCACAGGTATCATATGCACAGGGCATCCTAGTGCTGACACATGTACACCTACAACACAAATGGATAACATTATACAGACCACAACCAACCAGTGTTACTAACAGCTATAAGGCATCATTGCTGGATGCCTGCACTACCTGCCAAATATGCCTTACACTCTACTCCCTTCAGCATGTTACGCTGCAGTACTGTGGTACACTGTTGTACAGTCACTGTGTGCATCAGGACCAGATCAGCCTGTTCTTGCATTGATGGTTTGGATGACAAGTATGTGGCACAGGTATCATCATATGCACAGGGTGTGATGTTGGTTTGCCAGAGGCCGAGGGTGGGCCATACATTTAACACCATGTGTGTGGGTGAGGGGTGTACTGTTGAGCTGGGTGAGGTGATCTGGTGTGTGTAGCTTTGGGGTTGCCCTAGGTGTGTTTGCATAGTGTATGGGTATGCATGCATACAGTTCTGCCATGTGGCTGACCAACACAGGTGTTTATGGACAGCTGCAGACCATACCTGGCAGGGTGTGCAGTTCAATGCCTCCGGCCACAGACACATAAACTGTGTCTGCCAGGGGTTCCACGGGCATGTCTAGGTACAGGCCTCGATGTGCTACTCTCACCTGCTGATGAAATTTGTCCGCTGGTACCAGGTTCCTCCTGGGACTGGCCAGGACCATGTGCACGTGCCTGTTGTGGTGTGGTGTGGACAGCATACCCCCCGCACAGCCAGGGCTGCTACTGCCACTACAGGAGCCCCTTGGTATCCTAGCATATCCACATTGACTACCAGCTGTTGGCTTTGCTGGCCTACATCCACGCTGCCATCACCACCCTCCCACCACACATTCAAGCGCAGACAGATCACGGTCGATGAGGGCCGTCATCTCACCAGACTGTCTATCCATGAACTCAGTTAATCCATGGATGGCACCTGCCAGTTCACGGCCATTGTCATTTGAAGAAGTGAGAGCAGCCCTCTGCAGCCTCAGGTCCTGTCTGTGTTAATGTTCTATACGTGCCTGTGCCGCCATGACAGCCTGAAACATGCTTCTGCTGGTATGAGCTATGTTACCTTTGCCAGGGGCATGATGTCCAGCGGCCCTACCATGAGCACCCTGGGACATCTGCCTATGTGGTGGTCTGCCGGACATCTGGCTATGCCTGCTGCAACCAGACACAGTAGGCATGGTTACCACACTTTCTTGTGCACTGCCACTGAACGCCAGCTATCCCGCCGCTATGGCCACTGGTGATGGGGTGTGTATAAGCACTGAAACTGTGTGCAGGGGTGGGGTGCCTAAAATGGGATGTCAAATGTTGGCACAGTGTCGGCCCCTGACAATCCCACCTGTGCCTTAACATTAATATTATCATCTTCGGTGTCTGTATGGACACCAACATCAGATTGCAAGCAGGAGGGACCCTGACCCACCTCGCCACCAGTGGGGGAAAGCAATAAATGCACTTTAAAACCTGTACAGCATTGCCTAACAGTACACATACCCCCACACACACCCACACACACACACACACACACACACACACACACACACACACACACACACATCTCCGTAATATTTAACTGCCCATGGCTTTACAGACAGTCCCTCATATATGTCCATGTGTTACCCCATCCTGCATCACACTTGTTAATATGCACACATTGATACCACTCATTAACATCTCAGTCCTATAAATGCCCACACAAGCAGCCACAACACAAGGCCTGTTACTACTTTACCTCCCTGACCTGTGTGTAGTGGTTTTACATGGCCTCACTGCTGCCATTCGGTATGCACCCTCTGTATGTCCAGACATGATGTGCATGGCCCCTATATGTGTGGGATAGTATGTTGTATCCATAATATCTCACACTGGTGTGTCATGTGTATGTAATTCTCAGTACATGCCAGATATGCTGCTCCTTCAGCCTATCATGTGACAACTCTAATATTTGGATACACTCCCTGGCATTAACTAGTACTTCCCCATTGCATCTGTAGAGCTGTATACTTGGTATGTAGGTGACCTCTCTGCTGACTGTAATATTAAGGGTGTACCTGGTGTCTGCCTTCCCTCTGGAAGCCTGTTCCGTGCTACAGACTATGTTATACTATTTGCTGTCCTGTGATTACACACATGACAGGTATTCCTGGTGTGTAATGTGGAAAGTCCATGTCCAGGTACTGAAGGATCCCAAAAGGAAGTACAGCCATATGAACACCCCACAAACACACATGTACATACATGGCCACCCACACAAACACACGCATGCACACACGCATCCTACATGCATCTACCTACCTCCCCTTCACCAGAGTGACCCTGCAGGCAAACTGACTAACCACCAGGATGCACACACACAGACACACACACACACACACACACACACACACACACACACACACACACGTGAGGTTGCACAATGATAGTACACACAGTCCTCCTATTACCCATCTTCCAACATGCAGAACATATGGTACAGAACAGCATGCAGTTCAGCTATAGTCAGTCCATGTTAGCAGCAGTATACATGTGTGTGATGCATGTGCTGTGTCACTAGGTGATGCCCCTTCCCCGGGATGGATCTATATTAAATTCTCGAAAGCCGACAATGTCGAATCTGACATTGTCGACATGAGACTAGCGAAACTGCAGAACATCGAACAAGTAAACGGACATCTCCGTAAGGGGAGATTTCCATTTACTTCAATGTAGTGCAGTCTTGGAGTTGGTATATTTAAGTAGTGAGGGGTGTGGGGGGTTCAGGGGGGCTTGCCCCCTTGCCTACACCATTTAGTTTTTTTTTGTTGTTTTTATTTTTTTTTCTGTGCATTCGCTATATTAACAGTTTGATCACTAAAGGTCGACCTTTAGTGATTCGAACTGTTAAATACTCTATGTACTATTATAGCCCCCCCCAGATACCACTGCACCAAAGTACACAGTATTGCTGTGCACCTGCTCTGTACCCTGTCATGTACTGTACACCAAAACTCACAGGTGTACAACCCATTGTGGAATGTGTAGTACTGTGTCAGTTATGTCAGCTTTACTTCTGACAGCCCCTATGTTTTTCAGCAACACATACCTGGGATGATATGCGGACAGTGGATTGTTTGGTATCCTGTGGCCCAGTCTGTCTTTACTATTGTACTATTTGAAGGGCTTGGCCTGGATAGCAACAGTTGTGAACCTTTCCAGACTACTGTATTAGTATAACTGTTTCACAGTTCCATTACTCTGTTTATATGGTTGTCAATGTCTGAACAGCTATATGAAATGGCATATAAAACTGTAATAGTACACAAATAAAGGTTTTGCATTTATGCAAACCTGTTTGTGGTGTTATATTCTATGACTTCTCTGTGGATATATGTTGCAGGCAATGATTGTCATTTGTATGGGTGGCTCAAACAGTGTCTATTTGTTAAGGTGTTAACTGTAGGCATAGTGACTGTTCCATATTGTGTGCACCTTCTACATATGTATCTTACTGTACATAGCATTGTGTGTAGTCACATATATATATATATATATATATATATATATATATATATATATATATATGTATATATGTATATCTGTATCTGCATATATGTAGCTGAGTCCTACACAAGCGCAAAGATGAACTAACACCTCACCTAAACACACTGTTCAGGCTCAGCTTCTCAACAGGCTGCGTACCCATAGAGTGGTGCACAGCAATGGTTATTCTGCTCCACAAAGGTGGAGCCACAGCAGACCCTGGGAACTATCACCCTATAAGCCTGACTAGCTTGGTCTTCGGGGCTGTGGAGCACATCATCATGGAACTCATTAACAGATATTATTGGGAACCTCCAAACACTGGACCCTACTCAGTTCGGCTTTGTTGGGGGTGGATCATGCCTCCTAAGCCTGGTGGACTTCTTAGATTACCAGGGCTGTGGATGGGGGAAGGGTGGTGCACACAGCCTACCTAGACCTCGCGGAGGCCTTTGATGCCATTCCCCATTCTGGTGTTATAGACGAGCTCACCAGCCTGAACAAAGACCCCTGTGTCACAGAATGGGTTGCCGGCTGGCTCACGGATGGAACCCACATGGTGAGAGTTGCGGGACTAGGTCCAACTCAAAACCAGTTACAAGTGGCATTCCCCAGTATTCAGTCCTGGCATCCCTCCTGTTCGGCATGTGCTTCTCAGGGGTACAGGCAAGCACAGGAGGACTATGGCTGACTGAGTTCACATATGAATGCAGACTGGGGGCTATAGTTGACTCTCCGGCTGATGTGGGCATCCTCCAGGGGGGGTCTTGCTGAGACAGATGCCTGGTGTCAAGGTCATGGCCTCAAGCTAGATGCCGGGGGGGGGTGCATTGTCATACCCTTTGGAAAAAACAAAGTAGCCACAAACTACCACATAGGTGACAGTCCCCTAAATATGGAAGATGTAGTAAGGGATCTGGGGACCCAGGTGGATGGTAATTTCTCCTTTGATAATCACATTGCCAGGGTGATTAGAGTCCTTCTGTGTGGCCCACCTAATTACAAAAGGTTTCACATCCAGATCAAGAGAGGTCATTGTGCCTCTCTACTCGTCACTCGTCGGACCCATTGTGGAGTACGGCACCCCATTTGGGATGTGCCTTGCAAGACACCTGCAGCAGCTGGGGGGACCATGGAAGTGTCTCACCAAGAGGATCACTGGCCTCAAACAGGTGCCCTATGCAGCTCAACTTAAGAAACTTCAGCTGTACTTGGTTGCATGCCGTCTGCCCGGTGGTGATCTTGCCTGACATACAAGGCCATGTCCACCCCAGAATTGATGGACATGCTCCACCTGAAGAAGACCATATCCCCTCAAGCCACACGCTCCAGGGATCTAAACCTCACCACAATAATGAATAGGACGTGCTGGAGGGATAGATTCCCATCTCAAGGCCTTCCCATGCTTTGGAACAGGATTCCAGTCTACATTAGGCATAGCTCCTCACTAACACTCTTCAAGAGAAACCTTGACGAGTTGATGGGAAACAGAAAGTTTACCCCGGGGATCACTTCAGTGGCTCTGCTGGACAGAGGCACAGGAAACTAATCTAAGGGGGCAGTGAAAACCAACACATTCTGGCTAGGCTTATAAATGCCTTCAAGCAGATAGCCTAGTACCTACCTATGAACCTATGAACTATATGTATTGGTGGGATGTTGACAGATTCCACATTGTACATTTCCTGTGGGAGCCAGACTGTACTGCATGGTATGTTACCAGTACCAACCTGACATCATACAGGTGGGATGTAGTACTGGTAACATCTTGTGCCCATGTCATGTCAGGTCCTGGTTATGGGATCTGCAACACTTGGTAGTGTATTGCAGGGTGGATGTGTTTGGCTGTGGGGGGTATACCTATTCGTACAAGATGTATATTGTTTGGGGCCTCTAAACCCCATTAATGGTGTATGTGGACATATATGTTTTATTTTCCCATTGTTATCTGCAGATGTATGTCCATATATACCTATATTGATATATATATCTGCTTACATATATATGACTATGTCCGTATATACCTACATAGATATATATACCTGCTTACATATATGTAACTGACTGTGTATATTTAGACATATAGTTGTAGACATATATATTTATAGATGTAGGCATTTGCATGTATTTATGTTCATATATATTTCTATATATGTATATATTTCTACAGTGAGCTGATCGAAGGAAGGACACTCAGCAAACTCGGAGCTACAATATATAACATTAAGTACCCTGTTTTTTGTTTATTTTGTTCTTTATTTCTTTGTTGTTTATAGCACTTTGTGTACTGTGTATTTTTTCTAGCTAGTTTCACTGTGTGTGAGGTATTAACTGGAAATTGTCCACTCTTATTAAGCATCTCTTGGGTTGTTTGTTTATGATAACTTGTTGCAGTTAAACTCTTTTTTCTAGTGGCTCCTTTAGCTGTTTAAAACTTTCATTTAAAGGCTCACTGCTGCTTTTCAGCTGTGAGTAACATTTCTGCAGTTTGTTCTAAGTAGTGGGGATATTTGTAGCATTTCCATATTCAGGCTTGTATTTGGGCCTAGTGTTTGTGGAGGCTGTGTGTCTGA
Source organism: Protopterus annectens (assembly GCF_019279795.1). NCBI lineage: Eukaryota > Metazoa > Chordata > Ceratodontiformes > Protopteridae > Protopterus > Protopterus annectens. Next base: position 7,887,029 of record NC_056730.1, read on the forward strand.
GCACATAATTCAGGGACATCTTGTTTTAGCCAAATCCATCAGGCATTTCAGTGAGAGAGAATTGTTTGAGGTCATTGGCTGACTGAGGTCTCCTGGACTACAGCTTAGACTAAGCACCTCATTGGTTCTTTTGAGATTTCTTTCTTAAAAGCTGTCTCAGGTTTCAACTTTCTGTTACCTAAGAAGCTCAATTGTGAGTGTTCAGCCATTTTACAGTGAGCTGATCGAAGGAAGGACACTCAGCAAACGCTGAGCTACAATATATAACATTAAGTACCCTGTTTTTTGTTTATTTTGTTCTTTATTTCTTTGTTGTTTATAGCACTTTGTGTACTGTGTATTTTTTCTAGCTAGTTTCACTGTGTGTGAGGTATTAACTGGAAATTGTCCACTCTTATTTAGCATCTGTTGGGTTGTTTGTTTATGATAACTTGTTGCAGTTAAACTCTTTTTTTCTAGTGGCTCCTTTAGCTGTTTAAAACTTTCATTTAAAGGCTCACTGCTGCTTTTCAGCTGTGAGTAACATTTCTGCTGCTTGTTTCCCACCCTCCTTCCCTGTTGGTATAGTGTTTTTATAGTTGGTGGCTTTGCAGTTGCCCGCCCCTAGTGTAAATTTGATCTGGGACCCTCCTCCCAGTCTACTGTCATTACCTCATTCTACCCAGTACAGGGAGAGCATTTGAGAAGGCCAATCAGCTTAGTTTCTGCTACTCCTTTCTCTCTTTCCTTTCTCTCTTTCCAAAAAAAAAAATTATCTGCTTTTACTGTATTTGTGTTTTTTCCTACTTTATTTTGCTTTTGCGTCATCTTAAAAGTACTCAATTGTATTTATTACTGCTTGGTGTAACTCATTGTAAGCCTTTTAGTTTAAGCACCTGGGCTTCAGACCAGTTTTACATTAGGAAGGTTTGTGGTCTGCACTGCAGTGGCAGAACAGGTAGCTTACATCCTTCTAAGTTGGGAACTGCTGATTGAGGGCTCAGTGTCTGTTATTCTAAAAGTGTATTAATTCTGGTTTAAGCACTTGGGCTTGAGGCCAGTTATTTTACATTAAGAGGGTTCGTGTTCTGCACTGTTGTGGGAGGAGAGGCTGGACTCTGTCCTTCTGAGCTGGGAATTTCTGGTTAAAGTTTATAGTGCCTGCATATTTGAACTGCTTCTTACTGAAATTGGTACACCTCGTTTGCTGTAGCATAGACTAGATCCAGGCCTGCTGAATCTATCTTTGTTTGTATAACTTGAGCACTAATCCAGGCATTCTTTAAAGTATTCAGTTGTATTTATTACTGCTGGTAGTAACTTGATTAAAGTGTAGCTATCATTTCTAAGTCTTTTGGATTAAGCACTTGGGATTCAGACCAGTTGTTTTACATTAGGAAGGTTTGTGGCCTGCACTGTGGTGACAGGACAGGTAGCTTACATCCTTCTAAGTTGGGAAATGCTGATTGAGAGCTCAGTGTCTGTTATTCTAAAAGTGTATTAGTTCTGGTTTAAGCACTTGGGCTTCAGGCCAGTTATTTTACGTTAAGAAGGATTGCGGTCTGCACTCTTGTGGTAGGAGAGGCTGGACTCTGCCCTTCTGAGCAGGGAATTTCTGGTTAGAGGCTTATAGTGCCTGCATATTCTAACTGTTTCTTACTGAAATTGGTACACCTTGTTTGCTGTAGCATAGACTAGATCCAGGCCTGCTGAATCTAGCTTTATTTGTATGCTTGTCGTTTGTTTATTTCCCTGAAACGCTAATTCCACCTAAAACGCGGCCTTTTAGCACTTCTGTGGATCCCTAGTGATATCTGCATTGCTTACTGTACTTATTTCCTTGTCTCACTTGAAAGAAAGTTACTGTTTGTCATTTTTGCATTTAAGTTACCTGCAGCACATTGCATTTAAGCTACCTGGCACTTGCTCACTAAAGCAATTATATAAGTCAGCTCTAAAAAATTAAAAGCACTATACCCTCACAAACTCCCTTTGAGTACCTTGTTCCCCAGTGGCCCTTTTTTTCAATTATAAAGGAATTCCCAATACTATTCTAGCATGTCCAAAGGTCAGTTGTCAATCTCCTCCGGTCCAGCTGGTGAATCTGGGAATCTTGAGGCAATGTTACAACTGCCTCATGTACACAGACAACCCTCTCCTCCTCCCAACAAATTCCAACACATGTGAGAGATGCAACCATATAGCCAAACTGGAGGCTAAGCTCTCTCAACTCAGTACTGGCATAACCAGTCAGGAGGAGAAGGAAACCACACTCACTACAATTCCAGTCTCACATAGACCTACCACGACAACAAACCAAACACATAAACACACAAAAAACATACTTGGAGGCTCTAAATAAAAATCTGCCTAAGCAGTAGAGACCTCCAAAGCAGACACCCAAGCAACCGCTACCCCAAAACAAAACACGTGCAACACATTGCTCACAAAGCCAGTGTGCGAACAGTCACAGCCCTTAAGGCTAAACAACACACCTGATACACTTGTAATAGGTGACTCTATCATCAGGCACACTGACGTCCCGCTCACCAGGCTGAAAAGGAGAAGGTCACGGTGAGCTGCCTGTCGGGCGCTAGGATCCGCCACATAACACAAGCACTCATGTCACTCCAAGGCAAGTACAAATATGACTCAGTCATTGTCCATGCTGGTGTGAATGACCTGAGACGTACCTCCCTGGACTACATGAAAAGAGACATAGAGGAGCTCTCTGAGCATGTAGCCCAGACGGTATGACCCTGACCTTGAGTAGCATCTTACCCTCACCAAGAATGATGCCACAATATGAAGACAAGATGATCAATTTCAACAATTGGCTTAAGTGTTGGTGTCATTCAAAGGGGATCCAATGCCTGTCAGCCTGGGATGACATGCTCGACAAGCCACGATACTTCGCTAGGGACGGCTTGCACCTGTCACCCCTGGGCTTTCGGATATTGGCAAAGGCTCTTGCTACCCCCATAGTGCCTTTTTTAGGCAAGGCTCAAAAGACAAACCCACTTCCATAGGTATCACAAGGGATAAGAAACTAAGAGTAATGCTACTCAACGCCAGAAGTCTAAACCTCAAGATGCACTTTTGAAACTCTCCTTAGCATGGAGAACATCGATATCTGTGCAGTAACAGAAACCTGGTTCAAGGCTCGAGAGCACCCCAGCACTACCAGGTTATACCTCATACCATGCTTTTGGCCCCAAAACTTGGACCGAACCACAAAGGAGGGAGTATCAATATTCAAAGATACCCACACCTCCAGGTTGGTGGCACAGCACGAAGCATCAGAGACTATCCATGTGCAACTAACTGTGGGTAAAACTGCCTTCCAATTTATAGCCTGCTACAGACCACCCTCCCAAACACAGGAACCCCACTTGGCCTTCCTGAGAATACTGGAAAATATGAAGGTCTCTCCAAACACCATTATATTGGGCGACTTCAACTACCGAAACATAGACTGGGAGCATTACTCTAGCTCCAACACCCTAGTCCAAAGGTTCCTAGAATTTATAAACTCAAATGCTATGGAAAAACTTGTTACCACTCCCACAAGAGGGGAAAACATACTGGACCTGATCATCTCCAACATGGGGACACTATGCTCCAGACCAGAAGTGTATCCCTCACTGGTAAGATCAGACCATAAACTAATCTCACTGGATATTCACATCCCGACCCCACCCTCTGCCCAGAAAACCACAGTGAAAAACTTCTCTAAAGCAAACTTCACGCCTCAAAACTGAGGCAAAATCCTTCAAAGCCCCGGCCTGTGGAAAATACGTCCCAGACCGCAGAATCCTTTATATACGCATTCTATGAACACCTTCAGGAATGCATGGATCATGCAATCCCAAATAAAACCAAGACCCAATCCTCCAAAGGCAGAAGTCCTGTCTGGTGGACCCCAGCCATAAACAAACTATACAATAGAAGGAGGAAGCTACTACATGATAGAGCAAAATCCCAAAAGGGAAGGCATCTCTGATCAGTATTAGCAAAACACTACGCACTCATAAAATCATTTAAGGCCAGCTTCGAGAAAAATTGCACAGGACACTAAGGATAATCACAAGGCTTTCTTTAGTTATGTTAGGAACCTGGGTGGGAATTCCCAGATATGCTCAGAGTTAGTCCAAAATGACAAAAATACACCGAGCCCACAGACATTGCCAACATCCTAGCTGACAGGTTCAGTGCAAACTTCTCCCTCTCCCCACCAAAGGGCAAATATCTATCCCAACAGAGTGCTGCCCCTGACATCTCAGATGCTCAGGTAAGAGCCGCCCTCTCCAAAGCAAAAAACACAGCATCAATGGGACCAGATGGTGTCCCGGGCTGCGTCCTACATGAACTCCAAGAAGAGCTAAACCCAAACATAAAACTACTGTTCAATCTTAGCCTTACTACAGGATATGTACCCAAAGAGTGGCGTACAGCAACAGTGGTCCCTCTCCACAAAGGTGGTGCCTCAACGGATCCTGGAAACTATCGCCCCATAAGCCTGACTAGCTTGGTCTGCAAAGCTATGGAAAGGATCATCATGGACCTCATAAATATATTGGGGACCTACAGACACTGGATCCTACCCAGTTTGGCTTTGTTAAGGGCAGATCCTGCCTCTTAAACCTGGTCGATTTCTTTGAAACAGTCACCAAGGCCATTGACGAGGGGAAGGTGGTCCACACAGCCTACCTGGACCTCGCAAAAGCCTTCGATACAATACCCCACTCGAGCATTATAGATAAGCTCACCACCTTAAATATAAACCCCTATGTCACTAGATGGGTTGCAAACTGGCTCAAGGACAGAACCCACATGGTTAGAATTGCTGGTGCCATGTCAGACTCCAAACCAGTTGCAAGTGGCGTCCCACAAGGCTCAGTCCTGGGACCTGTCTTGTTCGGTATATAGTTCTCGGCGGTACAGGCCAACACGGAAGGACTGTGGCTGACCAAGTTCACAGATGACTGCAAACTGGGCGCCATAATCAACTCTCCAGCCGACACAAGCATCCTCCAAAAGGGCCTCATAGAAACAGACAACTGGTGCCAGAGCCATGGCCTCAAGCTAAACGCCAAAAAGTGTATAGTCATCCCTTTGGCAAAAACAGTGCACACAAATTACCACATAGGTGGTAATCCATTAAGTACAGAAGAAATCATTAGGGACCTGGGGACCCAAGTTGATAGCAATCTCTCATTTGACAACCACGTGGCCAAAGTGGTTAGAAAAACATTTTATATAGCTCACCTAATCATGAAGGGATTCACATCTAGATCAGGGGAGGTCATCGTACCTCTTTACTCATCCCTCATCAGGCCCATAATTGAGTACAATGCCCCTTTTGGGATGTACCTTACCAGACACCTGCAGCAACTGGAAAGACCCCAAAAGTACCTCATCAAGAGTATCAAAGGGCTCAAACAGATGCCATATGCTGCCCGGTTAAAGAAACTCCAGCTCTACTCAGTGGCATATCACCTGCTCAGAGGTGATCTGTGCCTGACGTATAAAGCCATGTCCAACCCGGAATTAATGGACATGCTGCACCTCAGAAAATCCAAATCCCATCGAGCTACGCGCTCGAGAGACTTAAACCTCAGCACTGAAATAAATAGGACATGCTGGAAGGACAGATTCATAACCCAGAGGCTCCCTTCACTCTGGAATAAAATCCCAGTCCAGGTTAGGCAGAGTCCCACATTGACTCTCTTCAAGAGGAATCTTGATGAGTGGATGGGAGATCGTAGATTTACCCCGGCTATCACTTCTGTGTCACTGTTAGACAGAGGCACAGTATACTAACCTCAAAAAAAGGCATAGCAAAATTAATTTAAAATGGGTGGCGAAAGCCAAACACACTCTGGCTAGGCTTATAAATGCCCTAGGGCGGATAGCCTAGTATGAACCTATGAACCTATGAACCTATATATATATATATATATATATATATATATATATAGATATATAGATATATAGATATATATATATATAGATATATATATATATATATATATACTTATAGATATGTTGAATTTGTTTAGATATTAATATATTTACACACACATGCATCTAAATGTTGGAATACATTCTCTGTACTGTTGAATGGCTGGGCTGGATGATATGTTTCTGGATACATCAGGGTTATGTACATCTCACATGGCTTAGTGGTAAATCATTTTGTCTATGATGTGCAGGGTCCTGGGTTCGAGACTTGTAGAGGCTGTTCAGTTTTTTTGCTGGGCAGAACACGGGCCATTGGATACAGAGTGATTAAAGCACTTTAAAGCAGTTGTAAGTGGGTTTGGGCAGGTTTACTCAGAGGTAAGCAGTGCTAACTTCTGGTTACAGTTTCTTATACTCAGTTAGTGTCTAAATTGCTTAACCTGTGTAGGCATTGCTTACCCCTGCACAAACAGGCTTAAACTCGCTTACTTTTGCTTAAAAGTGCTTACTCCCGCTTACCTCCGTGCTAGTTTCTTTAAACCAAAAGAAAAGGGGGTTGATAGGAAACTGGTGAGAAAAGGGGCACAAAGAGAGAAAGACAGTAGGAAAAATAGCCAGGGATGTGCAGGAAGGGTGTAGGGAAGATCCATAGCTGCCCATTTCTTCTATAGCAAGAGCTGTGCATATACACTGAATTTGGAGGTAGATTTGGACACTCAAACCCCTGGAAAAGGGTGAGGACAACAATAATAAGTTGTGATGCCAATTAGACCAGATCACATGTGTCCAGTGGACAAGTTTGTGAAATGGACAGCTATGTATGGGGTGAGATTTTTTTGTGGGAACAGATTGCCCTTTTTTTTTCAGGTGAGAGTGGGATTTTGGGGAGGGGTAGTAGCTATATTTGGGTAGGTAGGTTGGGTAGGTTAACATACAAGACAAACAAGAAGCTTACATGGATGGTATATGACACATGTGGGGAATAAACACCTTGATGGGGAGGGTTTTTGGGAAATCAGAAGCCCACAAGCCCCCTAGTGGTAACAGTGGGACTGAGGTCCCCACCAATGGGCAGTCACTACTGCACCTTCACAGCCCCGAAGGTGGCTATACTGGGGGCTGAGTTGCAGAGCCAGGCTGACTCTCTAATCACGACACACGGCCCTCGAGCTGGCGTAGGAGATCACCAAACTGCTGCTTGATTTCTCTACGCACCTTGACCCCAACCTGGTGACGGGTGACAGGTGCCTGTCCACACCCTCTCCCAGTTGGGGGCAAGCCCCATCCCCTGAGGTGGTTCCACTCAAAGGTGGTGCAGGACCAATGGACAGGAAGGTCCCGGGTTGGGCCCCAGACATGCTGGTGCCCGGTGTCACGTTCCGCTGAGGTGGGACAGGTGGGTCCGCTGGGACCAGCCTTCCCAAGCATGTTATAATGTTTAGATTTCATCATCATATGTGGGTTAGTAGTAGTCAACACATTCCGGGTTAGGTAAAACAGCATGCATAGATATTTCCATTAACCCAGACACCAGATATGGAACAGTTGCATAGCAAACAGAACACATGCATATATGGGATTACTGTGGTAATAAGAGCAGCATGCAGGTACATTGATGGCACCATGCCACCAATGTTGGAATAATTCAATATACCACATGCATGGGAACCATTAAAATATTTATCAAAACAATTGGACATTATCAGAACATAGGTGTCATTACATACCTGTTGGGGTGGCTATGTTGATTATTGCTGGAGATATGGTGGAGGAGAGAAAGATGTCAATTAACAGCTAGTATATTCCTGTAGTCCACATTACTTTCCTAGTCAGTGCTATTTTCTGTACCTTACAAGTCTTACTACACTACCCTATAGCCTTAGTTTGGACAGGGTTATGGCTGTCATCATCATTGCACATGAACCAGTTTTACCTGCAGTATACACCTTTTACCTGGTATACCTGTGGAGGGAATGTTTGCTAACACTAACTAACTAACTGTTTCTACACACACTCCCAGATTCTGTGTTGATGTTGTGCATATAGCTATCCAACTCTTTCTGCACAGACTGTGGCCATGTGTTGACCACATACTGGTGTGCCGGGACATATCTAGAATATTGCCCTCTTCCACCTTTTGTGACCTGACACACACATATACATGCTTTCTTACACAGTTATATTATGTAGCACAGTGTGGGTGACAGTGACCAGTGATACTTTATTATTCAGAGAAACTGCAACACCCACAATTCCTTACAATACCAGAGTGAACAGTACCAGTACAGGTTATAATGGTCTGCATTTCTCAGCACAGTGTTCGTATCCGACGTACCTGTGGCAACAATGTTTGTTAGCACTACCTGACTGTTGCCACACAACGTTCCGGATTACACATTAGTATTATGCACGTACATCTCACTCTGTTACTGTACACACTCTGGTCAAAGCTTGACAACATGGGAGTGTACATAAGACATACTTGACATATTACTCTCCTAACAGTTTCGGGGGGTGCTACAGTGACAGGTGTATTCTCATAGATGTTTGACAATCACTTGTATTCCCTGTTTGCTGGCTAAACATCTGGGATCATCCCACAGACTTACCAGGGGGACAGGGGAGCAGGCAGCAAATATGGGCCCATATACTGGACATTCTGGCCTCATCTGTACAGTTGTGGGGTATGATTCTGTATGCAGCCTAATTCCACTCCCAGGATTCAGACCATGGCTATGTCTGCTACTACTTAAACACTGTCCATCATAGTTGTGTCTGCTATATAGGTTCATAGGTTCATAGGTTTATACTAGGCTATCTGCCCGAGGGCATTTACAAGCCTAGCCCATAGTTTTGTGGCTTACGCCACCCTTTAGTTTGGAGAAACTATGCCCATTATTTTGTTGTGCCTCTGTCGAGCAGTGACACTGAGGTAACCCCTGGGGTGTATCTGCGATCTCCCATCCATTGGTCAAGATTCCTCTTGAACAAGGCCAGCGAGGTGCTCTGCCTCACATATACCGGGATTTTATAGGTTCATAGGTTCATACTAGATATTGCTGTATATCTCCTGTCTGCTTTCTATATTATTAATCCTCTGTGCATTTGCATTCTGACCTTGTATTGCAACACTCTTATTTAGATTTCCTAGACAGTTATATGTTGTAGGACAGTGTGGGTGACAGTGATGTGTTATACCTCATTATTCAAAATAACTGCATCATCCACAATGCCATAAATACCACTGTGAACAGTACCAGTACTGGGTATCATTCTTGTATTTCTGGGCACAGTGCTGGTATCTTACAGACCTGTGGGAGGAATGTTTATTAGCACTACCTGAATGTTAACAAACATAGTACCAGATTCCACATTACTATTATGCATATACATCTCACTCTGTTACTGTACACACTCTGACCACAGCTTGACAAGTTGGGGTGCAAATGGGACATACGTGGCTTCTTAGTCACATAAGGTACAGGGGAGTTGCTAGTGTGCCAGCTTTGTTCTCATAGATGTGTGTCAATCAGTTGTATTTCCTGTTTGCTGCCTATATGTCTGGGATCATCCCACTGATTTCCCAGGGGGACAGGTTGATAGGCAACAGATATGGGCCACTTTAATAGACATTCTGGACATATCTGTACAGTTGTGGGGTATGATGCTCTATGCAGACTACTACCACTGGAAGGATTCGGACCATGGCTATGTGTGCTAAAAAAAACAGTTCACATCTCAGTTGCATGTGCTATTTGTTTTTTTGTTGTCTGCATTTTCCCTGTTTACTGTCTATGGGTCTCTCAGTTGTATTAAATGGCCTCTGGGGATTACACCTGTCATATACAGGCATTCCTACACATTCAATTTATAGTGCACGGTGTGTGTAACAGTGCTTAATAGAACAGTACTATTACATGATTGCAAATCTACATTACCATATGATACCAGAATATACACATGCAGTCCAGCAGTTAGACCTGTTTTGTCAGGCTATTACACTTTTATTGACATACAAACAATATGAGACTCTTCCTGCCATATTCTCTAGTGTATGCAATACATGCCTTGAACAATACAGGTTTTATTCAGGCAATTAATTTACTACTACTTTTAGTTTTATTTCCTATGACAGTAAATGCATGAGTATTACTGACCTGCCTCGCGTTGCAACCTTGCCAGGCAACTGATGTGGGCCTCCTGTTTCGCAGCCCACTATAAAGCAGCTGTGGGGGACATAAGAGGAATATTTAGCCATACCTATCCATAATATACCTGAGATGGCAATTATTACACACATACTGAGGTGATACTTACACACGACTGGAAAATCCCCTGCCGCTCTAGCCTCTTGGAGCCACTCCTCCAAGACGTTCCCCTTACGCTGCTTCAGGTTGGCATTGTGGTGCCTGACCTGCTCCCCAGTTCATGGTATGCTAGTGGCAATGGTGAGGTCACGGGCAAGATGGCCCCAGGCCCCCGCCTTATATTGGGAGCCCTGGTACTGGCCCTGCAGCAGTCTCTGATCATGGTCTTTGACAAGAAGTCCTGCCATGACCTTGGACTCCTGGATGCACCAGTGCTGCACCCAAAAGCACAAACCTTCTCCCCTTACTGCCATAGTGCCTGCAAGTGGAAGCTACAACCAGTTATGAGATGTATTTCCACCTCTTAGGTTTAAGTAGGGCCAATTTCCCACACTTTTCCATGATTGGCCAGTTTTGAAAAGGCTAAGCTATGAGAAAACCTGTTTACCTAAGTCTGGCATTGTTTAAAGGGGTATACCACTGGGCACAATGAGTTAGCTGGTGTACACATTGCTTACAGCTCCTATGCTGGCCTGTGCAATGCTTAGCATTGCTTATATTAGACTTTGCAGTATATTTCCCTTTTGGCATTGATTTCCTATTCATTACATCTTATATATCTGTCTGGTATCTATGATTAATGTGCATGTACACTTTATGGGGTCCTTGCGTTTTATTGGGGACTTCAACACTCACTTACAGTTACACCTCACTTCTGGGCTTACTGCTGTACTCCAGTTCACATATTTGTGTTATGTAGTGGGTTATAGAACATATGACTGTATACTGATTCCTTTCACAGGTTCAGTTTGGTTTTACTATGGTGAAGACTTGTTTGCTGATGCCTCATTCTTCTGTACTTCTGTGATGGCTTGGTGGTTAACTACTGTGACTATGGTGTATAGAATCCTGGGATCGAGACCTGCATGGCTGCTTATTTTGTTGATGGGCAGAACAAGGGCCGTTATATACAGAGTGATTAAGGCACTTTTGAACATTTGTAAGAGGGTTTGTGTGGGTTTGCATGATGGTAAGCAATGCTAACCTGCCGTTACATCTGCTTACAGAAAGTTAGCTTTAGAACTGCTTAACCAGTGTAGGCATTGTTTACCGCTGCGCAAATGGGCTTAAGCCCACTTATTAGTGCTTAAATATGCTTACTACTGCTTATTTGTGCTTAAACCTGCTTACTAGTGCCTTATTCATTATGACACTGACACCTCACATGTGCATTTACTGCAGTACTCCAGTTCATAAAAATATGTTATTTAGTAGGTTATGCAACATAAATATTACTCATAACATCCTTTACCATGGAAAATTGAGTCTGCTGCACTGGGACTCGAACCGGGAATGCCTGCTCTTAAGGCGAATGCTTTGCCCACTACACTATTGCTATGCTACTTCATTGGCATATATCTTCCTTATTATCCTCTTCAGCCATTTAAGCTGCATTAACCATAGCTAAGTGATGGGCACACCCGTGCACCTACGGTTAGCTTTCATGGTATTTAAAAAAAAATAAAGGGCTTGTTCATTTTATTTATGTATACTGTTGCTGTTGTACACAAGGGGGACTGTTGGTGGGGATATGCGAACAACTATGAACGGTCTCGCTCATTTCTTACCCCTTTCTGCTGTTCTTCATTGTAAGGGCATGTATATTTTGAGACCTCTGCTCTCAGACACACCTCCTGCACTCTTACACACTCTGTGTAAGCCTAGGAGCTCAGGCAGCGCACCTCATTATTATGCATGGCACATCCACCTCCATGCAGGACTAAGATAGTCTTGCATGGAGGAATAGTAAATCAGGGGGACATTCACTAGTAAAACAGAGAGTAGTTTTGCATTTCCAGCTTTTAGTTATAACTTTCCTAGCAATAGCTAGGACCGACTAAAGAAGAGATATTGGTGATACTGGAGTAAAGTCTGGTATTGAGGCATTGAACAAAATCAAATAATCTGTAATAGTACAATTATCTGATCACAATGCTTGGGAAATGCTTATAAAATCAGTACAGAATGATGACATTGTGTTGCATTCCATGATCATATGAACACAATCTCCATCAAGGGGATCATTGCATCTCCAGCATTTTATTTTTTCTGATGTATATATAACAATAATTTTTGGGGTGTTAGAAAAATTCTTTGTTAAACTTTCCATGTATAAATCTTCCAGTATAATAAGGATGTTGATTTTCCTGCAGAAAATTCTTCTTTATTTTTGTCGAGTAATCCCAGTATGACAATCCAGGGGTAAAAAATTCATTTCTAATAATCTTATATATGATTGATTAGTATGACTTACCTTTAGATGGATTATTAATTATATTAATAAAATAAATCTAGGATATTTGGAATGGTTTTAGTTTGTATGTCTAATGCTATTTTAATTTTGTCTTGAATATATTCCTTACATGTCTGTATATCAAACCAACTACTATTTTCCAGACTGTATATAGCAATCAGATAATCAGCTGAGTGCATTTTATTCCCATTCAGAAATTGATGCCAAGAATTTAAATTACTATTATTTAAGTTAAACATTTTCTATGTATTAAAAGATATTAAGCATCCATTTGTAAAAGCTATAGGAAATAATATTATGAATATATCTTTGATTAGATCATTTGAATTCATAAATCTCTTGAATATTAATAGAACTTGGTTTATAAAAGGATATAAAAGAGAGTAAACTTATTCTTCATTTAATAGTCTTATAAAACCCTAAAAAGGTATTGATGTCTAAATTTGTTTAGGTTTCAATTACATATTTGTTATTATCTGTTAGTATATTTTCATGTATTGATTTCCAACAAGAAGCACAAGAGGAGTACTGGAGTATTAAAGGCTTAGAATGTAAGTCAATATTGGGAAAACCAATGCCTCCCTCCTCCCAACTTTTGATGTGCCAGTCTAAGGAGATTCTTACTTTTTTGGAATACCGTAAGAACTTTAGCTTATTTTTTAAAACTTTATTAGAAGGGCGAAGAATTAATGACTGACTAAAGAATAAGAGTTTTGGTAAGATTATAAGTCTATCTTCAAATGTGAAAAATAATTTATTTCAACGTTCTGTTAATTTGGATATTGTATCAATTAGATTTTGGTTGTTAACTAAAATAGATTTTTTATTATTAGTCTCAATAGTAATTCCTAAGTATTTTAATTGCAAATTGTCCCAGCCAAAATTTTTGTAAGAATTTAACTTATCGGTTATCTCTTTGTTTATAAGCAATGTTTTTGTTTTATTGTGATTACATTTCAGACCTGAAATCTTTTCAAAATAGTCCATAGAGCTAACTATATGATCCAACAAGAGTTCAATATTACCACTAGTGAGCAGAATGCCATCAGCAAAAAGTTAAATTTTAGAAGAAAACGTTTCATTGATTTTAAAACTTTTAATGTTTATGTTAGATCTTATGTAGTTAGCAAATAGCTCTATAAAAAGTACAAATAGCAAAGGGGATAAAGGGCATCCCTGTTTGGTACCTTTTAAGATATCAAAGGGGCTAGATATAAAGGAGCTTATTTTGACAAAAGAAGCTGAGTCATCATAACGCTTTTTAATTAACTTTATGAAATCAGTGGAAAAGTTATATTCATTTAGTACTCTGAACAAATATCACCAATTCACAGAGTCAAAAGCTTTATCCATATCTAAGCTTATTATGGATACCTCTTTTTTATCTTTGTTTGCCATAGCAATCAATGAAAAGAGTCTTATTTTATTATCTTGAACTTTCCTATTAACTATAAACCCAATCTGATCTTCATTTACTAAACCAATGAGAATTTGATTTAATCTGTTGTAATATCAACATGACCATCTTGTAGTCTACATTTAAAAGTGATACAAGTTGATAAGAAAATAGAGCAAGGTTCTTATCTAATTTTAAAATGGGTGTAATAAGATAATATCTCCATGACTGGGGAATATTAAATGTACTATTAACTTCTTCAAAAGCATTTAATAAATTTTTTAAAATATTATCAGGTAAACGTGCATATAGATCAGGAATTATCCCTTACATACCTGGTGCTTATTACTTTTAAGATTTTTAATTTGATCTTTTAATACATTAAAGGAAAAAGACTTATCAACCTTGCTTTGCTGTTCTTTCGATAGTTTATTATGTATGTTTTTTTTAAATATCAAATAAGTTGCTGTTACTCAGGTTTGACTTTGTTTTATTAAATTCTTTATATTTGTTAACATATTTAATATATCTTTCAGATCTGTCACTTTAATTGTCTTATTCCCTTCATTATAAACAATCTCCTTGATGTGGTTTATTTTATTCATGTTTTTCAGTCTAATAGCTATCCTATGAAGGCTCTTGGAGTTTATTGAATATGACTGTAATTTACATTTTTCTAGATTAATAGAAATATTATGATGTAAGATTTCTATGTATTTATGATTTAGATTTTTCCGTTGTGTGTTTACAACTTTATCATTGGGTTTAAGGTTTAATTTTAATTTATCAATTTCAGCTTGTAGAGCATTTAATTCCTTTCTTTTACAAATATACCAGCTCTTTACTTTACCATATAAGTAAGCTTTTACCATGTTCCATAGTATGACATCAGTAATCTCACTTTTATTGTTAAATTCCATAAATTGATTTATCTCTTTTAATAACCATTTATTAAAGCCTTTTATTTTAGTTGTATATGCCATTAATCTTTGGCAAGAAATAATATTGTTTGGACTTAAAGTTAATTTAAATATAATAGCATTCTGATCAGATAAGGAACATGAAACTATGAGTACCTCCTCAGTTTTGGAGTATAATGCATTGGATACCAACACTTTATCAATATTGGTTTGATTCCCAAGTCTAAAAGAATAGTGAGTATATTTTAAAGAACCATCAAGCTTTAAACCTGATATAGCTGTCATATACATTGTAGAAATGTAATGGTTTAAATGTTTTCCTACTGAAGATAGCCTGATTTGTTTAACATTTGTAGGGTCTCTGTCTGATAGGATGTAGTTAAAATAATCAGCTATCAACATTTCTTCTTTATAGTATAGTCTTATAATATCTAAGTATTTCATAACTGTTTTAGTACCAATCCCAAGGATCCAATAGATATTTATAAGGGTATAGTATTTTTTATCAGTTTCTATTACCAACAATCCCAGCATACCATTCTTGTCAGAATAGGAATCCACTATTTTAGGTAAACTTGATGTATTTTTCCAGGGAACAAGAACATGTCTTCTTTTTGAACCAAACTGAGAGCCAATTAAAACTGACTAATTTTTTGACAACAATGTATTTAAATCATTAGTCAATAAATGGGTTTCCTGGAGAAAAATAAAGTCTGATTTATGTAAAGTTAAATACTTATTTAAAGTATCCCTCTTTAAAGGTTTATTTAACCCCATTATATTTAATGAAAGGCATGTATATGCTGGCATCTATTTGAACAATAGGTATAGAATTTACTATGAAAATATTTAGTGCATTAAGCATTATGCTAACAACTTGTTATAAACAAATAAACAACCGAAAAAAAGCAAAAATTACAAACTTGAAGAAAGCAACCGCTGACTCGAAACCACACCAGCGATATCCACAGGTTCATTGGTCAAAATCCAAAAGCAGAATCGTTGAAAGCTGGTAAGTACAAATAAGCAAAGTAAAATTTATTTAAGCCAAACAACAAAGCTTTTCGTCGGCGCACTGCACCAACTCATCAGAATAAACAAAATTTGCGCCATTGCGTTTTTTCATTAAATACAATGACCTAAGAGAACACGCCCCCTCCCCTCCTTGCAAATGGAAGGCACCGATGCAAATAATAATAGTAAATGACATTACAACTATTCCCCAAAGTGCCAAAATTTGTATATTCTGACTAACATTAAAAATCTAAAATACATATTAATACAAACTAAAATAATATGAATCAAATAATTTAAGCTAATAATATAAAATATATAGAATATAGGTGCATACATCTAAAATGCTGACAATTTGGTTCTAGTCACAAAGGTAAAACCCGTTCATTGGTACATGTGAGCTGTCACTTGTATAAAGCAATAAACATATATTGCATAAATTTGTAAAATGAAATCTATAATGTGCAATATATATATTATATTATAAACCAAAAACTACCAGGTTGGGAGGCATAGCCCACCTCAACTCTAGCAAGCCCAAACATATTACTAAGATGAGCAAAACCACATAGGCTGAAAACCTGGTAACATAATACCATAATAACTAACAAAACAACCTTTACCTTTGTGGCTAGAACCAAATTGTCAGCATTTTAGATGTATGCACCTATATTCTATATATTCTATATTATTATTATTATCTATATTCTATATATTTTATATTATTAGCTTAATAATTATGCCTGCTCATCCTGATAGACTTCTTCAAGTCTGTCACACAACCTACCTAGATCTTGCCAAGGCCTTCAACACCATCCCTCACTCAGGAATCATAGATAGACTCACTAAACTAGGCATAAACCTCTATGTCTTAAGATGGGTTGCCAACTGGCTCACTGATAGAACCCACACTGTGAAAGTAATGGATTCCAAATCTTGACTACTGACCAGTTACAAGTAGTGTCCCACAGAGATCAGTCCTAGGACCTCTCTTGTTTGGCATCTACTTTTCTGAAGTTCAAGCCAACACAAAGGGACTCTGGCTGACCAAGTTTGCAGATGATTGCAAACTGGGAGCCATTATTGATTCTCCAATTGATGTAGACATTCTACAAAAAGGCCTCACTGAGACCAGTGACTGGTGCCAGAACCATGGCCTTAAGCTCAATGCCAAAAAGTGCATTGTCATTCCTTTTGGGAAAAATTCGGTGCCCATGAACTACCACATAGGTGGTAGTCCACTAAACACCGAAGGTGTGATAAGAGACCTGGGGACACAGGTTCACAGCAACCACTCCTTTAATAACCACATTGCCATTGTAGTCAAAAAGTCCTTCTATGTGGCACATCTCATTACAAAAGGTTTCTCATCCAGAAAGAAAGAGGTCATAATCCCTCTCTAATTGTCCCTCATTAGACCTATTATAGAATACAATGCCTCATTTGGTATGTACCTCACTAGACACCTACAACAACTGGAAAGGCCACAAAAATACCTCACTAAGAGGATCTTAGGCCTTAGATACATGCCCTATACAGACAGACTCAAAAAACTCCAGCTATACTCTGTCTCTTATCAGCTACTTAGAGGAGATGTCTGCTTGACCTACAAAGCCATGTCTGACCCAGAGCTGCTATATATGCTACACCTAAAGAAATACCAATCCCAGATGCCACATATTCCAGGGACATAAACCTCATTACCACAATAAACAACATGCTGGAGGGACAGGTTCCTAACCCAGAGACTTCCCATACCCTGGAACAAACTTCCCATTCGCGTCAAGCAGAGCACTTCAATGGCCCTCTTTAACTCATTACATCCGAGTGATGCCTCCAGGTGCATCTGCAGTTAACTCCTACTGATGTCTCTAAGCATCAAATATTGCTTATTCATATTTGCATTAATAATTCCAAAACCATGCTATGTACAAGTTTTTAAATGATTTCATCTTAAAGCTTACACAATGTCAAACTAAACTCCATTAATATCTGACCTCTGTCTAGTGCAAGCAAAGAGATATTAACTGTTGTTTTATTATATTAATTTATATAAATATAGTGTTCACATTTTTGTAAATATCTCACCAAACAAGTAGCACAGACCGAATTCCCTAGCCTCATATTCTCAGGTAGGTGAATAAAATGCTGCTGAAAGTATGTGTATAATTTGAGTGGTTTACAAAATATTACAAACATAACAGTTACTGAGTTTACTGTTACTTAGAAAATTCAGTTTAAGATCTAGAACATAAAGAATGCTACCGCTATAAAAATAGTTTATGCTGAAGGGTTTGCCATTCATACTACTTTCATAACCCCTATGGCTCCAGATATATGAACATTTGTTTGAAATGTGAGGACATAATTTGATTCTGTCAAAAGTCTTCGGCTCCACCCATTGGAAGTTACCATGCAAACTTCCTGAACTACATTGGAGTGAATGAGTTAAGAGAAATCTTGATGAGTGGATGGGTAATAGGAAGTTCATCCTGGGATCACTTCAGTGGTCTTGCTTGACAGGGGCACTGGGAACTAACTTTGGGTGGCATGATGCCAGGGAATCTTCTTGGGATAGGCGTATATAGGCTCCAGGGCTGTTAGCCTAGTACACACCTATGAACCTATAAACCTAAATATTAAAAACTGAAACAGTAAAGAGTTTTAACTTTCCCTTCTATACACATACATTTTCCAACAGTCAAACCAGCCCTCAAACCAGACTTATTCTATTAAAGTTACTCAGTTAGTAAATTATTGTTGAAAAGGAAAGAGTGACAGGACAGGAAATAAAGCAAAATGAATGAGAAATAAAAAATTAAAACTGTTTGAGTATGAGTTTCCATTTAGATTCATAATAATGTATTTAAAATAAGCTTATTACTATATACTTTACTCCCTCTAGTGGAAAAAACTGCAATAATACAGTAACAAGGAGACTAATACTTGTAAACTGAAATTAATGTAAAGAAAATAGAAAAGGGTTACCTTTAGGTGATTTCATTTAAAAGATGTTTCAGAAAAAGCATATTTTAAGACAGATAAAGGAATGACACCAGTTTTATTTGCCTCTGAGCTTTTTTGTTCTTTTTAATTCCCCAATCATTCCTTGTAGCAGGTATTTTTAAATATATACTCATGTCTATATCATCACTAGAACTGACTAAATTACTTTTCTGGATGAAGGAAATTATCTTCTAATAAATCAAATGATTTTTTCCCCTCTGGTAAGAATAATCTTGGTTTTGCAGGTAGATTATCTTTATTCCAGATTATTTATTGTATTTTTTCTTGATTTCTTTCATATAATTCTTTTTCTTTGTCAATGTACTTTCTGTCATTATATTCTAAATCTTCCAATGCATTATTATATGCTCTTTTATATTTTTCTTTTTCTATTTTTCTCTCATCATATTGCCACTGTAAAACATTTTTATATTTTTTCCTTAAATATCATCAACCATTCAGACCAATTTTTCTAAAATGTCCTCAGAGTAATATGATCACTCCATAACTGAATTACTAATCACTTTCCTTCTTCACGCCATGCTTTCTCATTTATCTTTTTTATTCTTTTACTTATTTTTATATATTCCTTATTTTCTTTTATCTCTATCGACATTGCAAGATGATCAGAAAATACTTTTTCAACTACATCCCCTTTTCCTATAACTAAACCTTCTGATACTATAAAATAATCTATTTCAGTTCTATACATATCCCTTTTGTAAGTCCATGATTTTTGTCCCAATGTTTTAACTTACTACATCTTAGAAATTCTAACATTTTTATATCATTCCTTTCTTTTTGTGCTTGCCTCTTAAATCACAATTAAAGTCTTCTGTTACTGTAATATTTATATTTTTCGCTATGTAGTCTAAAATCTGATGAAATAATCTTTCCATTTCTTTATGTAGCTGGTGTAAACATAAAATGTTATAATTCTGTATACTTGTTCTTTCGATTTTAAATCTACAATGGTTAGTTTTCCCATTTTTGCTGAAGTTACATCTAATATCTTTGCTGTATTTCTACAGATTACATCTATCCAAAACATCCCTCATTTTCCAAATTCCAGATTATCTTTCCTCCCCATAGTTTTTCTGTTTTTAATCTTTCCTCATTTGTTAAAAACCTTGTGCCTTCTAATATAATTACATCTGCCTAACATGTATTGCAGTACTCCAAAATGCCTATTCTTCGGGTCTATATTACAAAGTCGAACTAAAACATGTTTGAACATTGTAATATCGAACCCTAAAGTCCGAAAGGTGAAAATAGCCATGTTGGGGGGTGTGGAGGGTGAAGCCCCCACTTTAGTTTAAGTTTAAGAGTTTAAGTTTAAGGTTCATTTTTTTTTTTGTCATGGTACAGCGTTTTTTTCCCTGGGGAAAAAAAATCGCTGTTCTGTGTTTTCGGTTTTGTTGGGTTTCGGACTTTAGGATTCAATATTACAACAATCGAACTTTTGTTAGTTCGATGTTGTGATATAGACCCCTATTCTTCTTACTACAGTCTTAATATTTTTCATATTTACAAAAAAACTCTGAAATTTCCATTTTCCCTTTTTCATAGATTCATGGTTTCATAACTTCCTACTAACTTAATAACTAGGTTAGCTTTCTTAATAGGCCATTCTAAGCCTAACCAGTTTCCTTTGTAAAGGTGAAAACACCTTCATCATTATACCAAGCCCCAGTCTTAAGCTGTATATATTCTTTTTCATGCATTTTCTTTTTCTGTATTTTACCCTTTTATCACTAGAATTCTTTTTTTCCTTTTACTACCTTCCAGGTTGTGTCTTCTTCGTGGCTTAATTCACTACCTTCTTCTATGTCCTCTTTCGTGTTTTTTCCCTTGTCTATTTTTTCTTCTATTTCTACTACTTCTAAAACTTCTTCTCTTTGTTCAGTTTCTTCTCTTTCTTTTTTCTTTTTCCTTATTGTTATTTTCATTTTTGCATTTTATCCATAAATGTCCAATTTTGTTACAATTCATTTTTTGCATCATGACCCATTTCCCCACAAATATAACATTTTCATTTGCCACAGTTACTTATCAAATGCCCTCCTTTTCCACAAAAAAAAAACATGTTTTGTGTTGTCCCCAGTATTTTACAACACCCCTATCGCCCTCCACATTTATCATGTTTGGTATATGTATATTTTTTTCTCTTTCTATTTTTAATACAATATTACAAACCCAGCCACCAGTCCATAAACCCCTTTTGTCATAAACTTTTGCAATGTCCAGTACTTCTTACATAAATCTTTCAAATATCCTTTCAAAGTCTCTTTCTACCTCTGAAATTGTACATGAATTTTCTTTTTTATTTCTCTGTTAAATGCTTTTATCACATAAAGATTCTATGGGTAATAGTCTTTCTTTTTTCATATTCCCCAAGAAAATTATCCCTAAAAACAGTCTCAAATATAATGTCACAAAATGTCTCTTTGTTAATAAGAATAAATTCACTTACGTCATGTGCTTTTACACCTAACAGAGCCAATAAACTGTTCCACACTTCATACCTTTCCATTTCTTTATCTTCTTTACTTTGAATCCTTACCATGTACTACTTCCATTTTTCATTTTCTTCTGCCATTTTTCTGCTACTCCATTTTTGCCTTCTTTTACTTTGTCTGCATATGTTTTCTTTTCTGTCTCATCACTATTCTTCAGGATTGTCTCTGCATCCTCCTTTTGTAATTTCTCCAAAATGTCCCAACAGGAAACATCTCCTTCCTTTTCTGGCTCACTCTGCACCACCATTTCTTTAAGTAAATCATCCTGCAACCCTCCTGATTGAAGGGTTGTAATTATACATCCATCATTTCCTGACTCATCTCCATGAAACAGGTTTATTTGAAAATTTCCACAGAATACTGCACACATTCTCTGGTCTCAATATTTGCTTTCTCCTTCATTTCTTTAACTAATACAACATCTTCTCTCTCCATCTGCCTCTCTGTTTCTCTGAGCTGCCTCTGCCCTGGAACAGAAGCAGGAAGTGTTCCTTCAAAATGGTTCCCACTCACAACAATGATGAGAAGAAGTTCCTCAATGCCCTGCCCAAATTTCCCTTAATAGTTGAAATACCTCCTCTGGTCTCCTCTGAAAAGAGGCTACTAGCCTAGTGGGACTACCCTGGTCAACAAAGGATACATACATAAATATTCTGATGTCAGAGATACAGAAGTCTACTCCAAAAAAATCAGTGCAATTGTGCAAAAGCCAACCCTGAAGAAAAGCAGGCTTTGCAGAGGTTAATAGGAATGATGCAATATATTGTGCCTAGAATGCATGAGGTAAATATTCCCCTAAAAAGCTGTTAGAGCAAGATTGGTGGAGTTATGAACAGAAAGAGTTTTTTGATATTCTTAGGAAACTGGTTATAATGTACTAATGTTAAAATTGTATGATGTGAATGAGACAGTTGGTGTACATGCCAATCAGAATGTAATAGGCGCTGTGATCTTACAAGAGAATAGTTAAATTGTCTATCCAACAAAAGGATATACATGCACAAAAAAAGAAAAAGGCTGAAATTGAAAATTAACTATTAGCAGCAGCATATGTAAGAAATGTCATGTCTATATGCGTGGTAGAAAAGTACAGGTAGAAATACACCAAAAACCCTCAGAAAAAGTGTATTGAGAAAGTATTTCTGCAATGCACCTCTGAAAATGCAAACTATTCATTTATTTGTATATTTATTTATTGTTTGTTTATTCATTTATTTAATTAATTCTGATTATAAGGTAAGTGGGTTGGACAACAAACCCCTTTCAGCCATGACTTGGACCCATAAGGCACACACCTCTCAAATTCACAGCACATTAATTCTGGGCAAGCCAAACATAATGGGGATTCAAAGGCCCCAAATTAGGGACAGCTTTTAATTACTGTGCATTCAAACTTAGAAAGATGTGACAATAACACTTTGCATCAATATGCATTTTATGAAGGATATGTAATCCGAAACTCACAAACATTTGTGAGAGTGAAAGTAGAAGCCGTTCTTCTCCCTTCAAGCCACTGCCTCCATTTCCTGCATCTTTGACTCTCCTGTTTGTATGTTTCTACTTCTATCTCAGTAACAATGCACCTCTTTCTTAATCACTATTTACTGTATCAGACAACTCCCACCTATATCTTTCATCCCCTTACCTTGCCCCTTCCCTACTATTCCCTGAAAAGACTCCACACTATAAGTAGGGCTTGCCTACTTACTAGTCCTTCCTTTCCTGTTCTCCTGTTTATTACCATGCAACTATATCAGTTACATGTGATTTTAAGATTATTACTTGCACCTTTTTAAGAATGTTTAACACAAGTAATATTCTCATTGTATATTTTTGTTTATATCTATATTTCTCTTTTGTAACTAATTGTAATCTTTTTATCTGGAGGTTTTCTCCTCGGGTCTCTGCTGAAAAAGGGCACCTGCCCAGCCAGACTAACCCAGTTAACAAATGGCAAATAAATAAATAAAATAAATAATATTTAGTGACTTCAGTCTTCATTGAACTGCTAGAAAAACACAAATTTTATAAGGAACAGACCAGAAACATAAGACAAAAGTCTGTTCAGTCTGCAAAATCTGGACAGTTGATAGTTATGGGTGCAAGTAAAAATACATGTCAATATGACATAACAATAAATTTTATTTAATTTTTTATTTAGCATTTTTTTACCAGGTAGACTAACTAGGATGCAAACACCTCCCCCTTTTCAGCAGAGGCCCAGGGAGAAAAGCTCCACATAACTTATATTAAAAGACAGTCAGAAATATGCCTATATAGCATAAAAAGTGCTTAATATATATGTGGTAATATAATACTATGCACAATAATAAAGACTGTAGGAAGTATTGCTAAGTTATGTTTCGATACTGCCTTGCAATTTTCTTTCGTAAACATTCAAATGAGATACTGAATACATCAGTAGACATTATAGGAGGCATTCGTAAGATACATGCTGACAGTACAACGTATTATATTTAAATATTCAGCAGAGATGTGTACATTTTAATGCTGTGCTGTCAGCTGCTTGACAGTGTTACTGAGTATACTGAAAATGGTTTACTATTAAATGTCCGAAGTGCCTGTGCTCGACTGGCATGTGGTCAAAAGGCACTTTTCAAATGGGCAGAATGCCGGACCAAAATACATCGACTACACTACAGTGAATGGGTAGTGTAGTCTGAGTATCTGAGTTTGACATTGTGAATGGAGATCACGGTTCAGTGAGGAACAGGAAATTAACCCATTTCCTCACTGTAGTGCAATATTGGAGTTGGTATATTTAATTTGCAGGGGGGTGTGGGGGGTGCAGAGAGGTGTACCCCCTCTACAAAATAGTATAGTTAATGTACCATTGACTGTAGAGTGCAACGGTATGATAAGGTGAATAGCATGGGTGACTGACGTCACCTACTGCTATATCGAATACATTGAACTACATATATCGATGTATTCATTTTCACCATGGCTGCTGTATAGACGTTCCAAATTCAGTATTTCTGGTCAACCATTTTGACTGGTCAATGAATGCATTTTTGGAATTTCAATACTAAACTGCTGAAAATATATATATTTGTGGATAATTGTGGTTGTAAGGGGGAGTAGGTTAGCAGAGTGGGAAGATGTTGAAAGGAAATTGATAACATGTGAGTAAACAGAGCCTGGGCTTATGTTGTGTTATGTGTTAGGTGTACAACATGAGTAGAGCATGATTAAGCATAGTTACATTTTGTGCATGGTTTTAAATCATTGAAGTTTGTCAATTTGCTTGAGGTAGTGAGGGATTGAATTGTACAGCTTGACCACAAAATTAGAGTAGAGAAACTCACCACATAAGTTATTTGATTTGGTTGTTTATAAAGAATTTATTACTAGAGCATAGATGTAATACATTATATTGTCACAGT
Source organism: Protopterus annectens (assembly GCF_019279795.1). Classification (NCBI taxonomy): domain Eukaryota; kingdom Metazoa; phylum Chordata; order Ceratodontiformes; family Protopteridae; genus Protopterus; species Protopterus annectens. The sequence continues at coordinate 7,911,855 of NC_056730.1, forward strand.
GTATGTTATGAAAAGATGTGTAATGTATTTTGCAAGGCTAGGTTGTTTTCTGGCTGATGGAGCAGAGTGTGGGCAGTCAGCAATTTCCCTTTTTAATAATTTGTTAGCTATACACTGGTGGGAGTAGAATGGTAGGTTTGCAGCAATCATTACAGTTTTGTTGTAGCATGAGTCTCATTTTGTGTTTACATTTGTTTTGAGAGTTGTAAGTATAAGAGATACATGCAGAAGTGATGAAAGTAGATAGGTCAGTGCTACATAGACATGACTCAGTAAAAGTGGCACTTTATGATCCAGACAGCAAGTCAGGTCATTGGTGATAGTAGACTATTAACAGTAGTAAAAGCCTTATACTGTTATATGAGGGTAATATTTGGAATAAATGGAGGTCATTGAAAGGCACTGATCACAGAATGACATGTGTGGGGAAGCCAAGATAAAGAAGGCATGGAAGGAATGGCTGGAGTTGTAAAGTAGGGAAGTGTTTAAGAATGTCTGCCTGTATGATAAGATGCTGGCAATTGGATAAGAGCACAAAAGAAAAGTAGAGGAGGGCTTGTTCTCCAAATGGATCAGATTCAGGTTGTTGACATCTGATGCTACATTATTTGCTACAGTTTTCATGAGATGTGAAGGGTATTTGCTGAAGGTGATTCAGAACTCTCAGGTAGGGTTTGTGAATGACAGATAGTCACCAGACCATTGGAATTTACTCCTGAATATTGTAGGATGTGCTCAGGGCTTACTTAGGGTAAAGCTGGAGTAGACTTAATAAATATGCAGAAGGGTTTTGATTCAGTAAAACTGGCACTTTATGATCCAGACTAACTCAGTTTGTAGATACTGGTGAATTATTATACTGATATATGAGGGCAGTAATTAGAATAAATGGGCAGCTGTCTGCAAGGGTAAAACTGGACAGAGGAACTAGACAGGTGTTACCCCTTATTCCAAAAAATTTTTTACTGATGATGGAAAAACTGGCCTAGTAGATGCGGGAGTTGCTGATGGGATGGTAAAGTAAGGAGAAAGATAGCAGCATCAGTCATTTGATGATGACTGTACGTCACACTAAAGGATGCAGAGTAAATTTTACCAGGTTAATTGCAAGACTAGCTACAAAGGTTTGGAAGTGAGTGAGGCTTAAAGAACTGTCCAAAGAAATAACTGATGATCAAAAGTAGAAAAGGAGAAACATGTCAGGTGAGGCTCCCTTGGGCAACTAAAAGACAAATTACTTGGTAAATGGAGTGTTTCCAACAGTAGAGAAGATTAAGAACAGGAATTAGACCGAACTAAAAGAGAGGATGAGGGGTTTCTGGATAAGTAGACAAGGAATTTGGAAACATTAAGGGAAAGGACTGAAGTGGAGTAGGTGATGGTTCTTCTATGAGTTGCATACTTGTTGCAACATGTATCAACCCTTCTGAATGGTAGGACCCTAGTGAATGGTAGGTGGTTGAGGAAAGTTAATTTAGCATGTGATACTTGTACTTGGATGAGAAGGAGAGGTGGCAATGGAAAGTATTAACTATGAACAGATAGAGAAATTGGAGAGTAGGGTATGCCAACTTTTAAAATATATAATGCTGTTGTGATAAGCGTACACTAGCTTATAGGAGAGGAAAATTAGAGTTTAAGATGAAAACAGTGGGAAGGTGAGGAGGGAGTGCTGGTGGCAGACTGTTATGGGGATTGAAAGATCAACCTGGAAGGTAGTCAGGAAATATACTGATACTGTGGTTACTTGGGGGTAGGAATAGGGATAAGAAAGGATTATTGAATCTAATGAAAGGGCAGAAGAGAGAAGTGTAGAAATCCAAAGAAAACTGGGAAAACCAGCATGAACAACCAGTAAATATCCGCAAGTTGTTTAATAAAAAGTTTGAGTGCTTTTGTCAGGGTTACAGCAATGAGAGGGGAAGATCCCTGGGGTGGGCCATGGAAACTTTTGTTAGAATATAAAGAGCTTCTTTGGCAAGTTAAATTAAATGCATACACCACCCCTGGTTTGAATAAAATGTGTCCAATAGTTTCTTTAGAAGTATGAACATTTTATTTTTTTAATTTTAAATACCTTTAATATATGTGTTTTATAGTTTCCTTGTAATGTATAGTCCTTTGTGACTTTAACATAATTGTGTTTAATTAGTGGTTACTGATTAGTTGTCTTAATATGTGATGATTTTGAAAAAGCATTTAAACCCTTGGTAATGTTTTAGATGTGTTTCTGATGAAGTCATTGCTGTAACCCTGACAAAAGTGCTCGAACGTTTTATTAACCAACTTGTAGATATTTACTGGTTGGTTGTGCTGGTTTTCTCTGTTCTCTTTGGCTTTCTACAGTTCAAGTGCTTTGTTTTGGTTCCTGTTATTTTGCAGAAGAGAGAAGTGTTTGGTGGAAAACTTTTCAAATGGGGGGAGAGAAGATTAAAGTTTGAAGGGAATTCTTGGGAAAGAGAAGAAATGTGAGTGTTTTGAATAGGTTGACTAGAAGTTTGGATTGTATGGGGAGAGATGTTTGCTGCATAGTGTGGCAGTGATGGCACAGAAAAAGATTAGACAGGAAAAGTAAGAATGAAGGGAGAAAAGTTGCTTATTAATGTGGATGATTCAGCTAGGAATGTAAAGAAAAGTATAAGCCACACTTCTAAAAATTTGGGGGAGGAAGAGGAGGTATAGAGAGATACAGAGGCTTAAGGAAAGATGTCAGCAGGAACATTTTTGACAGGAGGATGTTGAAGTAATTGAAGTTGTTGATACCACCATGAGACTTGCTTCTTAAGCTATTATTTGCGTGGTATAGGGACTGTGGGAAGCACAGGTGTGATGGAGGTGCAGGGAGGTAGTGATTGGAAATCTGCACACTTGATTGGCGTGTTATGTGGGACAGCAGGAGTGGAAGTAAAGGAGAAGGATTTGGGAGAAGTCTGCTTTTGGAGGGGTGCAAACAGATGAACATTATACCTCTCTGAGGTGGAGGAGGATGGAAGTAACTGGTTTTGGAAGGAAAGAAGGTTGCTGTTATTATCAGGAGTGTGGATTTAAAAATAAAATAACTACAGGATTGAAAGACAAATAGTTAAGAAGAAGTGGGGAGCAGCACTGGGAGGTTAATACAATGTGTTACTGAGATTAATTTGTTGAAAGTTATGAGTGAGAGATAGAGAGGAACAGATAAAAAGACAGTGGTGGGGTAGATAAGGTTTGGACTGTAGTGAGGTCTACAGTATGAGGTATTAAGAGAGGTAATGCTGAAACAGGAATAGGTAAAGCAAATTAGGAAGGTAATGGTAGGACAGTACATGAATACACAGATATTAAGAGTGTAGCAAAAGTTCTGTTAGCATGGATGTATGCCAAGCAGACTTTGTGGTATCTAATTCTTTGTTTTGTGCAAGGACTGAGTAAAACAGAAGAACTTGGTCTTAGACAGTGTGTTTGATGTGTTAAAGATATCAAGTATCTTTTTTTTTTTTTTTGCTGTCCCATTACCTTGTGCCACATTCATGCTTTTTCTCCCTCGCTTCCCTCCTTGCTCATCCCCAGATCCCCCAGCTACTCATACCAGGTGCCTCAGTCATAACCCTTCACCTTGTGGGTCTGTTGGCTGCTTGTAGAGTCAGTCTCAATTGCAACTATCTTCTAGACTGGGGAGTGAGAGACTGATAAAGAATCAGGAAGCATATAGCCAGTGAGCTGTCATTCTCAAGGCCGACTAGTCATTTGTCTGACCAGTGGGACTGGCTAATGCTATGATGTAAGGATGTTATTGCCATGTCTGCATTACTCTGAGGTGATCTTTGAGGCTCTACTTCTCCACCAGAGGCCACATAGACATTCGCTTTTCCTCACACTGTCCCCCTGGATAGGAGATCTGGCAGTCGACTGCTTCATTCTATTCCCTGGCCAGCTCTACCAGCAGTCTGAGTCAAATGAGTTGCCAGTGACACACTTGTATGCTTTTTCTCTGCACCACTAGGCTGACCATCATATGGGCTGTTTGCAAAACTAAACATAAAAAACATAGTTTAGAGAAAAATGTCCTTGCAAAATGACCAGATTGAAAAAAACGTTGGCCTAAATGAAGAGTGTGTGTAGTAGTTTGTACCTTCCATCTCTCACAATTGAAATAAAGATAGGTCTGGGAAAGTAGTTTTTATTCCTCTTACTGAATAAACCCTCACTGTTGTTGGCAGCTCCCTTTTCTGTTGTTTGATCATGAGTTTTCATAAAACATACACATTTACTTATTTTTCTCCATAACAACATTACTATAGAACCATAACTAAATGTAAATGGTCTTGCATTAATGGACAAAAACAAGCCATCCCCGAGTCTGCAAGTTAACAATGGCTTTATCTCAGCTACTCCGACACTCCAGCTTTCATCTTATATTCCTTACTCCCAGACAAGATCCTTTAACCCTGCCTCTCTGTCTTATCTGGTACTGTGAGTTTCTTCTCAGACACTTTTGTATTTTTTACAAATCATCTCAAAATGTCGTATATTACTATTATTAATAGCACTGTTATCTTATAAATCCTGTTTTCTTTCTTTGCTGTCTTAGGAATGTTTTCTCACAAATATTTCATTGTATGTGCTGTAAATTGGTCCCCTTAGCCTATTTAATCAGCAGTGCAGATGTAACCTGACGATTTTATTTGGTATTGTGTACCTTGTAGTATGACTGAAGTAGCATCGTACTTTGCCTTATTTCATAGCCTGCTGAAACCAGTTGCACAAACTGCCTGCATATGACCAAATGTATTTTTAACTTTCTTTGTATTTGTCACTTGTAAATTGCTATTTTTTATTTTCAAAAGTAACCACTGAAAACATTGGTCTGTGCATTTACCGACTTCATTTTCACAATGTACCCTGAAAGGAACAATACTATAATTTGCCTTTCTTGTTCTTGACGTAATTTTGGCCTCCATGTGAAATGCACTTTCATTACATTGACGTTTCTCAACACTTGGGATGTTTCACTTACGACATCCAAAACATTGATACCAGAATCTCTATCCAGTAACTCCTTGTGCTTTTTATTTTGAAGAAGTTTTTTGAAAACTCTTGCTTAACTCAATTTTTTATGTCTGTTAGTGTGAACGATGCAGTCAAGGCTGATGACCTTAGAGAAATCATGTACTAAAAAGTCTTTTCTCATGTTTATGAGAGTTTATGCTATCATGGATAAGAAAGACACTTGCAAACTGCAAAGTAACAAAGAATCATTTTTGATATTTCTTATAGTCTCTACCAGCCAAACCTTTTTTCTTCTGCGGATTTTTCTTGAAATGGTTTTGATATTTCCTAAAATGCACGGTACCTTTTTTCTTCTGCGGATTTTTCTTGAAATGGTTTTGATCATGTTTCCTAAAATGCACGCTACAGACTGATACTAGAGACTAGATGTCCGTAATGTGAGTTTTAATGCATTACAAAACATTTGACAGTGTGCCAGCTCTGGTGACATAGAGGAATAATGCTGTGACTATGGCCCAGGTAACCCAAATTTAATTAGCGAGTTTGGCATTTGTTGGAGCTGGTATGAGATGGATGTGCTTGAGTATCCTGGGAATGAAATGCTCAAACCAGGTGAGAGGAGAATGCAGAGCGAAGGACCAAATGAGGGTCAGCATCACAAGTGATGTCCCAGAAGAGAACCCTGAGCTACCAACCCTTCTTTAGGAGTAGTTCTCATAGCAGGGGCAGGGGAGTATGCAGTAGCATTGGAGACAGCAGCTGTGGCCCCACAGTGGTATGAGTATTTTATCTCCCCTAGACACAGAAGGGGTTATGCCATTTAATATGTCATGCCATCATTGTTAGGATGTTGGCAAGGTCATAAACAACCTTCATGGCTGCTTTTGTGATTAACTGTCAGGACAGTTCTCTCTCCCATACCACTAGGGCCACCCTAAGTGTGGGAAAACAATCAGGCCAAGTCCAGCTGTGGATGGTTAGTAAGTATGGGGGCAAATGGCCCTAGAAAACATTGATACAGTATAATTTTAGCAGACATAGGCTATATGGCTGTTGGTGTTCACCACCTTTTCTTAATAAGTGATTTTATGTAATATATATTTGTAATGAAGGTTTGTCATAACAGAATATAACTAAAGGATTTTTTAGGAAATTAGTGAGTTGGACTTTATTTATTTTGTCATTTGATGTCAAACTGCCTGTACATGACTGCACTTGTATCCTGTATAAGCTGCATGGAGTTATGTCTGCATGTCACATTGCAACACAGCCTGTCTTATCCAATTCTGCTTACTAATCTGTTTGCTAATGATTATATGGAACTACAAAAACAAGGGTTCTAACAAGTTAAAGCACCTGTAGTCAACCATATTGAAAATGCAATTAGAAAAATGTGTACATTATTAGGTTATTAAAAGCTATAGAAAACACCCAGTAAATACAGGACAAGAGATTTGTTTTAAAAGTTATTTGAGAGACTGACCTACATATGCCAGGCTGTCACCTCCGGTAAGTGACTTCCAGCTGGTAGATGTTTCCTTTATTCCTTGTTTAGTATTTTAATTTGAATATGGGATCCCCATGAGGCAACCGAATATGGTCTTACATGAAGTATTACATTTTTCTGTCACAGGTCCTGAATCCATTGTAGGATCCTAGAAGTCTAAAAAATGGTGACAAATGGGACATGTCTCCTTTCTTCATATTTATTTATTTCAGTAAGCTGATGCTATAAAGTTCTGATCAACTATGAATCTTGTGGGTTTGTGTTAGTGGTGTAGATTGACTAAAGCCATGACTTCAGGACAGACAGCATGAGTTCAAATGGTAGCTCAAGTACTTGATGGTGCTGGCATGGAGAATGGGCAGGCACATCCTGGGGGGAAGTTTGGCGGCATGAATTGCCAGTATCTCTCAGAGGAAGGGAGGCAATGTAGTGAGGCAGCCTGGTGGCGTTAAGATTAAGAGTCAATCAGTGTGTGGTAACCTTTGAAGTGAATGTGCAGATGTGTGCACTTAGAAGGAGAGGACATTATGGGGGGAGAGTACGCTGTCCAAATTCTGTCATTGCCTAGGTTATCGGCAACAAAACACATCACCCTAACGACTACCTGAGTGACACCTATCACATTAACCCCAAGTGCAATCCCAGAGCAGAAAAAAAATGGGCACTATGTGACTGAAAGGATAGTTGGTGATTGGCAGGCATAGGGGCATGAATGAGATAGAAAAAAATTGAATCTTGTGGAATTATGTCGTGAGGAACAGTCTGTACTCTCCACAATAGTCTGTGGTATGGAAAATATGCAACTTTGTTTTTTCTGTTCCTGTGCTTTATGGCAACTGCTCTTTGAAGTAACTCATCCCTCTTTCTGCTTCAGTATTTCCCCTTTGTCACTATTTCAGTCTCATTTTAGAGCAATGTATTTCAATAAGAAAACATGTCACCTTTTTAAAACAGTACCTTCGTATGTAGAAATATCCCAGAATAGCAGCTACAGTCATAAATCAATGCCTTCATTCATAGAAATGAAAGATTTTGCAGCTGTTTCTTAGCTTCTTCAAATAGAATTTTATTTTCTTGTAAAGTAAACACTTCTACATTACAGATTTCTTAAGTTTTATATTTGACCACACAGTTTCAGCTCTTTGACTACTGAAATATTAATGGCATTAGTAAGTAATTAAGAATTTCAGTACAAAAAAGCTGCAGATTAAATTAAATGACATCTGGTCTTTTCCGTTTGTGACAATGCTAATTACTTTACATTAAATGTTTTGTTGTGTTATGCTTCTCAATGAAATGGAAACCTTATAATTTTGTCTCGTAGTGACTGCCATTTATAAAAGGCTGTTTCATTTTCAAGCTGATGGCTCCCTCTGTTGGTTATTTTGAATCTCACACTTACAGGTCTTTAGAAATTGAAGCTTAAAGGTTAGCTGGCAGGCACCATACCGTAAACACACTTCAAATGTGCAAGAAGGTGTTTTAAGATTTATTTCTTATTACGTATTTTAGAATTTAGTCTCTAAGATAATCAGTATGACCCTTGCAGTTCACTACCTAAAGCTGAAACGAAGTAATATAAAGCATTTTCTTCTCATAAACAACTTAAAATCAGTGATAATATAACCTTGAGTCTCCACTGAAAAGAAGACACTAGCCTTGGTGGCCAGTCAATAAAGGGAAAATACATAAATACATAAATGCAGTAACAGATATTTATGTGTGTTTAAACCTGTGCTGCTCACTTCTGTGAGAGAGAGTAAAAATACTTCTGAAAATAAATACAGGCTGTTGTGTGGTAATAAATGGATAACCTGTGTGAAGGAACTGAACAACAAGTCTTGTTTCAAAAGAGAAATTATGCAATGTGACTAAAGAAAGCAGCTATGAATGAAACAATAGAGTTTGCACCAGTTGTTTCAATTGATTATATTGATTGATTGACTAGTGATTTGTACACAATGAATAAAGAATGATCATTGGCAGAAATGCATTCATGTTCAGTCAAGACAAGAAGTACTGAGTGCATGTATCTTTCAACTCTTGGGGTAAGTTTGTTTTGTTGCCTTAGCAGGGTACTAGCATTTTGCAAGCAAGTGACATTGCATGTGATATGAGCTCAGATGTCCTTAGTCACTTAAAGCATCTCAGATGATACGCTTACCAAAACATGTCTAATTTGCTGGCATTAATGACGTTACTGCTAACATTTATTAATTGCCTTATGAAGTAACAAAGTCCTACTAATAAACATGCTTTTCATGGTCCTCTAATCTATTTTTTCCTTTGTGTGTTAAATAACTGGAAAGGCTGCTTAGAAGGAAAGTGGGCATCACTAATATATTTTGTTCAGTGGAAAAAAATCTAATTTTAAGAGATCATTGCTATGAGCAAGTTGTTTTGAGGTTTGTTTGTGAGGATTCAATCCTAGCTGATTATGAAGTGCTCATTTTTTATTTGTTTCATAGTGTACCAAAACTTTGATGCAGACATATTTATGGATTATTAGATAACATCTGATTTCTCTCGAACATTCAATATCACTGCTTATTATCAGATGAATGCACATTTTTCACAGGAAAATATAGGAACAGGAAGATTCACATGAGTTAAGGAAACATGACAATAGATTCAAATAACCCACTAAATTTATTTTATTTATTTATTTATTTATTTTATTTTATTTTACATTTGTTGACCGGGCTAGTCTAGCTGGATATATGTCCATTTTCAGTAGAGGCCCGGGGAGATAATCTCCAACAATTCAAAATGAAATTACATTAAAAAAAACATGTGAAAAAAACTTTACATGAACATAGACAAATAAAGATAACATTTTAACTGGTGACAAAGTTATAAAGTACAAATTGCAGAAAGTAGAACATTTAGATAAGAATATTATTACAAAATATTGCTTAAAGTGGTATTTATGGTGAATACTAGCATAATGTATAGTAATAGAGGATACAGGATAGTATGAAGAAGCCTGGCAGATATGTTAGTATATCATGTGGTATAAGAAGTGGAAAGAATACATATATATAGACATAATTATATATGTATGTATATATATATATATATATATATATATATATATATATATATATATATATATATATATATATATAAATACCTGTATGTAGATAGTGAGAAAGGAGATATAGAATCAGTGGATGTAAATATGAAGTAGCTACAGTGGTCAAAAAGATGTAGAATGTAGTCAGGTGTCAGGGGCTAGAGTTAGTCAGGATTACTACAGGGGCACAGCCATTGTGATTTAAGGTAGAGTTTAAGTTTCTTTTTAAAGAGAGATTTTGAGGGAATAGAAGAAAGTTCATAGGGGAGGAGGTTCCAGTGTTTTCCAACAGTGTTAGAAAAGAGGGAGTCTCCAGCTTTGTTGTTTGCTTTGTCAATATTTACAAGAAGTTTGTGTGCTGATCTTAGGGAGTTTAGGTTGTGGTAGGGGTGAATTAGAGTAGATAGTATAGGTGTTTTGTCAGGTTGATATAGAAGTTGATGGGTTATGGCTAGTTGATTAATTTTTAGTTGTTGCTGAAATTCTAGCCAACCTAGTTGTTTTAGATTAGTACAGTGGTGGGTTCTAAAAGGGTTGCCTGTAGCAAATCTGGCTATGCTGTGGTAGGAGTTTTCTAGTTTCAACAGATTCTTTTTTGATAAGTTAGTATAAGTGGTTGAGGCATAGAGAAGGGGTGAGATAAGATGCGAGTGAGCAATAGTTATTCTAGATTCTGGAGTGAGGAAAGGTTTGATTTTGTAAAGAGAGCCTATTTTTTTATTGATATTTTTCAAAGTGTTGCTTATGTGGGTATCGAAGTTAAGTTGTTGTCAATGGTAACGCCTAGTAGTTTAGTAGTATAATCTTGTGATATAGGTGTGGCATTTTTAGATGTTATTGTAAAGTCTATGGGGGGAGATTTACTGGAAGGTGTGAAGAGGAGGAGTTTGGTTTTTTGGAGGTTTAGTAGGAGACAGCGTTGAGAAAACCATTCTTCTACAGAATTAAAAATGTGTTGAGTAAGGGAGTGAAGTTCAGAGACAGATTTTGCCGAGCAAATTAATGTAGAATCGTCTGCGTATTGTATGCATGTAGCTTGAGGGACTACTTGTTGGAGGTCATTGATAAATAAAGAGAATAGAAGATGTGTGATAAATGATGTGAGATGCTTATTTTGCAGATGGACTAGAAGTCTTGGATTAAAGAATGTATAATTTGAAAACAGACAAAAAGCATAAATCTATAGTCAACACTAATAAATTTTCAAGAGGTCAAGACTGAACTTTGAATACCCCACGTAGTACTCTGTAGTCCCATTCTGTAGTGTTTGAGGGGCTGCACAATTATGCAGGTGATTTGAAGCATCTTTGTTTTATAGTTCATTTCATTCCCATTTATTTTCCAATCTTAAAGGTGCAAGTGATTTTGCAAAAAATGAAGGTTATAGCATGTTGTCTGATTTTTTTCAATATCACTGTTACGACTGTTTATCACTTTATCACTGTAACCACACCTACATAATGAATTCATGGTAGATATTGTACAATGATTTACATGCAACTGCAAAGTATTCATGGTAAATAAAAACAACTTACTTCTTCAGAAGAGCAGTATCTTACTTGCATTGCAAGTTTCACTGCTACATTATCATTTATGTTAATTTTCCCTGTAAGGTCTTTCCCTTAAAACTACCTTCCTCAAAGTATACTACTGTTCTATTTAGTGTATCCTACAACTATAAATTATCTCTACTTGACTCCCAAGTAGACTATTCTCTATCTGTATAGCCAAGCACTTGCTCCTACAGTACTTATCACCTCGATACAGCACTCTTGTTATAGAAAGTACCCCAAAAAAGCAAACCCCATTTCTTGGTCACCCACATCCCCCAGAACCTTTTCTTAAGTTTTTCTGTCTATTCCTTCTAGCATGTCGAGGATCAGTTGCTAATGTCCTCTCCTGCTCAGCTGGTGAACCTGGGAATATTGAGGCAATGTTACAATTGCCTCATGTACACAGACAACCCTCTCCTCCTCCCACAAAACACAAATACATGCGAGAGATGCAACTATACAGCCAAACTGGAGGCTGAGCTCTCTCAACATAGGACTGGCATGACCAGACAGGAGGAGAAGGTAACCACACACACTATAGACCCAGTCTCACATAATACCATCACAACCTCAAATCATACACATAAACACACAAAGACATACTCGAGGCTCTGATCAAAAATCTACCAAAACAGCAGAGGCCACCAAAGCAGACACCCAAACAACTACCACCTCAGAACACAACACCTGCAACACATAGACCACACAGTCAGAGTGTCAAGCAGTCACAGCCCTTAAGGCCAAACACAATGCCAGACACACTAGTCATTGGTGACTCCATAGTCAGACACACTGACATCCCGCTCACCAGACTGAGTAAGGAGAAGGTCACAGTAAGCTGCCTGTCGGGTGCTAGAATCCGCCACATAACGCATGCACTCAGGTCTCTCAACAGCAGGTACAAGTACGACTCAATCATTGTCCACGCTGTTGTTAACGACCTGAGACGTACCTCCTTGGACTACATGAAAAGAGACATAGAGGAGCTCTCTGATTATGTAGCCCAAGCAGGTATGACCCTGACCTTGAGCAGTATCCTACCTTCACCAAGAATGATGCCACAATACAGAGATAAGATGATCAGCTTTAACAATTGGCTTAAACTCTGGTGTCATTCAAAGGGGATCCAATGTCTGTCTGCCTGGGATGACATGCTGGACAAGCCACGCTGCTTCACAAGGGACGGCTTGCACTTGTCACCCCTGGGATTCCGGATTTTGGCAAAGGCTCTTGCCACCCCATAGTGCCTTTTTAGGCAAGGCTCAAATTCTAAACCTACCACCCTAGAACAAAACAAAGAAAAAACTAAGGGTAATGCTGCTCAATGCCAGAAGTCTCAACCTCAAGATGCACGCACTCAAGGCCCTTCTCAGTATGGAGAACATCAATGTCTGTGCTGTGACAGAAACCTGGTTCAAGGCTCCTGAGAGCACCCCAGCACTATCAGGTTTTACCTCATATCATGCGTTCCGCCCCAAAACCTGGACAATACCAAGAAAGGAGGAGGGGTATCCATATTCATCAAGGACACCCACACCTCAAGATTGGTGGCATCGCACGATGCATCGGAAACCATCCAGGTGCAATTAACCATAGGCAAGACTGCTCTGCAATTTGTAGCATGTTACAGGCCACCCTCGCAAACTCAGGAACCTCATATGGCCTTCCTGAAAACACTGGAGAGGATAAATGTATCTCGAACACCATCATACTAGGTGACTTCAACTACCCTAATATAGACTGGGAACACTACTCAAGCCCAAACACTCTAGCCCAAAAGTTCCTGGAATTCATAAACTCAAATGCCATGGAACAACTAGTCACCATCCCCACAAGAGGAGAAAACATACTTGATCTCATCATCACGAACATGGGAGCACAATGTTCAATGCCGGAAGTATACCCCTCACTGGTGAGATCTGATCACAAACTAATCTCGCTGGAGGTCCTCATCCCGCCCCCACCGAAATGAAAAGACCACAGTAAAGAACTTCTCGAAAGCCGACTTCACACTTCTAAAGACTAGTGTGGTCTCCTTTAAGGCCCCTGAGCCGGCGGTTAACATTACTCAAACCGCTGAATCACTTACAAATGCCTTCTACCAGCACCTGCAGGGCTGCATGGATCAGGCAATCCCAAGCAAAACAAAGACTCTTTGTACCAAAGGCAAGCGTCCAGTCTGGTGGACCCCAGCCATAAACAAACTCTACAACAAAAGGAGAAAGCTACTACAAGATAGAGCAAAATCCTTAAAAGGTAAGACACCGCTGATCACTATAAGTAAAAGCTAAGAGCTCTCATAAAATCATCCAAAGCTAATTTTGAGAAAAAATAGCTAAGGACTCTAAAGACAACCATAAGGCATTCTTTAGCTATGTCAGAAACCTAGGAGGAAACTCCCAGATATGCTCAGAATTAGTTCAAAATGATGTGAAGATTACTGATCCTACAGACATTGCCAACATACTGGCTGAAAGGTTCAGTGCAAACTTCTCCCCTCCCCTAAAGGAGAGATATCTATACCAAATGATTGTAGCCCCCCAAACATCTCTAACGCCCAGGTGAGAATTGCTCTCTCCAAGGCAAAGAACACAGCATCCATGGGACCTGATGGTGTCCCCGGCTGTGTGCTCCATGAACTCAACGAGGAATTAAACCCACAGTTAGGACAGCTGTTTAATCTTAGTCTCACCTCCGGATACGTACCCAGGGAGTGGCGCACAGCGACTGTGGTCCCACTCCACAAAGGCAGTGCCTCCACTGACCCTGGAAATTACCGTCCCATTAGCTTGACAAGCCTTATCTGCAAAGCCATGGAGAGGATCATAATGGATCTCATAAATAAAGACATAGGGAACTTGCAGACTTTGGATCCAACCCAGTTTGGCTTTGTCAAAGGCAGATCATGCCTTCTAAACTTGGTTGACTTTTTTGAAACAGTCACCAAGGCCATTGATGAGGGAAAGGCAGTCCATACAGCCTACCTAGACCTGGCGAAGGCTTTTGATACAATACCTCACTCGGGTATCATTGAAAAACTCATCAACTTAAATGTAAACCCATACATTACAAGATGGGTTGCAAACTGGCTGAGTGACAGAACCCACAGGGTCAGAGTTGCTGGCGCCATGTCAGACTCAAAGCCTGTCACAAGTGGTGTCCCACAGGGCTCAGTCCTGGGCCCACTCTTGTTTGGCATCTACTTTTCTGAAGTACAAGCAAACACAGGAGGGTTATGGCTGACAAAGTTTGCAGATGACTGCAAACTGGGCGCCGTAGTTGAAAACACATCCGACACAGATATCCTTCAGAAGGGTCTCACAGAAATGGATAACTGGTGCCAGAGCCTTGGCCTAAAGTTAAATGCCAAGAAATGCATAGTCATACCCTTCGGGAAAAATAAGGTTACCCCTAGCTACCATATAGGTGGCAATCCCCTGAACACAGAAGAAGTTATTAGGGACCTGGGAACCCAGGTTGACAGTAGCCTTTCATTCGACACTCATATTGCTAAAGTAGTTAGGAAGACCTTCTACATTGCCCACCTTATCATGAAGGGATTCACATCTAGATCAAGGGAAGTCATAGTCTCCTATACTCATCACTCATCAGACCAATGATCGAGTACAATGCCCCATTCGAATGTATCTGACCCGACACTTGCAGCAGCTGGAGAGGCCACAAAAGTTCCTCACCAAAAGGATAAAGGGTCTCAAAAATCTGTCTTATGCTGCCCGACTGAAAGAACTCCAGTTATATTCAGTTGCTAACCGCTTGCTCAGAGGTGACCTATGCCTGACATACAAGGCCATGTCAAACCCAGATTTGATGAACATGCTTCATCTCAAAAAATCTAGATCCCTCAGAGCCACAAGGGCGGGAGACATAAACCTCGACACGGTTATTAATAGGATGTGCTGGAGGGATAGATTCATCACCCAAAGACTCCCTATGCTGTGGAACAAAATCCCGGTTTATGTGAGGCAGAGCACCTCGCTGGCCTTGTTCAAGAGGAATCTTGACCAATGGATGGGAGATCGCAGATACACCCCAGGGGTTACCTCAGTGTCACTGCTCGACAGAGGCACAGCAAAATAATGGGCATAGTTTCTCCAAACTAAAGGGGTGGCGTAAGCCACAAAACTATGGGCTAGGCTTATAAATGCCCTCGGGCAGATAGCCTAGTATGAACCTATGAACCTATGAACCTAAGATCTAGTTAATAACTTGTCCTTAATAAAGTAAGAAACTCCTATTCAAAGTGTGATTCACAGACCAGTGCCAGTCAACAAACTGTTATTGGTTAACAGGCCATTTTTGTTTTACTTTATTTTTGTAAGTAAAGAAATGCAACATTTCCTTATTTAAACTGCAAAAATAAAATACAAATGTCATGTAGAGCTCCTTAGCTGTGGTTCTGGTACTAGATGTGCGGGAGGTGATTGGATAAGTGGGGAAGGTCAGTAACACTTAACTGATCAAGTAGGCATTCTGTTCCATACTGAAGCAGCTATCCTATGAGTATAAAAGATAAAATAAATGGTGCTTCTGGAGCATGAAGCAACTTTTTTTTTTTTTATGAGTAGCAATGGTGAATTTGGGGGGCTGTGGTGGTGCAGCTGTTAATGTTGTCACCTCACAGCAAGAGGTTCTCCAGTTCGATTCTCAGCTGGGGTGCTTTCTGTGCAGAGTCTGCATGTGCTCCCTGTGGTCAGGTGGGTTTCCTCCGGGTGCTTCGGTTTCCTCCACACACTCTAAATTGGCCCTAGGAGTGAGTGTGTGCATGTGTGTGCCATCTGTGGAAGGTTGGGTGCTGGGCTGGCAACTCAGCACCATAAAACTCTACTGCCAATCATTCTGCAGACCATTGTTTCACTCTGGTGACCCCTAACTGGGAAAAAGCTGAAAGAAATAGTAGCAATGGTGAATTTCCAAAAGTATGACTTGTGTATTTTTCAAGCAAATCATTAAGTGCTGCTAAATAATGTCAGACATTCATTTCAGTTTCAGACTTCATATGTTTCAGAAAATGTAATATAAAACCTATTATTGTAATAACTTTATAAATACAGATTTGTCTGCTAAGGTGTTGAGAGGAGAGAGGAGGTTTGTAGAGGATTTCCCTGTATAATTCTGACTACAGTAAGCTGAAATACAATTCTGGGCCATTATTTTTGTATTTATTAGATTGCAAGCATATATCTGAAATGCATACACTCATACAGGTGGCTGTAATTGACAGGTGTCTGTGTGTGTGTGTGTGGGGGGGGGGGGGTTGCAGGGGGAATGGCTTTAAACTGTCCTCAATCTTACTTCATGTTTTAGTGTTGTCAGCAAGATTTGTGGTTTTATGGCAACTTGCTGTGGAATATAATCTCTAAGAACCAGTATTTGAGTTTCAGACTTTGTATCATTCAGAAAAATGCAAATGCAAAGTCTGTTATGTTTGGAATTTTCTAAGTATATTAGAGCAATATTTAAAATATATCCCTTATTTGGGTCCTTGTCCATAATTCTTTTGATGACAGGGGTAAGGAGATATGGTGTGTGTGTGTGTGTGTGTGTGTGTGTGTGTGTGTGTGTGTGTGTGTGTGTGTGTGTGTATATATATATATATATATATATATATATATATATATATATATATATATATATATATATATATATATATTGATTTATTTATTTAGGGAGGGGTGGTAAAGAAAGAAGGCAACATTTCCAGGAATACCTTTTTATATCCATGTAAGCACTGTCATCTCAGTTTATTTGGAAATACTGTTTTTGGCAGCTTTGAACATTAAAGCTTGGACATTGCTTTTTTTAAAGCAAATAAGACCAAATTTCTTTCTTTAGTCAGGATTTTTGGTAAGGCCATCACTGCTTTAGTCAGGATTTTTGTTAAGGCCATCACTGGATCAAAAGCTTAAATAAAAGCTCTAAAATGTACCTCAGAGTATCCAGACACTATGCTTTAATTCAGCTGTTTCACTGCAGTCTTTATCAGTCATGCTATGCAGTTTAACACAAAAGAAGTAATCTTGCAAGTTGGTGTGTTTTTTTCATTCAGTGTCTTTAAGTAACATAGCCTGTTTATTGAAATTGTTTTACAGACATATCAGTCCACAACAGATTGAAAATAAAAACAACTAGGTACTTCACCACTGATGGTTTGAGAAGCACTGCTTCTACTGATGCATTTAGCATGGAAATACAGTAGTCTGTACATTAAGTTATGGAGTGAGGCATTGTGGGCACATTCTTTTCATGATGTAAGGGTTTTCTGCTCCAAGAAAAATTTTAGTGGGCTGTCTTTCAAATGCAAAACACACTCCACATTTTGCTTCAAAAACAATATAATTTGGTATTGTACTGGGTAAGGAAATGATGTCCATATTCAAGGGAATGTTGCTTAAACTTGCTACAGAACATATCCTCCAGCCATTTTCTTCAAACTAATACTTCACTAGAAAATTCATAATGCTGGAAAACTTGAACATTTAAGAAAGGTATGAAGAACTATTGGTATATTCTTTTTCTTGTAGATTACAAATATGTAAGCTTTATCTGGTCTGTAAGGCAATATCTTATTCAGTTCTGTTTGAATGTCACTGCTTGGAATGCACAGCTGACAGAGCTAACATCCAATTGGGGAGCCTAAAACAAAAAGTAAATATGAGTAATAAAAAAATGACAGATATATTACGCAACACCTTCTAAGATTATAAGATAAGCTTCTGCTTACAACCAGAAGTTGTGAGTCATTAACTTCCTTTAACAATAGCCTTGAAATTTATACGGGAAATAGAAAGTATCGGTATGGAGTTACGGCAGCCAAGCTTTTGAAAGCAGTTGGGTTACAAGCTTTAGAGTCAAATCTATGAACTAGGTATATGCTTTTTTGCGACACAGTTTATCTAAATTCTGCAATTAGAATAAAAATGTTTATTTAAGTTAGAGTGTGAAATATTCTGTCATGACTCATCCTACTTTATCAATAGCTTATTACCACTATCACTGTTTCTTCAGTAGCCAAACCAACATGAAATGGGGTAACTAAGCTCTATGCTTCAGAAACTATTGTGTTCAAAAGCACAGAATTATATATAGTAACAATCACAACCCTACATACAAAAGCAAATAATAAAATTACCAAAAGCACTCACATGAAAAGTACAATACTACAAAATAAAAGAATTATGAAAACTATACAATAACACCCAGAAAAATAATACTTGGAGTGCAAGCCCTACTTGCCTACATATTATCTAATATAAAGTACAATGCCACAATAATCATGTAAACCCACCAAAAAACAATTAACATTTAAAAACTAATACATATTAACAAGCATATGTAGGACACCATAAAATATCAACTAGATATTCTTCTTACTTCCATACAGACGTCATTGTCGAATCAGATTTCTTAATCGGGGGTGATCTCTCTCCTGCCCTGAACTGCTCCCCAGCAGAGGCTTCAAGTGAATGCAGGCATACTCACAGTCCGCCATGTGAGTGCTATTCAGTTTCATTTTGTACTGGTAGATGTAAAGGTCACCTCAGTGTGACTATGAGTTGTAAAAAAGAAAACCTTGACGGTTATATATGCATGTGCAGCTGTTCAGAGTATTTAGCTTTCTTGCAGACAGTAGGTGCAGCGCCTAATAAGGTACCATTTTACTGCCTCTGATGTCCCACTGAGAGACTTTAACTCCATAGGGAGAATAAATGAGATACCTGGTCACGGAATGTTCATAACAAATGCCATGTTCTTAAACTCATACTTGTACTAGAGTCCCTTGGGCCAAATCTTAGTTATCAGTATTACAGTCTTGTCATCAGACCTGAGGTAATATGTTCTGGTCACTGGGTGAAGACAGGTACTGACCAGTCAGCTAATCTCAAGCTGTTGGTGAGTTGGGTCATGCAGACATGATAGTGGCTGTATAGACCTGAGAATCTGAAACATGTAGTAATGGTGTCCTGAAAATGTCTTCCAGAAACTTCTGTGTGAGAGAAGTTCAACTACTACCTCCATAAAACCTTCTGCATTATCCCAGAGGAGGTCATGGGCGTGGAATCTGACTAGACCTTGTTCAGGACCTCAGTAGCTGAGACAATGAAAAGGAGTTGCAATGAAAAGCTGATTTGTGTGTATCATGGCAGTAATTCCAGAACTTTCTGGAGTACAGCTGTTATGAGAGAAGGTGTTGAATGAACCACATGGTGCCTGCTATATAGTGCTAGTATGGTTGCTCCAGATCTGACTGACAGGTCCTGACAAGCCAAGAAGGCAGCAAGTAAGGTAGGCACTGAAGTGAAGGACCGGATGTGGGAGGAACTTGGCAAGGCCATGCAGAATGACTTTTGGATGGTCCCAGAGCGGTTTGTATTGTTTAATTTAATTTATTTATCTTATTACTTACACATTAAAAAGCTTATTTCCTAAGCATTTTACAATTTGCAACAAAATGACAAACCATCCAGTAACTCAGGAGGACATTTCCCAGGCTGTTCTGACTAAGAGTGGAGAAAAGCTCACCTTCCCTGGGGACTTTGTCAGGAGGCTGAGGGAATCACATTTAGAAGGCACTGACCAGGTGGACATAATCCATCACAGTGCCAGAAGCAGCTATAAATATGGGGACTTTCTCACAAGGTTGAAGAAATCACGTTTAGGAACTCATGGCCTGGTGGACATAACCCCCTCATACTGCTAGAAGCAACTACCAACAGTGGGTCCATTTCAAAAGATGAGGTCACTGTGATGATTAAACACTTACGCAGTGGCAAGACTGTGGAAGAGTTCTGTCCAGAAATCCCCAAAGAACTGGTTATTAATGGCATGTCTTACTTAATGTACTTTTTCAATGTTGTATAGAAGGTAGTAGTAGTAACTCTGTACTGACAAAATAGGATGGGGACCCATTTTCAAATAAAAGAGTTTCTGACTTTGAGGGAGCAGTGCAGATTTTATCCTTGCTAGTGAACAGCTAATCAACTCAGTCCTTGAAAAAATATTGGAGGACAAGGGGAGTTTGTAAATCCTACCTGTTAGCTTTCCAAATGCCATGCAAACTTCTGAGTTGCCGCAACTGAGAGTATTTTGTTCTTTCTCTTTGCTGTAGAGAACTCAGAGTTAATTATTTATTTTAGTTTCCAGGAGATTCGATGCATGCAACTGCTGCCCAAATACACACTAAACTCACACTAGGATACAAATGGCTTCATGTAGCAAAATATATAAATAAATACATGAATAAATAATGTTTTGAGCACATTAGTCTAACTGATGCTGTTTATTTTGCTAAAACAGAACATTTGCTAGTTGTGTTTGGGTCATATGTCACTTTTGAACTGATTAGAATTAAAGCCCATACCATGTTAAAAGCATGTGAGGAAAAATTAGGGAATGTGTATATACTGCATTGTGAAAAATGCAAATATATGTTGCAGGCAAGCACATCTTAAAGAAATGATACTCAAGGAAATGCTACAGAAAGGTGAATTACTTTTTGTTGCGTCTTTTGGCTTTTCCCGGTTAGGAGTTGCCACAGCGGAACTCCGGTCTGCTAATAATTGGCAGTAGATTTTTATGTGCTGAGTTGCCGGCCCTGACGCACAACCTTCAACAAAGGTACACCCATTCACACATGTCTCCACACAGAAGACGCTCTAGCTGAGAATCAAACAGGACAACTTCTTACTGAGAGGCGACAATGCTACCGCAGCACCACCACCACAGTCTTGTAATCACTATACTTGAGAAATGTACTTTCTTACAGGTGGGGTTGAATAATTACAAGTAATGTATAAATATGCATGACTTACACACAGCTGAAAAGAAATTTAATAGAATGACTTGTATGTAACTCATTTTGGATTGATTTGTAGTACCATATCTGCAAGACATAAAGTAAGCTGATGGGTCAAGTGGTTCTTTTATGCTTGGAGACCATGTTTCTTGGTGTAGCCAGTAGCAGATTATAATAAGGGTGATTTGGGTGGCTGCCTGGGGCCTACAGGTCCAGCAGGGCCATGTTTCTGTCAGTGTTTTCTAAACTGGGTTCTCTTTCCTCTTTGATACCCCCCCCCCAATTTTAGGGGACTTGTTTTATTAAAATTGAGTGAGTGTATGTGTGTGTGTGTGTGTGCGTGCGTGTGTGTGTGTGTGTGTGTGTGTGTGTGTGTGTGTGTGTGTGTGTGTGCACATGTGTGTGTGTGCACGTGTGCACACGTGCTTACAAGGTGCCTTGGCCTACAGCTGGGCTTCTTGAAAAAGATACCCAGGTAAATCATATTAAACACTTACTTGGTACACTGATATTCAGAGTGTTTGTTGAACAGAGCCTTATCTACTGAATGACCATATATACGCCCTCAGTTCTGCGCTGCATTCCCACACCCATTATACTAAACATATGATCTCCATATTCACAGAACATTGGAAAAATAATAATTTTTTTTCCAGCGAGTCTAAACATGTGACAGTGGAATATGGTGGCCAGGATGTAGTAATGCTTAGCCTGGATCCCTTGTCCTGGTTATTTTGGTGTCTTGCAAGCCTCAACTTGTTTGTTGATCATCGACTGACCCTTGTCACCATTCCCTTCCCTCCAGGAAAGGCAAATCAGTGTCGTCCATTCACTCCCATTCTCCTCTGCTCAGGTCTCACATTTCCCAAGATGCTACTAGAATTTGGATAATCTGGGTCACGCAAATGGCTTCTTCCTGATATGCCATATAGCCGGGCTCTTCATCCTGTAAGTGTCACGCTGATAATGGTTAACCATTACTATTTTTGGTTTTAGTTATTTTATGCAACATTTATAAGAAAACAAAAAAAAAACACCAAATACAAAGGATAGAGACAAAACACTTCAGTTCTTTAGAGTAATAAAAATGTAATAGCCGCTTAAATCATACAAATGACTTCTTCAGAATAACTGCATTAACAAACCATAACATTTAAATATATCAATTGAACCAATCACATTAAAAAGACAATTAAATATGTAATTAGTAATGCAACTCTTCAAAGCTAAGAATACAGCATCCATGGGACCAGATGACATCCCGGGTTGTGTACTACAAGAACTACAAAATGAACCGGCACCTCACCTAAGTGTCATGTTTAATCATACCCTCACCTCAGGCTTCGTGCCCACTGAGTGGTGCACAGCTACAGTTATCCCACTCCACAAGGGGGGATCCACCTTGGATCCCAGAAACTACTGCCCCATCAGTCTGACGAGCCTGATCTGCAAGGCTATGGGACGTATTATCATGGAACTTATAAACAAAGATATTGGCAACCTTCAAACACTGAACCCCACCCAGTTTGGGTTCGTGAAGGGCCAATCTTGTCTCCTGAACCTGATTGACTTCTTTGAATCAGTCTCCAGAGCTGTGGATGAGGGTAAGGCAGTCCACACAGCCTATCTGGACCTCACCAAGGCCTTTGACATCATCCCCCACTCTGGAATCATAGATAAACTTACTAAGCTGGGCATTAATCCCTACGTCACTTGATGGGTTGCCAACTGGCTTACTGACAGATCCCACACTGTAAAAGTAGCTGACTCTAAATCTAGATCCAGACAAGTGACAAGTGGAGTACCTCAGGGTTCAGTCCGGGGACCGCTCTTGTTTGGCATCTACTTCTCTGAAGTACAGGCCAACACTAAGGGACTGGCTAACAAAGTTCTCAGATGACTGCAAACTGGGAGCCGATAATGAATCCCCAAATTATGTGGATACTCTACAAAAGGGCCATACAGAAACAGATGCTTGGTACCAGAGCCATGGGCTCAAGCTCAATGCCAAGAAATATATAGTTATCCCCTTTGGGAAAAAAACATCTACCCGTGAATTACCACATAGGTGGCAGTACACTAAACACTGAAAGTGTAATAAGAGACTTAGGGACACAGGTGGACAGTGGTCTCACCTTCAATAACCACATTGCCACAACAGTCAGGAAATCCTTCTATGTGGCACACCTCATCACTAAGGGCTTTTCATCCAGAAAAAAGGAGGTCATTGTCCCACTGTACTCATCCGTCATTAGACCCATTATAGAATACAACGCCCCATTTGGTATGTACCTGTCAAGACATCTGCAACAACTGGAAAGGCCGCAGAAATACCTCACTAAAAGAACCACAGGCCTAAAGCAGATGCCCTATGCTGACCGCCTTAAAAAACTCCAGCTATACTCTGTTGCATATCATCTACTCGGGGGCGATCTCTGCTTAACATGCAAGGCCATGTCAAACCCAGAGCTGTTGGACATGCTACACTTAAAGAAATCCCAATCCCTCAGAGCCACACGCTCCAGGGATCTAAACCTTATCATCACAATAAACAAAACATGCTGGAGGGATAGGTTCCTGACCCAGAGACTCCCCAGACTATGGAATAGACTGCCTATACATGTCAAGCAGAGCGCCTCCTTGGCCCTCTTTCAAAAGGAACCTTGACGATTGGATGGGAGAAAGGAAATTTACCCCGGGGATCACGTCAGTCACCCTGCTAGACAGGGGTCCAGGGAAGTAAATAGTGTGGGAAGAAATAGCCAGGGAATTGTTATGGCTAGGCTTGTATAGACCCTAGGGCCAATAGCCAACCTATGAACCAACCACTTAAAGACAACACCAAAAACAATCCCTATAAAAAAACTATAAAACCTAATATATATTCCACTTTCCTAATTTTAAGCCTTCTATTTTTAAAAAAAACACTTAATATTTCTACCTTCCTTTAAACCAGAGTGTTTGTCAGCCCCAAATCTCAGCTGCCAAAGTGTGTCCTTAGCCTCTAACCTGTTCTTATAGTCTCTGCCTCTCATATCGAGGTACCTGTTCAAGAATATAACAGTCGCAGCTATTACTCCCACTTTTGTTACTCATGTTTATTTTTTCTTTTTATTACACTTGTTTTATACTGTGTGCTTGTATCTTACTTTGTTAAATCGTGGCTAACAGCGATATATAGGTTATATATACAACTTTTGTCTTACTCAGCCATGAGAGACTTCCATTGATTTCATTTTTTATTTCTGCAAATTCCATGTTGTACGTTACTGTTATCTACATGAAATTAAATCATTTGCCTAATGCTTGGTTTACAGCTGAGAAGGGTCATTTTGCTCAGCTTACCTATCTGGTAAACAAACAAATGAATAAACTAATAATGTGAAGCACTGTGACACTTGTTTGATGGTTGCATGTAATCCTTTAGTGTTTGGTATAAACACTAATGATACCTGTGAGAAGTGTAGGTACTCCTAACCTGCATACCGTTCCTCTACAGGTAAACACCCTAGAGTCTGTAGATACCCCGCACATAAATGTTTCTTCAAACAAAGTAACACATAGACCTCTGCTAGTTCTGTTCCATAATGATCTGCTACTGCAACCACACCCACACATAGCAGCTACATAAGGTCTGACAAATTTTAAGTAAACCCCAAATTAATAAACAAAAGTGCTTGAAAGAATTCAAACACAACTTTTACTAAGATATTGCTTTTAAAATTTGAAGTACCCATTGTGAGTACAAGTTTCACAAGGTGCCCCACAACCATTGGTAACATTCATGTGATTGATGATTTTATGGCATAGAGAGCACGTGCTCATTTCATCAGAATCTGCAGTGAAAAAGTAGCTGTGATCTCCTTGTCTGTGATTTAAACACTGGGTATAACAACTGGGTAAAAAAATGTACATATTTATTTCCAGCAAGCTTGGTATTGCTAGAAGCTTGGAAACAAAGCATTTGGACTAATGTTGCATCCATTAAAGTACAATTAATCTACATTTAAACTGCATTTGCAATATTGCTTTTATCTTACCTTTTAAATCAGTTTTGTGTGTTGTGTTTGCTCATTATTTGAAGTTAAATCTATTAATTTAAGGCTTTTTTATAGTCTGTAGTGCTGAGCCTAGATGTACTGACCGGGCTCTCATTTTATTGCATTTTTACTACCGCTCTCCTGAATCTGAAGATACAGACAGCTTTGGCCAGTTGTGTGAGTTGTAACTGGAGCTTGTGGTAATTAACCCAGCCCCCTTGGTGTTTTACATTACACAGGCAGTCAGCCATTTTGAAAACAAAGCATTGGGATTACATTTTGCATCCAGGGAAGTACATTTAAACTACATTTAAAATATTGCACTTATCTTACCTTTTAAGTCAATTTTGTGTTTGTTTTTCTGAAGTTAAAACTATTAATTTAAGGTATTTTTATAGTCTGAAGTGCTTTTTGGTTTATGTGCTGCGCCTAGGTGTTATGACTAGTGCATCATTTTATTGCATTTTTACTAGTTCTCTTCTGAATTTGGTTTCTCACCCCCACCCTATTCCTGTGGTGCTTTTATACTTGGAGGCTTTTGAGCTGCCTGCCCCACTATATATCTGGCCTTGGAAGTTCCTCCCAGTCTCTCCTTCTGTATACCTGGCCATAGAAGCTCCTACCTTCCACATACCTGGCC
The DNA here is from genome assembly GCF_019279795.1 of Protopterus annectens. Classification (NCBI taxonomy): domain Eukaryota; kingdom Metazoa; phylum Chordata; order Ceratodontiformes; family Protopteridae; genus Protopterus; species Protopterus annectens. The sequence continues at coordinate 7,937,474 of NC_056730.1, forward strand.
CTAGATGCTCCTCCCAATCTTACCTTCTGCATACCTGGCCCTAGAAGCTCCTCCCAGTCTTACGTATACCTGGCCCTAAATGCTCCTCCCAATCTTACCTTCTGCATACCTGACCCTAGATGATCCTCTCAGTCTTACCTTCTGCATACCTAGCCCTAGATGCTCCTCCCAGTCTTACCTCCTATATACCTGGCCCTAGAAGCTCCTCCCAATCTTACCTTTTGAATACCTGCCCTTGAAGCTCCTCCCAACCTTATCTTTTGCATACCTGGCCCTAGAATGCCTCCCAATCTTACATTCTGCATACCTGGCCCTGGAAGCTCCTCCCAATTTTACCTTCTGCATACCTAGCCCTAGAAGCTCCTCCCAGTCTTACCTTCTGCATACCTGGCCCTAGAAGCTCCTCCCAATCTTATCTATATACGTGGCCCAAGATGCTCCTCCCAATTTTACCTTCTGTATACTTGGCCCTATAAGCTCGTCTCAGTCTTATCTCCTCTGCTGATCTTACTGGTTCCTGACAGAAGAAACTGAAAAGACCCTTCCTCAGACTATTAGTGTACTTTGAAATTGCCTTAAAGTATGTGTGTGTGTGTGTGTGTGTGTGTGTGTGTGTGTGTGTGTGTGTGTGTGTGTGTGTGTGTGTGTGTGTGTGTGTGTGTGTGTGTGTTTGTGTGTTCCTAATTGCTGGCTTGTCTGCCTTTTAATCACCATGTAATTGCTTGTGGCTACTTGTTAGATTTCTTCTGGTACCTTTTCACTTGTGGCTAACTAAAGTGTGGTTTTACTTTAAGAAGACTGAGACTGCTATTCTAGTGGCAGAAAAAAGGTAGCCTGATCTATCTGAGTTGGGATACACACAGGTAGGCCTAAGTTAGAATTACTTGTTGTAGCTAGTTATTTGATTTGTTTCTGATACTTTCACTTTTGGCTAAAGTATATTTTTACATTAAAAAGACTTGGGCTACAATACTAGGAGCAGAATAAAGGTAGACTGGTCTATTTGAGCTGGGATACACACAGGTAGTCTTAAGTGAAAATTTCTTGTTGTAGCTATTTAATTTGTTTCTAATACCTTTTCACTTTTGGCTAACTAAAGTATGTCTGTACATTAAGAAGGCTGGGACTGCAATTCTAGTGGAAGAAGAAGGGTAGTCTGATCAATCCAAGATAGGAATCACAAAATAGGGCTTAAAGTGACAATTACTTGTTCTAGGTAGGTTGTACCTTTTCACTTTTGGTTAATCAAAGTGTGTATTTACATTAAGAAGACTTAGCCTGCTATTTTAGTGGTATTAGTAAAGTAGCCTGCTCAGTCTGAGTTTGGAAACACATAGGGATGATTAAAGTGAGACTGTTTCATCAGCCAGTGGGCTTTTTACAGACTTAGTTGTTTGGTATTAGTCTGTACTTGAGAGTTGCTTTTGCATTGAGAAGTTCCTGGATCATCCATCTTCTGCCAGATGGTATTTATCTGATCCGTCTCAGTTGGGAAGCATTCTGAGGTGCTCAAAGGGCAGCCTTTTGTTGGCCAGAGGGCACAGCATCATAGGATCATAGGAGGTTACTAGCCTATTGACCCAAGGGTCATTTCAAGCCTAGCCATTTCATCCCAATGTAATGTAATGCCATAGGTACTCTAGTCAATATCCAGGATTGTATTTAGTAATGCCTGCTCATGTCTAGGAGGGTTGTGGGCACTGTCCCCAGTAAGAATTTATGGTGCCCCAGCTACTCGTCCAGGTTCCTTTTGAACAGTGTCATAGAGGTGCTCTGCTTCACATGAATTGGCAGCCTATTCCAAATATTTGGCAGTCACTGGGTGGGAAATCTGTCGCTCCAACATGTCCTACTCAAGTCACAGTCCATATTTAGGCCCCTGGAATGTATAGCTCTAGTCCCGTTTGATTTACTGATGTGCAGCAAATTCATTAGGTTTTGGTTGGAGTTAATTTTCAGCTTTTTTTTCTGTCTGCTGTAAATTAGATGTTTTTTGTGGAACTGTTCACTGTGCAGTGGCTTTTAGCAGTGCCCCATAACACAGAAAGGCTTTGCACAGAGATAAGCTTAGGGCAACTAGTTAGTACATCAAACAGCACTAATATCAAATCATAGCACTGTCTAACATTTATCCTCAACCTTAGACACCACTGAAATGACCTCAGTAAAACCAAGTCCATAAACCATTATAGCCCAGCACTAATACAGGTCCTGATGGTATGGATTTGCAATTTCCTAATGGCTCGGTGGCCAATGTGATTAATATGAGTATCCTGAGACAGTGTAACAATTGTATCATGCACGCAGACAACTTTTTAATCCCCAAAGATGCTAACACAGTATGCAAGAAATTTACATACATAGCTTTATTGGAGGCAAAAATTTCACTTACAAACAAGGCTGGCAAGAACACACACACTACATTATTCACATATACCGCTCACCACACATACATCTTCTTATGCTGAAACACTTAACTTCTCCATACCTCAAAACCTCCTAAGCCTTCAAATGGCAACACCTATCCTAAACAATCACTAAAGCACACTCCAAAAGCAACACCTAACACCATACATAAGCCTACACCCAATGCTCCCCCAAGAACAAAGCCCATAAGGTAAACAAACACTTTACATAGTATCCTTGTCATAGGGGTTTCTATTGTACAAAACACAGATGCCCCTCTCACCCGGCTGGATAAGGAGATGATAATCCTTAGTTGGCTAACTGGAACAAGGCTCTGTAATACCATGCACACACTTGACTCACTGCATCACAGTTACGAATATGATTCTCTCATAGTCCATGTGGTTGTAAATGGCCTGAGATGCACTTCACTGTACCATATAAGAAAAGATATTATGGAGCTTTCAGATAAAGTGTCACAGACAGGTAAATGCCATAAACTGAGCAACGTTCTACCTTCACCAAGTTAATAATACAGTGTGAACAGAAAGTTATGATTTTAATAACTGGCTTGGTTTCTAATGGCACTCCAGAGGAATCCTGTATCTATTAGCATGGGAGGATAAGGTGGGAAGACATGCTTAACAGACCACATTTCTTTGTCAAAGATGGTCTGCACCTTTACCTCCTGGGCTTTTGAATGTTGACTAAAACCTTATCAACATCCTTAATGCCTTTTTCAGTCAAAATAACAAAACTACCAACATAGCAAAAATTTAAAAAAAAAATCAAAGCAACCTTTAGGTGTTACTGCTCAATGCTTGTAGCCTAAACAAGACACTCCACACCCTATAAGCTCTGCTCATTCTGGAGAATGTAGACCTCTGTACTATGACTGAGACTTGGTTTAAAGCCCCAGAAACTACTCCAGCAGTTGAAGGCTCCAGTGCCTTCCACACCTTTAGACCAACAGCAGTACAGACAGGGGGTAAAGATGGAGGTGTTTCAATCTATGTTAGCAGCAAATATAACTCCATGTTGATTAAACAGGATGATACCCTGGAGTTCATCCATATCCAAGTCTCCCTGGACAAGGTTGCTTACCATGTTCTGCCCAGCTGCAGGTCACACTCTATGACCCACAAAGTTCACAGCTCTTACCTAGACCCATTAGAGGCACTCACCATCCAATCAAATGCCCTGTTCATTGGAGACTTTAAGTACCGCTCTGTAGATTGGGAAACATACACTACCTCTGACTCACAGGCACAACATTTCATGGACTGTATCAACATAACACCCTCATCATTGCTGAGGTTGGACTACAAAGTTGTCTCTTCCAAAGTAAACATCAACCATATAGGAACTTGGGGACAAAATTGGGTTAGGTGGCACATGTAGGCTTGTAAAGACCCTGATGGTTGTCATAGGTTCATAGGTTCATAGGTGTGCACTAGGCTAATGGCCTTGGAGCCTTTACAAACCTAGCACATAACATTACCCTGGCATTGTGCCACCCAACCTTAGTTCCCAGTGCCTCTGTCGAGCAGAGCCACTGGAGTGATCCCCGGGGGTGAATTTTCTATTTCCCATCCACTCATCAAGATTTCTCTTGAAGAGGGGCAGTGAGGTGCTGTGCTTGACATGTATGGGAAGTCTTTTCCATAGCATGCGCAGTCTCTGTGTTATGAACCTGTCCGTCCAGCATGTTCTGTTGATTGTGGTAATGACGTTGAGGTCTCTGGAGTGTGTGGTGTGGAGGGATTGGGATTGCTTTAGCTGTAGCATTTCTAACAGAGCTGGGTCAGACATGGCTTTGCAAGCCAAGCAGAGATAACCTCTATTAGGTGATATAAGACAGAGAATAGTTGGAGTTTTTTGAGTCTGTCCATATAGGACAAATGTTTAAGGCCTAGGATCCTCTTTGTGAGGTACTTTTGTGGCCTCTCCAGTTGTTGTAGGTGCCTAGTGAGGTACATGCCAAATAGGGCATTGTACTTGATGACTGGCCTAATGAGGGAAGAGTAAAGAGAGACAATGACCGCTTTCTTCCTGGATGCAAAACCCTTAGTAATGATATGTGCCACATAGAAGGACTTTCTGACCACAGTGGCAATGTGGTGGTCAAAAGAGAGGTTGCTGTCAACCTGTGTTCCCAGATTTCTTATAACTCCTTCTGTGTTCAGTGAACTACCATTGATGTGGTAATTCATGGTTCATAGGTTCATAGGTAGGTACTAGGCTATTGGCCCTAGGGCCTATATAAGCCTAGCCAAAGGTACCCTGGCTTTCGCCACCCAAGAAAATTATTTTCCTGTGCCACTGTCGAGCAGAGCCACAGAAGTGATCCCCGGGGTGAATTTCCTATCTCCCATCCAGTCATCAAGATTTTTCTTGAAGAGTGCTAATGAGGAGCTTTGTTTGATATAGATAGGTACAACAACCACAACAACTCACTCGTTGAGACCCAAATAAGGGTATGAGTGCAGCAAAACAGAGTTCCAAATAAGATAGTTCCAAAAAAGTGGTTCCAATGAAGTAGTAAATGCAACAAGGCAGTATAATTGTATGAAAAAACCGGAATCAATGATGTAGAAACACAGTTGTTTAATAACGCTTCACAAAGGACATACATTTTCGAACTTCTTCATCACTGAGGAAGAAGTTCGAAAACGTATGTCCTTTGTGAAGCGTTATTAAACAACTGTGTTTCTACATCATTGATTCCGTTTTTTTCATACAATTATACTGCCTTGTTGCATTTACTACTTCATTGGAACCACTTTTTTGGAACTATCTTATTTGGAACTCTGTTTTGCTGCACTCATACCCTCATTTGGGTCTCAACGAGTGAGTTGTTGTGGTTGTTGTACTGTTTTTTCACTCGTACCATCCTCAATCAGTTTCTGATATAGATAGGTAGTTTGTTCCAGAGTATGGGAAGTCTCTGGGACAGGAATCTATCCCTCCAGCATGTTCTGTTTAATGTGGTGACAAGGTTTAGGTCCCTAGAGCGTGTAGCTCGTAGGGATTGGGATTTCTTTAAGTGGAGCATGTCTAAAAGCTCTGGGTTTGACATAGCTTTGTGTGTAAGGCAGAGATTGCCTCTGAATAGGCGATATGCAACGGAGTAAAGCTGCAGTTTTTTGAGACGGTCTGCATAGGGCATCTCTTTGAGGCCTTTCCAGTTGTTGTACATGTCTTGTGAGGTACATACCAAAAGGGGCATTGTACTCTATAATGGGTCTAATGAGTGATGAGTAGAGGGGAACAATGACCTCTTTTTTCCTGGATTAGAAACCTTTTGTGACGAGGTGTGCCACATAGAAGGATTTCCTGACTACTGTGGCGATGTGATTATCAAAGGAGAGACTACTGTCCACCTGTGTCCCAAGGTCTCTTATCACACTTTCGGTGTTAAGTAGACTACCACCTATGTGGTAGTTCATGGGTACTGAGTTTTTACCAAAAGGAATGACAATGCACTTTTTGGCATTGGGCTTGAGGCCATGGCTTGGACACCAGGCATCTGTCTGAGCAAGGCCCTTTTGTAGGATGTCCACATCTTTTGGAGTTTTGATTATGGCTCCTAGTTTGCAGTCATCTGCGAACTTCATTAGCTAAATACCTTCTGTGTTGGCCTGTACTTCAGAGAAGTAGATTCCAAACAGGAGAGGACCAAGGACTGAACCCTGTGGTACTCCACTTGTCACTGATCTGAAGCTGGATTTGGAGTCTGCTACTTTCACAGTGTGGGTTCTGTCAGTGAGCCAGTTGGCAACCCATCTTGTGGCATAGGGATTTATACCTAGTTTAGTGAGTTTATCTATAATTCCAGAGTGGGGGATGGTGTCAAAAGCCTTGGCGAGATCTAGATAGGCTGTGTGAACCACCTTACCCTCATCTTCGGCTTTGGTGTCTGCTTCAAAGAAGTCTATCAGGTTTAGGAGACATGATCTGCCTTTTACAAACCCGAACTGGATGGGGTCTTGAGTTTGGAGATTACCAATGTCATTGTTTATAAGTTCCATGATGATACGCTCCATAGCCTTGCAGACCAGGCTCGTTAGGCTAATGGGGCGGTAGTTTCCGGGGTCTGTGCTGGCTCCCCCTTTGTGGAGTGGGATAACTGTCACTGTGCACCATTCAGTGGGCACATAGCCTGATGTGAGGCTAAGATTGAACATGGTACTTAGGTGGGGTGCCAGTTCATTCTGTAGTTCATGTAGAACACAGCCTGGGATGTCGTCAGGTCCCATGGATGCTGTGTTCTTGGCTTTGGATAGTGTGTTTTTTACCTGTGCAGCCGTGATTACAGGAACTTTGCATTCTTCTGGTATAGAGATGGGCCCTTTAGGGGATGACAGAGGGGTAAAGTTAGCACTGAACCTATCTGCCAGGATGTTGGCAATATCCGTTGGTTCTGTATATTTAGTGCCATTGTGCTGTAACTCAGAGCAGATCTGAGTGTTGCCATTGAGATTCTTGACATAGCTATAGAATGCTTTGTGGTTGTCTTTAGAGTCAGTGGTGATTTTGTTTTCATAACTAGCTTTGGAGGATTTTATGAGGGATCTCAGCTTCTTACTGAAGCTGACCAGAGTGTTTCTCCAATCATGGGATTTTACTCTTTTTTGCAACAGTTTCTTTCTTCTGTTGTAGAGTTTGTTTATGGCAGGGGACCACCAGATTGGCTTCCTTTTTTTGGAGGATAGCATCTTGGTTCTGTTAGGGATTGCATGATCCATGCACTCATGTAAGTGCTTATAAAGTGCATTTGTGTAGGATTCAGCAGTCATACCTCTATTGTCCGTCAGCATGGGTATCATGAAGTTTGCCACTTCTGTCTTAAGCATGAAGTTGGCTTTGGTGAAATTTTTTACTGTGGTTTCCCTAATGGGCGGTGGGGGAGGGATGTGGATGTCTAGGGTGATAAGCTTATGGTCGGATCTGACCAACGAGGAATTGACCTCTGGTGTGGAGCACCGGTTGCCCATGTTGGTAATAACCAGGTCTAGGATATTGCTGCCCCTGGTGGGGGTGTGGGTAAGCTGATCCATGGCATTGGAATTTATGAATTCCAGAAAACGTTGAGCACAAGAGTTTGTACATGAGTAGTTTTCCCAGTTAATGGTAGGGAAGTTGAAATCGCTCATAATTAGGGTGTTAGGTTGTACCCTAATATTTTCCAGTGTATTAAGAAATGAGGAGTGGGAATCCTGGGACATGGTGGGGAATCTGTAGTAAGCTACAGTTTGGATTGCGGTCTTGCCCAGAGTTAGTTGCACTTGGATAATCTCGGATGCATTATGCTGAGCAACTAGCCCGGAGGTGTGGATATCCTTAATGAATATGGACACGCCTCCGCCTTTACTGTTTCGGTCCAGGTTAGGTGGCCGAAAGGTGTGGTATGAATTATAGCTTGGTAATGCAGGGGTACTCTCTGGAGCCTTGAACCAGGTCTCTGTCACTGCACAGATGTCTATGTTCTCCATTTTAAGGAGTGCCTCGAGAGAGTGCATTTTGAGGTTTAGACTTCTAGCATTGAGTAGCAATACCCTCAGATTTGTCTTGCCTGTACCTGTTAGGGTGGTGAATTTGTCATTTGAACCTTGCCTAAAAAAGGCACTATAGGGGTGGCTAGAGCCTTAGCCAGTATCTGGAATCCCAGGGGCGACAGGTGCAGGCCATCTCTGGCAAAGCATCATGGTTTGTCGATCATGTCATCCCAGGCAGACAGATACTGGATCGCCTTAGAATGACACCAGAAGCTTAGCCAATTGTTGAAGTCAATCATTTTGTCCTTGTACTGTGGTATCATTCTGGGTGATGGCAGGATGCTACTCAGGGCTAGGGTCATACCTGCCTGGGCTACAAGATCAGACAGCTCCTCCATGTCCCTTTTCATGTAGTCCAAGGAGGTACGTCTCAGGTCATTCACACCAACATGGACAATGACAGAGTCATATTACCAGGTTTTTCCCAAAGGGGATGATTACACATTTTGTGGCATTGAGCTTAAGGCCATGGTTCTGACACCAGTTGTTGGTCTCAGTGTGGCCTTTCTGTAGGATGTCAACATCACTTGGATAGTGAATAATAGCTCCCAACTTGCAATCATTAACAAACTTTGTCAGCCAGACAGCCTTCGTGTTGGTCTGGACTTCAGAGAAGTAGATACCAAACAGGAGTCGACCCAGGATCGAAATCTGTGGGACTCCACTCATGACTGGTCAGCAGTCTGACTTGGAGTCAGCTACTTTCACACTGTGGGTTCTGTCTGTGAGCCAGTTTGCAACCCACTCCAAAAAAAAGGAATCCAATCTGGTGGTCCCCTGCCATAAACCAACTCTACAACAGAAGGAGGAAACTGATGCAGAATAAGGTGAAGTCCCAAGATGGGAAAAACTCCCTTATCAGCCTCAAAAAATATTACTCACCCAATATTACTGCTGCACAGGTTAAAACAGTAATGTCCAAGGCCAAGAATACAGCTTCTATGGGACCTGACAATATCCCTGGCTGTGCTCTACATGAACTACAGAGTGAACTGGCACCTCACCTGTGTGCCCTGTTCAATCACAGTCTCACCTCAGGCTTTGTCCCTACCAAATGCACACTGCCACAGTCATCCCTGTCCACAAAGTAGTAGCGACTACAGACCCTGGGAACTCTCACCCCATTAGCCTGACAAGTCTGATATGCAAAGCTATGCAATGCATCATCATGGACCAAATAAACAAGGATATAGGGAATCTCCAAACTCTGGATCCCACGCAGTTTGGTTTTGTGAAGGGTAGATCATGCCTGCACAACTTGGTCAACTTCTTGAGTCAGTCACCAGAGCTGTGGATAAAGGCAAGGTGGTTCATATAGCTTACCTTCGCCTATAGCAGGCTATGACCTGAATTACTGTCTTACCCAGTGTTAGCTGTACCTGAAGTATCTCAGATGCATTATGTTGGGGTAGCAGTCTGGAGGTGTGCGCATTCTTTATGAATATGGAAACACTCCTACCTTTGGAGCATTGGTCCAAGTTCTGGGGCTAAAAGGTGTGGAATGAGTTGTAGCCTGGCACTGCAGGGGTGCTTTGTGCTACCTTGAACCAGGTGTCTGTTACAGCACAAATGTCGATGTTCTCCATTTTAAGGAGTGCTTCAAGCGAGTGCATTTTGAGATTTAGACTTCTAGCACTGAGCAGCATGACCCTCAGATTGCATTTGTTTGTAGCTGTTATGGTGGTAATTTGGTCTTTGAAACACTGCCTAAAAAAAGCACTATAGGGGTGGCAAGGGCCTTGGCCAGTATCCGGAAGCCCAGGGGTGACAGATGCAGGCCATCTCTGCCAAAGCATTGAGGTCTGTCAATCATGTCATCTCAGGCAGACAGATACTGGATCTCCTTAGAATGACACTAGAAACTTAGCCAATTGTTGAAATCAATCATTTTCTGCTTGTACTGTGGTATAATTCTGGTTGATAGTAGGATGCTGCTCAGGGCTATGGTCTTACCCGCCTGGGTGACATAATCTAAGAGCTTTTCCATTTCTCTATTCATGTAATCCAGGGAGGTACGTCTCAGGTCATTCTCTCCCACATGTACAATGACAGTGTCATATTTGTACTTGTTATTGAGGGACCTGAGTGTGTGCGTTATGCGGCGGATCCTGGCACCTGGCAGGCAGCTGCCTGTTACTTTCTCCTTATTCAACCTAGTGAGTGGGACATCAGTGTGCCTCACTGTTGAGTCACCTATGATTTATGTTTTGGGCATGTTTTGCCTTAGGGACTTTGGTTGAGTGGCACACAGTTTAGGAGAGTTATATGTCTCATGATTAGTGTTGTGTTGTGGTGGTTGAGTGCATTTCTGCCTTGGAGGTCTCTGCTGTTTAGGTAGGTCATTATTGAGAGCCTCCACAAAGGTGGGTGTGTGGTTTGTGTTTTTATGTGAAGGCAGTACTGGTGTGTTTGTTCTGGAGGGTTATGTGTTCCATGTGGTGTGGTGCAAGTGTTGACCTTCTCCTGTTGACCAGCTATTCCGGTCTTGTCTGGAGAGTGCGTGGCTTCCAATTTGGATATATAAGTGCATCTCTCGCAAGTCTGAGTGTTGAGAGGTAAGAGGAGAGAGTTGTCAGTGTACATGAGGCAGTTGCTACATTGCCTCAGGATGCCCAAGTTCACCAAGCTGATAGGAGAAAGCACAGGGAACTGACCTTTAGACATGCCTGGAGGGGTGGGCATTAATAATAAGTACTGGAGCTGTTTCCTTTTAGAATGTTTAGTGCTGTTAGTACTTTTATGTGCTATAATAATTGCTACAAGAAGTCTAGTAAAGTGCTAGATTAATAAGCTAGTAAAAGTGCAGGAGAGGGGAAACTAGCAGATCTAAGGGAAAAATTGAACAGCAGTCTTTGGCACTGCTCAGATGCTTAAAAACAGTCCTCAATACAGTAAATCTTTATCAGGACTAAACTAGTTACAGGAAAGTTGGAAAACAAGCACAAAAGCGGCTTTTAAACCAGAAAGTGAAAGAAATTGAAAAATGCCCAAACGGCCAATAAACTAAAATTTCTGGGCCAAAAACCACTCCTCTTATGGTAGATAGACTACCTAGTGCTTACCACTCCCACTGATAAGCTAGAAGGCTTCCCTCCAACACAGAAAGGCTTGGTGTGCTCTGTATCTGGACTAGACTAGTTACAGGAAGGGTGGGAAAAGTGCAAATGCAGTCTTTTAAACCAGAAAGTTGAAAGAGATGGAAGAACTGACCAAACGGCCTAATATAAACCTATAATATCACAGTGGGTAATATGAGTTGGTCATTATTCATGTAGAGGGCAGCACACTTGTATGTACTACCCTACATGAGATGTAACTCGGCATGCTGCATCTTTCAAAGGCACTAGGCCATGATGGAAGCCAATGTGAATTAAGTGAAATATTCTGATTACTGTGAATTGTGCAACACCTTCTGTACAAAATCCTAGCATCTACCTGGTGTTGTACAATTTGGTGATATAAACAGGATATCTACGGTCTGTCTGCCTGAAAGATTATGTGTGCATTCCCTCCTTTGCTAAGTATAGATTATAACTGTCCTTCAGAGGAGTTTATGTTCTGATTGGAAGACTTTTGTGAGCCTTTTAATGTTAAACACACATTTCTGTAGCCCTGAGACAATTGAAAACAAACCAAAACACAAGTAAAATAAGGCAAGAGTAGTCCAGAAAATGTGACTGTGAGTTAGAGGCAGTGTATGTTTCCCAGTCTACAGAGGGGTATGCAAAGTTTCCAATGAATAGAGTATCTGATTGGATGGTAAGCATCTCTAGTGGGTGTAGGTAAGAGTTGTGAGCTTTGTGGGGCACAGATCTGCAAGATGTTAAAATGATATAGTGGACAATTCTGAACTGTTACTGCTCTTCATAATTACTGAAATGTGCCCTGTCACCAAATGCTGGACCAATCACATTTCTAGTGTTCCACAGGTTATGATATAGTTCATGATGTCATTACTACTGAATGATATAATAATCTCCCATACAAATGGGACCCAGGATAGAGCCCTGAGGGATACATGTTGTAACTGGTTGAAAGGATGAGTAGGTTTGTTACCATTTAATGGCTTGCTGCCTTCTAGACAGGTAACTAAGAAACCATGACTAGGAGTATTGTGAAAGTCCTATAGAGGACAGTTCAATGAGCAGCTGCTAGTGTGAGATAGTATCAAATCCCTTTGACAAGTCTAAGAACATGGTAGACATAAGCAGGCCATTGTTTCTATGTTGGTTTATTATATTGGTAAAATGTAGTTGAGCAGTAGTCACACTGTGCTGGGGCCTAAAGCCATGTGTTTTTGACAGGAGGTTATTTAAAATTAGGTATTACATCAGCTGCATATGGATACATTTCTCTAATATTTTGGAGAGGGGTGAGAGAATCGCTATCGGTCTGTAGTTATTAAACTCTGTAGATATGCCACCTTTGTGCGGTGGTATAGTGTAGGATTTTTTCCATAGTGATGGGAAGTATCTTTCTGCTATGGACCTATTAATTAGTAAAGGGTATGACTTCTGTGGACATTTTTAGGTAGTCTGATGGTAGTCGGTCTACAGCTATGGAAGTAGTTTTAGTCTAAGGAGCAACTTCCTTACGAGTGAGGTAGGTACTGGACTAAAATTGAAGAGCTGTGTGTGATTTTGATTGGATAGGATTAGAAAGGGGTGCCAGATGTATTAGTGTCCCAGATAGATAATACTGATTTTTTAAAATAGGAGTTAAACTGTGTGGTGATAGAGTCTGTTGTTTTGTCTGTTTTTGGAGAGGGAGTGGTAGTCATGCCAGGGTGGAGTAGTTTATTTAGTGATGACCAAAAAAGGTTTAAGTTGTTTTGATGTTTGTCTCTTAGGTTGGTATAGTATGTTTGCCTGTCTTGTTTGACATGGAATTTTGCAAGGATTCTAATGTGTCTAAATTGCTAGAAGGCATTTTGACTTCTATTTTCAAACCAATTTTTCCAGGCTTTATCAATTTTATCATGACTTTTTTTTTCTTTTGTTAGCCATGATGAGGAGTTGGACTTTACTCTTTTATTACATACTGTGTAAGATTAATTGTGGTCTGTAAGAATATGTTATTAAAGTGTTCTACAGCAGCTTCTAGTGGTATTCTTCTATGTACATTCCAGTTATATTATTTTAATTTTTCATTGAAAATATCTTTGCTGAAATTAGTTGTATTTTGTATATGATTGTAGATAATATGTTTATCTAGGTTATGGTGAGTTCTCATGGCATATGTTGGTAAGTGGCCACTTATGCTATATGAAAGTCTGTGTACTTTTGTCAATTTGTCTGGTTTGTTTGTAAGAATCCATTCTAATGTTGAGTGTCTCCTTCAAGTTTTATTCACTCTAGTGTGTGTGTGGTTAGTAATTGTTTGAAGTTGTATAATTTTATGGATTCAGTGGGGGTAGCGGAATTTGTGATTTGCCAATCTATATTTAAGTCTCCAAGTATTATAGTTTCATGGTTAATTTGTTGGTATATCCAATACAGGATGATATTAATACGTATGAGTGTGTATATATATATATATATATATATATATATATATATATATATATATATATATAAAATACAGGATAATGTATGTAATACAGAGCTAATATATATAATATATAATGCAGGATGACATTAATATAATTTGCTAATAAAAATAACTATAAACAGATGGTAAGGAACCATACCTCTCAACCTGGAATCATCAAAAATCTGGACAGAGGCCCACGAAAAGTAGGTACAACTGCCCATAACTCTCAACGTCTTAGAGCAAGAAATCTGGACAAAGCCATATATAAAAGTGAGACAAAGGCCCAAAAATAGGGACAATTTTTAAATCTTGCTCTTACAAACTTAGAAATTTGGTAGAATAACAGGTTTTGCATTAGCATGAATTTTCTGAAGGGTATGAAGTCTGAAACTCAAATGCCTTTCATCATTTTCTAACTTCAGTCTTTACTGATTTGCCATTAGTTTGCCAGAAACCCACAATTTTATGGAAATTGGAACAAAAATATGAGGCAAAAATCTGGACATTCTGTGAAAACCTGTATAGTTGAGAGGTATGCAACTGGCCAAAAGTCTGTACACTGATTAACATAAAATTTGAATACATAATTGTGTAACCCCACCCACTCTAAGGGAATTGTGGCATACCATATTAAACCCAAATTGAAAAACAGACAAAACATTAAACACAAAATATAACTAGAATATTTATATTAACATTTGTGCTTGTATCAAACTTTGAACTTGTATAAATCCAAAATACAATTTTCTTTTATAAAAATAAAAATAACTGCTTGCTTTTTACACTAATATGAAATAACACAAAACTCAGCAAGTTCAGAAAGAAATCATCTTTAAACAAACAAATTGCATTTGGCACCATTATAAGCTGGATTTGCTATTATAGATAAGGCAGCTTTTGGTTTAGCTGTCCTCTAAAATATCTTTCCATGAGACCACCTTCAGAGCTAAACAGCTGAGGACTCTGTCCTATATGTTGAAAAATGGATGGAGCAGACAACATTAGATACAAGTTATGTACTTACCAATATGATAGTTCTGTGTTGTCTGTTTCCATCCTTCATCATGTCTCCTTCCTCAGCCCCCTTCCAAAGGCATTTCTTTTTCAGTAATCACAAAAAATAACATTAATGTCGATGGTCATACTACAGATATCACTGGAAGATGAGCACATCCTTTACTTGTTGGACTTAGCATTTGAAATTGCCATAGCCATTACCTGAACAATAGTGGAAAATTAACTGAAGTTTGCAGTATTAATGAAAACAAAACCTGGATATTCTTTTAAAATATAGTAAAAATGGCAACAGTGTCTAAAAACCAGCCCCACCAAATGCAAAGATTTTAGCAGGTAGAATTATGTCTTGATATCCAAGCATTAAAAGGGATTTTTTAAGAAGGGAATTTGTTTTACTACAGCCCATACAATTAATGATAAAGAAGGTTTGGGTAAGCTTAAATCATTTATTTCAGAAAATGTGCATGCTCAACCAGGTATACTTCTGAAAAACTAAATTAATTCAGAAGGAGAAAGACTGGCTCTGAGGGCAAAATCACAGTCATGAGGTGTGCTTTGTAAGATCTAATATTTGGAGACACAGCTTATGCATTGGTTGTCAAACATTTCTGCACTTTAATAATTATTGCATTCCAAACCTAAATGTTTCATTTATGAAAAGTATGATTACACTTTCACCTGTGGTTTATTAGGTAGCTAATATGATAATGGCCCCTAATAATGTACAACGTCCTCTTAAACAACAACACCAATTAACTAAGAAATTGAATCCATATGTTGTAGTTTTTAAACCATAGTATTCCATACTCTGCATAACTGCGAGAAAAACTTTATTCATGTTTTGTCTTTTAGTACTCTACGAAGACATATGTCTTCCAATATGGACCAAAAAAATAACTTCCACATATAACATTACAGGAAATAAAGATGCATGATTTGCATCCGTAATCATGAACAACATTGTCATCCAGCAACAGTCTTCAGACAGATAAACACGGAAAAGCATAAATCGGATTAATACTGCAACTTAACAAATGTGAAGCAAATCTTCAAGTTACTCTGAAAGGCTTGCCCTATCACAACAACGCCACCCCCATTTCCTTCCAAATCACAATATGTCTGTGACAACTGCAACTACATTCACACCAATCTTTTAAACACAGAACTTAAATCCATGTTTGAAAATAACAAACCTTATTCCATTAGAAATAATAACCAATAACGATCAAGTATATAATGTTATGTACTCACTATCAAAACCTTACAAGTCTGGACAGCAAAGGAAAGAAACGCCCACTAAAAATTAATAGTTTTCTCTCAAGTGATAGTACTGCCCTGTTATGGCTGTTCTTCCCTCCCAAAAGAGCCCCTTTTCTGCCCTCCAAGTCTTCCCTTCCATCGAGAAAAACAGCATGCTTCCACCCATGTTGTTGCTGTGCACAACATCTTCTGCCCAACTGCACTTATAGTTTCAAGGAGGATGGTTTTCATTACGCTTCTAAGTGCATTATTTATATAAAGTAAAGATATAAAACTTTCTAGTCAAAAACATTCAGCATGGATTGGAGTCTGTGGGCTTTATTAAGGATTTTCCCCTTGTGTACATTTTATACGTTTACAGTGCTATAACTGTATGTACCCAGAGATATTAACAAAATTGCTAGATTGATGGCTTCTTTTTGTGTATGTTTTCAGATTTCATTTTTTGTGTGTTAATGGTGTGAGTAATCCATTTCTGCTTTGTACGTAAACTGTAGATTTTTAAGTCTGGTTTAGCAATTTGGATGAAAGAAATGTGTGCTTGTTAAAACACTGATATATTCAATGTATTTTTGAAAATGTATGTTTTTTAACTTTGTAAGTATGACTATTTACTTTGTGGGATAAACATTAATGTTCTTGTTAAGGGACTGTACATGTCTTTCCTTGTTGATGTAGCAGCAGTGTTTAGTAGTTTATAGTTTACAACCACTTCAAAGATCTTTCTCACTTTCTTTTAATATGTGATGTGAAGAAGGGAGAGGTTGGGCAAAGCTTTGATTATGTATTGTGCAGGAGACACAGCTTGTGCATCAATTGTCTACTGCTGCAGAAACATTTCATTTTAGTAATCGTTGCATTCCTTACCTAAACATTTCAGTTATGGAGACTGCTTTGCACTGTAGAGGCTGCAGCAGATTGCATAATCATTTCCGATTCCTTTTCTGCGGCCTGCAGTTCTGTTACGCTGACCTGGCATACATACACATTTTTCTTTTTTTTTTTTTTTTTTTTACTTACCTGGAGATCGAGGAGATAAATTGGGAATTAAAGGGGCCATTCGGGAATTCATGGCAGGTCATTATTTTAACCTCAAAACAGGTAAATACTGAGGAATTCAGTATTGTTGAGAGGTATGTAAGGAACACATGTGGCAGTAACATTGTAAGTGATGTAGTCAGTAAAACAGGGTTTTCGTGTTCCTCTCCAAACATATTTACTTTCACTATGACCACTAACCAGTTTAAATTGCAAGACTTAGTTGGGTAAAAATGAGATGATCTTTAATAATGGGGAACATAAATAATCATATCAGGGCACAGAAAACAGGATGTTCATCGTGTTTCACTGTTGCAGTCCTAACAAATGGGTTATCCAGCTCCTGGTAGCCCTCAGTCAGCCAGAATACCAAATGTAAGTAAAAATGATGTTGGTTGACGTCAGTTGTAAAGGACGTCAGGGTGTCCGATACAAAAGGAAGCAGCCGACGTCACTTCCTCAGTCTTCCTTGCCATGGAGCCTGAAGCAGAAGCTTTTCATACACGAGTGCTGGTCGGCAGTTTAGTTTCGTTGGTTTCCGACTACAAGAGTTGAAGTCTACTAGAGCTAAGTACCCTGTTGGTGATCCTCTTTTCTTGCCTTAATGAATGTCAGAAAAAGTTAATAATCGCCTTACCTGTGGAAAGCAGATTCCCCATAGAGATTTTCATTCCTATTGCATTATTTGTTTAGGCCTTGACCACGGCGTTCCCAAGTGTGATCTGTGTGACTCGTTTAATCCGCATACTATCTGTCGTCAGGCTAAGATTTTGGCTAGGCATTTTGGAGTTTGGCCTAAGTTCATTGGTATGGCATCCGCCAGTCTTCAGGCTTTGGATGTTCTGAAGAAACATAAGGATAAGGACCTCGACAGGCCTCAGAAAGCTAAGTCCTCGGATGAGGTTAAGTTGGTCGTCAGTTAGGCTGTAGCCAGTGAGACGCCTTTGCAGTCCCTGCAGTCCGCAGATGTACAACCGCAGGCATTGAATGCGTGTGAGTCCCTTAGGCCTTCAGCAACCATTTTGCCTTCCAACCTGTCGCCGGTCACCTCTTCTGCTGGAAACGGAGCTGCTAAGATGATTCCGGTGTCCGAAGCTTCCGTTTTGCATTCTGACAGCAAACTTCTTCCTTCAACCTCTGCTGCAACTTCGGCAGGTGCCAGGCCTCCCGAGTCCTTCAGGCTTGCAGGTAAATCTTCCATTCGTAAGCCTGTGAAAAGGCAAGCTCCATCTTCTTCTCGTTCTCCTCAATCCCAAATGGTTAAAATGGCTAATGATTTGTTGACTCTTATTAGGGGTTCTCAGCCTCCTCCTTCTTAAAGGGGTAGGGATGTTTCTCCTGAGGTTTTGTCCTGCTCAGTTTCTGTTTCTTCCAAAATTTCAGCTGATGAAGAAGAATTTTCTCAGACTTTTCTCCTTTTGAGGATTCAGATGCAGAGGAGTCCATCCCTTCGGCCTCTCCTCCAGAGGATTTCTCTTTTGGTGATACTTTAAATATCCTCAGAGAACATTTTAAATGGGAAAGTCAGGATTATCCACAATCCAAGAAATGGATTAGGGAGTTTCTGGATTTACCTCAGCATAGGACTTTTGCTTTTCTCCCTGTGTTGGAAGTTGATGATGTTTTTCTGGAAAATTCTTTGTCACCAAATTCGGTTCCTCCTGCTCCCAGGAAACCTGACAGGTACTGCAGAGTCCCTGATTCTCATCTGTTTCATTTCAGGAATCCATTGGCGGATCCAGAGGTTATTTCTCAGGGCCCTAACGGAGTTAAGGCCACTGTTACCAGGAATCCTGTTCCCTCTGACAAGGAGTCTAGGAACCTAGATAGGTGGGGCAAGAAGATTTATACCTCTGCCACCCTAGCTGTTAGGGCTACCAATTGTCTATTTCATATGCTGAAGTACCAGCAGCACACCTTGGAGGCTATTAAGTCTAGGATAGCTAGTGTACCTCTTTTGTCAGAGAGTAAAGACATGCAGGATTTACTGAATTCAGCCAGTTTGGTCAATAAGCATTCTTTGCATTGTGGTTTTTGACATCCTTGAGGCCTCCAGCAGGGCTATGGCTACTGGATCTGTTATTAGAAGGCATGCTTGGCTCAGAGAACAGCCTCTTCCAGAACCTGTCAAGGCTAAGCTTTTGGATGTACCTTTGCATAAAGACAGTCTTTTTGGCAGCAAAGTAGAGGAGGAACTGAAGAAGATGGAGGATAAGGTCAAGTCCATGCAAACTGTTAAGGATTTTCTGCAAGTTCAACCCCCTCACTTTAGCAGGAATTACCCTTCCAAGCGTTGGACCTTTCCTGATGCCAGCAGACAGAACCATTCCAGGACTAGAGGTTACAAATCTTCTAGGGGGCAGGGGGCTGCCTCTCAAAGGTCTAGGCATTGGCAGGCTTCCACTTCTAAAGGGGGAAGCTCCAAGCCTGCATCTCAATCAAAACAATCTCAATTACATTTTACAACTTCTGCCTGTTCTTGCTTGCCGGGAGAGTCCTTTAGGGGGAAGGTTGGATCTTTTTGCAGATGTCTGGGCCACTATCACAGACGACAAATGGATGCTCAGAATGGTGTCCCTAGGGCACAAGTTTTCTTTCCGCACCTTTCCAGCACCCAAGGGATTCCTGGACATTCCCTCAAACAAAAGGGCAGAAGTAGAAAAACAAATTTTGTCTCTGTCTCATCTGAGAGCAATAGAATCAGTCCCTGCTCTGCAGGTAGGCCTGGGATTTTATTCCAGGCTTTTCCTAGTTCCAAACAAAGACGGCACCTGGTGTCCTATCCTGGATCTTTCCATTCTGAACTCTTTTCTAGTAATTTCAAAGTTCAAAATGCTCACTCTACATCAGTGGCTACCACTTCTAGAAAAGGATTCCTGGCTGATAACCTTGGATCTCAAAGAGGCTTATTTGCATATTCCTATCAGGGAAAGTTGCAGGCAGTATCTTCTTTTCAGAGTGGGCGAGCAACATTACCAATTCTCTGTGCTGCCCTTTGGCTTATCTACTGCTCCCAGAGTTTTCACAAAGTGCCTGGCACCAGTCATTGCTTTTTGCAGGCAGAAGAAAATTCAGATTTACCCATACTTGGATGACTGTCTGATTCAACCAAGTTCTCAGGAACAGCTATTAAAGGATCTGGAATTCGTAAAGACTCTTCTCTCTTCCCTGGGTTACACTCTCAATGTGGAAAAATCGAAAATGGTGCCATCCAAACAGATAACATTCCTGGGAGTGAGTCTGAACACAGCCACCCAGATGATATATCTCACCCAGGAGAAGCAGACAACTCTTTCAGTTTACTTCAAGGACTTGGCAAGCCTGTCCCAGCTCCCTGCAAGGAAATACCTGCAAGCTCTGGGATTCATGGCATCTTGTATTCTCATGATTCCATATGCAAGACTGCATATGAGGAAATTGCAATGGTACCTCAAGACCATTTGGTGTCAACACTCAGAGGACCTGGATATGATGATTCCTCTGCTTCCATCTCTGCAGACGGAGTTTCTATGTTGGGCAACAGCCTGTCTACAAAACAAAGGCATGCCTTTTCAGAACCCTCTTGCCACTCAAGTTCTGACTACAGATTCATCGGACTATGCCTGGGGAGCACACCTGTATGGCAGATGCATACAGGGACATTGGAACGCCCAGCAGATGCACCTGCACATAAATCTAAAAGAGGTGATGGCAGTTCAGCAGGCCTTACTGGCTTTCATGCATCTTCTTTCTCCAGGGACCCTGCTTGTCAGGACAGACAACACCATGGTCATGTGGTACATCAACAAGCAGGGAAGGACTCACTCTTACACCCTGTGCAAGCAAAGCATGAATCTTTGGTCCATGGCAGCATCCCTGGGCCTGCATCTCCTAGCTTAATTTCTTCCAGGAAGGCTCAGTGTTTTGGCAGACCTGTTGAGCAGGCAAACCCTGGATCCTCATGAGTGGCAGCTGAACAGAGCAGTCTTTTACAGCATCATTCTACATTGGGGTACTCCTCAGGTGGATCTTTTCTCCTCCCCAGACAACCATCTGCTACCTCTCTTTTGCACCAGACAGCAGCACAGCAGAGCCTGGAAAGTGGATGCTTTGTCCTTCCCTTGGACATTGCAATCAGGGTACGCCTTCCCTCCTCTTCCTCCCAGAGTGTTAGTGAAGATCGGGGATGAACATCCAAGGACTATTCTCGTAGCTCCGGACTGGCCCAGACAGCATTGGTATCCACTGCTTTGCAGTCTCTCCCATCTTCCTCCTTGGCATCTTCCTCTGAAGCCAGATCTTTTGGTTCAGGAAAGTGGAAACATTCTACATCCTCATCTTCAGTCTCTCCATTTGGCAGCATGGTTCATTGTATGACTCTTTCCCTTTCTTCCTCTCTTTCCCAACAGGTGGTTGCCATGCTGAGGGAGGCCAGGAGGCCTAGCACTAGGAAACCCTATGCTGGCAAATGGGAAAGGTTCTCTCAATGGATGCAGGCTAGAGGGGAGTCTACTTCTCAACCTACCCTTCCTCTGATGCTGGAATACCTGGCTGATTTGCTTTCTTTTTCCTCTACCAAGATCCATGCTTCAGCCATCTCTGCTCATTGTTCTCTTGAACAGCCCATTTTCTCTCATCCCCTGTTGAAAATGTTTCTCAGAGGTGCTTGCAATTTAAAACCTCCCAGAAGAGCACCTAATCCAGCCTAGGATCTTAATTTTGTTCTGGAGAAACTCACTCTTCTTCCTTTTGAGCCAGCTGCCGCTACAGATTTAAAGTTTCTCTCCTGGAAGACTACCTTCCTTTTGGCTATAACTTCAGCAAGGAGGGTTTCGGAGATGCAAGCTTTGATGGCCATGGAGCCTTTTCTTTCCATGCAGATAGAGTCTTTCTGAGGACTAATCCCTCCTTTATGCCTAAGGTGGTTTCCAACTTGACTATTTATCAGTCCATACACCTTCCTACCTTTTTTCCTAATCCTCGCAATAGAGGTGAAAGGATCCTACATTCTCTTGATGTGCACAGACAGCTCAGGTTTTACCTGGACAAGACTAAGGACCTTCGGAAATCAGCACAGTTATTGGTCAGTTTTGCCACTGGAGCCCAGGGCAAGGCTATTTCTAAGCAGACCATTTCTACATGGATTGCACATTGCATTACTTTTTTTTATTCCTTTCATGGTAAAGTTCTGCCTCAAGGAGTTAGGATCCACTCTGCTAGAACGGCTTCTACTTCGGCAGCCTTTCTAAGGGGTATCCCTACTAAAGACATTTTGGAGGCTGCCACATGGTCTTCTGTTCACACTTTCAGAAAGCATTATAATTTGCCTCTGTTTTCCGGAGCCAGGGCAGGGTTTGCCACTACGGTGTTGCAGGGCATTATCTCCAACCTTTGATGCTGTTGTTTCCTTCCCCTTTTTTTTCTCTGGGCTTTGGTAATCAACCCATTTGTTAGGACTGCAACAGTGAAACATGAAGAACATAGTACAGTTGTGTACACTTACCATAAATGTAGATGTTCAAGTGTATTCACTGTTACAGTCCTGGTTACCCTCCCTCCCTCCTGCCCCCTTTTTGGGGTCCTCTCCCTATTCTTTTTTCCTGAGGTACAGGCTTAATTTATTTGTCAAATTGGTTTTTGATTTAAGCCTTATTTTCTGGGGGCTCCTGACTGTTATAGCAAGAAAGACTGAGGAAGTGATGTCGGCTGCCTCCTTTTGTATCGGATGCCCTGACGTCCTTTACAACCGACAGAAACCGATGTCATTTTTACTTACCTTTGGTATTCTGGCTGACTAAGGGCTACCGGGAGCTGGATAACCTATTTGTTAGGGCTGTAACAGTGAATACACTCGAACATCTACATTTATGGTAAGTGTACACAACTGTCCTATATGAGGGCCACATGGGTGGGATAAGAGGGTCTAATTAAAGAGAGGCCAGTTGTAGACTTTTGTCTGGAAAATGACTTAACACTGATTATCATGTGGTTTACCAGCGGAGACATTAACAAGATTGTATATAAGAGTAAACAGCATGCAACTCAAATCAATTTCCTCCATTCAAAGAAAGGGAAGTCAGTTTGTGTCAAAGATTGTTAAGTCATCCCCAGTGAATTGGTTGGTGCCCAGCATAAACCACAGTTGTTATATTTATTTGTTGGCAGAGACCAAAAAGGCTGTCATGTTAACAGAGGTCTAGCTGAAGACCTGAAAGGCGACTGGACTAAATGCACAGAAGTTCAAGAAAATACTCAGGATTCTAGCACATCAGGAAGAAGAAGAAATAATGAGCTGAAAAGGGATGCCACCATTTAAAAAGCAGCAAGTGTAAAGATGATAGAATATGTGTACAGCAAAACCAGTGTGGAAATAAAGTACATAAATCTAGAAGTGGAATGCAGAAGTCCAAGATGTTACCAAAAGTGACACAGCAAATGCCAGAAACTCTTTTCAGGTTGCAAGTGTAAGGCAATGACAGAAAGATAAAGAATATAGCTGTCCGACGTCATTTATCAGGAGTGCAAGCAGCGATCTGTTCATTGATCTCAAGGACATCAGGAATTTATTGAATGAGTGCTAGAAGAAGCTTCTGAAAAAAGAAAACGCAACAGAAACTGCTGTGCTCCATGCACAAACTATGATGAAAGACAAAGAACCACCCACCCTAAAAGACATGAAGTACAGTAAGGAAAATGAAGCCAGGGAAAACCGGTTGAAATGAATATATAGCAGATATGATCAAGATGTTCTGTGCATTAGAGGAGAGATGGAGCCTGAGGCAACTTTCATGGTAAGGACAGAGAAGCATATCCCAGATGACTTGAGAATAAGGATTCTACTGTTACTCTTCAACAGCAAAGGGAGTATTCATAGATGCAGGCAGTACAGAATTATGAAACTCCTCTCACACTGCATGAAAGTGCTGGCAAGGGTGCCCAATAAACAAATTTCAGAGTAGTAGAAAATAAGGTGGAAGATGATCATTTCAGATACAGACTGAAATGAAATACAACTGACTTGATGTTTTCAATCAGACATGTAGTGGAAAATAAGTTGGCTATGAAAGAAGAGTCCAAATGGACATTCCTAGACTTGGAGAAAGCATATGACAAAGTCTCAAGAAAGCTAATTTGGGCAGTCCTGCAATGATTGGAAAATGCCAGGAAACATTGGTAGAATTCGTTTAGGCTGTATACAAGTATGCAATTATGCAAGTTCAAACACTGTTCAGACTAACACAGGAGATTCAGTGGGACTAGGTGTGCATTAGGATTCAGCAAACATGTCAGAAGAGACAAATCAACAAAGCTGCTGTATTCAGAGATTGTGGTACCGCATAAAAAACATAAAGAATAAGCTAGAAGATAAGTTATTTTATTTCCCCTACCACTTTGTCAAACAACCTTCACAGGGAGTCCACAAATACTTTAGTACAACCAAAAACTTTTATACCAACAGCAGGTTTCAAAAGGCATGAGACGTTTATTAATGGTAAGCTGTTAAACTTGAAACAGTAGTTTACTTGTCAAAGTATTATAGTGGTGTATGGAATCAGATGTGATTGTCCTGATAGTAAATGGCATACACTGTAGGACAGACTAAAAGCAAAATAAAGTCTGCGATTCAAGAACTTGTAATAGATTTTAGAAGTGAACATCTCTTAAGTGCAGTGGCTTTACGTGCAAACATAGTACATAAAGGAAAAATAGATGGCTTTAAGATAACTAATATTAGGTACTGGATGATTTGTTATTAGAAGGTTCAATAGATCTAAGTACACACACTTTTAATACAATGACAGGTCGTGGGTACCATCCATATTTGGAATACCAAAGGTGCTCAAGAATATACTGGGTCCACCTTTAATGCCCGTTATTTCAGCTGAAGGCTCTATTACAGCACCTCTGGCTAGGTATTTGGACATAAAGTTGAAAGCAATCCCAAGGGCCAAAAGTAATGTTTTGAAAGATTCCTAGCATTTCTTGGGATGTGTAAAAAGTGACTTGTATTATGACCATGTGTTGTTTGCAACAATTGACATTGTGGATATTTTTGGCTGCATACACCATGGTGTGGGGATGACATGGTACGAAGAAGCAATTAGTGAGTTTTCAAGCCTGAGTTTTAATGAATTTCTTGTGTGCTTAACTTTGATGGAAATTGTTTTAAGGAACAATTTTATATTCTTCAAAGTAGAATTTTTCCAACAAACTAGTGGTGTAACTATGGGAGCTATGTTGCTCCCATATATGCCAATATTGTCCTGATAGTTTGGGAACGTAAATTTATTCTGAATTCACCATTTAAGGACTCGTGGGTGCTTTATACATGTTTCATTGATGACATGGTCATTTTTTGGGTGTACACAACCCAGATTTTAGGAATTCATGGATTATATTGCCAATACCACCATTTTTTTTAATTTACCAGTAAGGTTAGTCGTGTGAAATTGGAATATTTGGATGTGGCTATTAGCAAGAGTAATGATTGTTATAAATCTGAGGTGTTTAGGAAGGACACTTGCTCAAATTCCTTCCTTCATTTTCACAGTGCCGACCCATTAACATAAAAAAGAGTATTGTAAAGGGTCAGTTTGTCAGGATCAGTAATGACCTATGATGAAGTTGATTTTGAAGTGCAATGTCGTTTATTAATCAACATGTTTAAAGATGGGGGCTATCCATCCCACCTGATAGATGAGATATACAATGAGGTGAAACAGGGGCGCACTGACAAGGTTACCCCCAATTATAGGCAAGATGTTTACCACAGGAGCTGAGAACTTAGACAACACTAGTTTGCCCAGCGATTTTGAACTAGCCTTTGTAAATTAATTCAATGGGGATGCCTATGTTATTAAAAATATTCTGGTAAAGGAATGGAGTAAGTTCTCTAGTCTAACAGATCTTAGTGGATGGGTTAGTGTCCCATTTAAATGTATTTTAGGAAGGGACAGAATTTGAAGGAATTGATGGAACATAAAACTCAAATTGTTTCAAACTGGAACAAATTGGGAACATTTAAATGTGGTAGATGCTCCCAATGTCCTTATATTAAGAATGATGGTAAAGTAGATCTAGAAGCTAGGAACAGATTAATTCATGGTAAATCATACACTACATGTGACTCCAAGGGGTTGGTATACTTGGCAAATTGTGTCCGCTGTAGAACGTTCTATGTCAGAAAGACTGAAAGGAAATTAAAACTGAGAATATATGAACATGTTAATGATATGCAAAATAAGAACAATAGGAATACCTTATACCGAAACAGATTAGAATGTCCAAGAGCAAAATATTTATTTTGTGTCTTGGAAGAGGTCCCTGTGGATGTCAGGGGGGATTTATAGGAGGCTCATATTGAGTATAGGGAGTTATACTGGCAGCTCATCCTAGAGTGAAACAACCCCCCCAAGGCTTGAATGAAAATGTTTCTTTAACCCCAGTACTTAAAATGAGATCAGCAAGATTGTAGAGTATGTGGTATTATTTCAAAATATCACAGTATTTTATGATTACTGTTTTATGATTACTACTTTACATATAACTTTTATATTTATATTTAGCGTTATTTCCTTCCCATGGATTTTCTGTGTTTCTAAGTTGATGTATGCAATTACTGACTTTACCCACAAAATGGCGCAATTGTTATTGAACCACATGGTGGATGTAATGAATTGTATTCCTTTTATTTATTTCATTAGTGATTCTTTAAATAAATCTGATTTTAGATTGTTTAACTTGTTTTTAACACTACTGAAACAATATTCATTTTATGGTTTTATGGTTACTCAGCTATTAAATAAGGTGGTTTACTTAGTGGGATGATTAGAGTGTGAAATAACTGTATAGTTGAATTTTAATATTTGATTAGTGCTGTTTGGCTATTCAATTGGATATCTTAAATTGATGTGACTGTAAAAGTAGTCATTAATCACATGAATTGCATCCAATGAAGTTTTTTACAATAACGCAAAGATTTGGCAGGGTTTATGTGTTTTTCCTGCCTGTGTGTTTTCGTGTGTACAGTAAAGCCTCCTGCTTTGGATCAGTTTGGCTTAGTGCTTCTGTTTATTGGTGACATTTTACCAAGTGTTTTTCCCTTTTTGGCTTGATACTTCTGAACCTCTTAGAGCAAGAAATCTGGACAAAGCTATAAATAAAAGTGGGACAAAGTTCCCCAGAATATGGGCAATTTTAAATATTGCTTTTACAGACTTAGAAAGTTGATAGAATAATAGGTTACTACCATGAACTTTCTGAAGGGTATGAAGCCTGAAACTGAAATGACTGTCATTATTTTCCAAATTTAATCATTAATTATTTGCCACTAATTTGCCAGAAAATTGCAATTTTATGAAAAATGGACCAAAATATTTGGCAAAAGTCTGCACATTTTGTGAAAATCTGTACAGTTGAGAGGTATGAAGACTTTGAAAAGAAACTTGAGTGAATAATACTGGACTGGCATGCACAGCTGAAAGCACATGGGATGAAATGAGCATGGACAAAACAGTGGTCTTGGAAGCAATTGTACATCAGAAGAGGCTGAAAGCTGAGATACAAGGGAAATAATGGAGTAGGTTAACAGCTCCAAATATCTGAAAGGTGTGGTTGAGGAGATCGAAAGTGTCAAGAAGGACATCAAAGGTAGAGCCATAAGTGCTGCAACCAAATGGCAGAAAGTGTCTGGGGTAGTGTGTGTGACAGAAAACAAAAATGCCAAAGAAGCTTAAAAGTAATGTGTACAAAGCAGTGGTGTGAGCTGTGTTTCTGTATAGAGCAGAAACCTTGGTAGTGAAGGCAGAGGAAGCCTGACCCAATAAAAATATACTGTCTGAGAAGGATGGCAGAATGCACACTGTGGGACAGAAGATGAAGTAAGGACATCATGGCAGAAGCCAGAGTAATCCCAGTTGAAAAGTAGGTCAAGGACAACAGATTATGGCACCTTGGTCACATGTGCAGGAAAGCAGACGATCGTTTGTTAAAGATGATTTGGGATAGACAGGAAGAAAGCAAGAGGAACTGATTATGCCCAGCCAAGAGATTGGGATGGATTGCATGAGAGAGGACATGCAGCAAACAGGCATGACTATAGAAGGAGGAAGGAGAACGTCAGTGAATTAAAAGAGGAGGTGACAGTTGCTGCAACTCTGACTGCGTGTAAAAAAGGAGAAAAATGGCTGACGATGGCTACAAAGTCATGACCAATATGTGTTATGTACCAACAGCATACGAACAACTTTTGATATAGTCAATGATTTCTGTCACGTAATTAATGAAATCATAGCTATATTATTCTCAATAAGCCATAGTTATTTGGGAATTTGAAAAGCAACCTACTTTATTGGAGCTATACAATCAACAAACATCAAAAGGCAAATAACTATATGGAGTATAAGGAAATTAAATCCTGAAACAAATATTAAAAGTAGATTTAGAGAGATGCAAAGATGCCTAGAATTTCAAGATCTCAAAAGTAAAGTATAAAATAAACCTAGTCACCAAAAATCATACAGTAATAAAGCTTGCTTCAGATGCCTGAAAGAAAAACAAATGACAAATTTCAGAGCTGTCATAGTCTAATAAAATTTCTAGAACACTCAATGAAAGATTTTGTAACATTATGAAAATGGGCAGAATAGGTAATATTACACTAATTATATAAGATGAAGAAGAAAAGAAAATGAACAAAAGAGATATGTAGTAGAAAAAAAAGCAGTGAAAGAATTTAAGAATAACATCAAGAACATTAGCTGTATAGGATCAGACTGTTGCAAGATATTTCCTTTACAGCAGCATATATAATATTATAAGACATACTATAGTACGATTTAAAAGACTGCAAAAATATGGGTACATATCTGAAATGCAGTAGTGCATTAGATTAATTTTTGTTGGCAAACCCCTATACCATATATTTGTCAGTTTGCAGACAAGGTATTTTTTACCTGTAAAAGCAGGGTAACTAATGTATTGGTTTCAGTCTTATTTAGCACATTAGTGTGTGTGTGTGTGTGTCTGTGTGTGTGCATGTGTGTGTGTGTGTGTGTGTGTGTGTGTGTGTGTGTGTGTGTGTGTGTGTGTGTGTGTGTGTGTGTGTGTGTAATTCATGCACATGTGGGTGTGCATCTTTGCATCTGTATCTGTGTTTACACACATGTGAGTAGCTTTCATAGCATAAGATTTATAACTCCAGCCATGTATGTCATTCAGATTTCAGTTTTGACCACTAAACATAAAAGCCTGTTAGTTGCCTTGGACAGAGAAATGTTACCTACCCTTAAATGATATTAGTGGAACTGAAGAGATAGGGAGATTAATATTAAGGACCCACAGCTATTCAGAATGTTTTTCTGATTTCCTATCAGATATCCCCATTGTGCTATCTTCACTGGGAGAAGTTACATGTTGATGCATGGTTCTGTAGGTGGATCCCCTCCCCACGATGTTACTGAACAAGAAGTCTCATAATTCCTTCAGACATTGCCATGGAACAAATAATTTCTTAAAAGTCTGTTGAATTTTTGTGCATATGAATCCATATTTTTATGAGTCTGACTTAAATGGACTTTATAGGCAGATAGCTAAAATTAGAAGTCTTCCCGTTTGAGCTTGTTGAAGATCCATACACAATGATGATCTTACCTGTAACAGTACAGGTTGTGATCTGTTTTGCGATGTGGCCATATGATTATAAGCACAAACAGGTGTAATGTAGTGAAAAATCAACCAAGAACCTATATCAAAAACACATTCATATGAGGGTTTCAAAGGTTTAAAATCCACACATTTTATTTAAATTAATAAAATTATTGAGTGCTTTAATCCCTCTGCTGGGGACTTCATCAGAATAAAACAATATTGAGCATATACAACTTCTATTTCCATTTATATAAATAAATAAAATCAAGTATTGTCTCCCATTGGTTGGTCATTGAATCCCAATTAGTCCTTTAACACCATTCATCAAGATCTTTAACCCTTAATACCTAGTGCAAAAATGTAAAATGTGTAGCATGTATTAGATATAATTAGGGCTAAAACCATTTATATGAATGCTTTGAATTATGTTCATTAAATTAATAAATTAATAAATTGTTTGGAAACTTCCACTTTAAAAGTCTGAATCTCACTATTAAAAAACGTTCTCAAAACATAATAGCTTTAATATTTAATACAGGTGTAATGGAAACATGTTCATTTATTCCTGGTGGGAAGGCTGCTACTAACCTAAGTTGCCACTCCAACTCTTTTGTTCAACAAAGGTTTACATTTACCTCCTCTAGCATTTATTTGCACCTGTTCCAATATACCAAATGTAAACTTCTTAAAACTGGGGCAGTCAAGACTGTGATTATATAATGCATTATTCTCTTTCTTATTAGCTATACCATGTAAATGGTCAGATATTCGAGTTCTTAAGGCCCATTCAGTCTTTCCAATATAGAAAGCTCAGCAGGTGTCACATTTTGCCAAGTATACTACCCTACCTGCCTTACAATTCCATGTATGAACACTATTTGACTTTTTTTAACACATTATTCAGAACAAGATTTCCCACTTTAATGATATAGGGACATTGATTACAACAACCACATGCAAATGTAACCTTCTTCCTGCCTCTCTTTTCGGCTTTATTCTCCAATAACTTCTTAAAATTAGGGTCAGTTTTATTAAAAAAAATGGGTTCAGATCCTAATAGTTTACATTATATATTTCTGGATCTGCCCTCAAAAATATTCCAGTTCTTTTTTTATAATATTTTTTTGTCTCTGTAATGTATTGGTGGTACTGAATAACGTATACCATATTTTAAGGGTAGCCCCTAGCAAAAAACATGTCTGTCACTTTCACTAATTCATCCCACACTTCTTTGTAGTGTGAGGTCATCCTGGCTACTTTTATGGCTTGCCCCTTAAGAAGGCTTTTCTTTTGTAAGAATGGGTAACAACCCGAGTAATGTAAATATTGCAAAACATGTTGTTATGATGTATATTAGATTAAATCCATTCTCTGGATGTGATATAAGCTTGTCTAAAAAACAAATTTCTTCCTTTTTACATTCAAAGGTGAAGCTTAAAAAACTGTGATGTTATTTAAATATTCCACAAATGTAGCTTATTCACTTTTACCTTCCCCTTAAGATAAACGTATCATCTAAGAATCAAAAATAGAGATTATTTTCCTAAAATATTCACTATAGAACATATATTTATGTTCCCATCCTGATAAAACCAAGTTAGCATATGCTGGGGCACAAACTGAACCCGTTGCTACACCCTTAATCTGCTGAAAATATTCTCCTTCATAAAAAATATAATTGGTCTCTAAAATCATGGTCATTATTTCCATAAACAACTTATCTTGATCGTTAGTTAGGGATGAACTGTCTTACAAAACTTCTTCAAATAATTCTAAACCCTCAGTTTTAGGAATTACAGAAAATAAGTTTGTAATATCTATAGTCACAAATATTAAAATCTTTATTCCAGTTCTTATTTTAAATGCCCTAAAAAATCCCATGAATATTTTATCATATGGGTGTGGTCTCAATTACATGTTTGACCTATTTATTCAATAAAACTGCTATGGGTTGTGTTTTTGAACCACTTGCTGAGACTATTGTTTTCTATGGTGGGTTTGCTACATCTTTATGAATCTTTAGAATTGCAAATATCATTGGAATAACTGGCTCAGAATTTACTAAAAATTCATAAGTCTCTAAGTCTGTTGTACCATGTAATAAATATTCTTCAATATACAAGTCAATTCCACTATAAGCAATGTAAATCTGGTTATTTGATACCTGAGTGTAGGTATCCTCATTGAGTAACATATACTGTATAACACTGAAATAATCCTCCACATACAATATGAAAATTCCACCCCCTTTATCTGGTTGTATAATCCTTATGCTATCATCTGCCTTAAGCTGTTTAAATAATTCCATTTTTCCCTTCTTATGACTGGAGTGAAAATTGTAGTTATCTGCTCGCATCTTATAAATATCTTCCATAACTGCTTTTTCATATATGTGAATAAGGCGTTGTAATGGAGGATTAAATGTACTCTTTCTCTTTAGTGTTTTACTATTACAAATGTTATTGCTCTGTTTGTTACCAATGTTCTCTCGGAACATGATACTAAAATTTAATTTTCTTGTAAATAATTTTAGTTTCACCAAGAAATCTGCTATATCCATATGTCTCTTGGGATCAAACTTGAAACCTTTTAAAAATAAAGTAAAATGTATTTATTTTTATTTTATTTTATTTTACATTTGTTGACTGGACTAGTCTAACTGGATATATGTCCATTTTCAGTAGAGGCCCGGGGAGATAAGCTCCATGAGAACAAAAATCAAAAACAAACAACTCATATACACACAAGATTCATAAACAACTATTACAGGTACTATGAACTTTGAAGGAATAGTTCAGAGATTATCATATAAGGTAGAAAATCCATTCATAGTACAGAGTAATGCAGGTAAATGCACAGGCTACAGGCTGTTACATAATAAAAAAGAAGGCAGGTTAAACAATAGTTATAGTAAAAAAGGTTGTCTCAATCATCATAAGTTTCCAAAAGATGCAAGTAAGAGTGTATAGTAGGACAAGGGTATGTTGTATTTAAGGAGAGTAGGACTTGATTAAAGAGAAGAGGAGGGTAGGTAGAGGCAAGATAGAAGAGCTAGTTGCTTAGTCAGGCTTTGTACAGGGGCACAACCAGTGTGTTCTGAGGAAGAGTTTTAGTTTACGTTTGAAAAGTGATATAGAGGGCAGTGAGGAAAGTTCATTGGGAAGTAGGTTCCGGAATTTTCCAGCAGTAGTAGAGACGAGAGAGTCCGCAGCTGTGTTGTTGGATTTTGTAATATCTACAAGCTGATTTTGCAGTTCAAGCCATCCAAGCTTATTTAGATTATAACAGTGGTGGGTTCTGAAAGGGTTTCCTGCAGCAAATCTGGCTATGTTATTGTAGGAATGTTCCATTTTATTGAGGTTGTTTTCAGATAGATTTGTATATACGGGTGAGGCATAGAGGAGAGTCAAGATTAGATGAGTGTGAGCAATAGTTATTCTATCTGAAGGAGAAAGGAAGGGTTTGATCCTATAGAGAGGGCCAAGATTTCTGTTAACAGCTTTTAGAGTATTATTGATATGGGTGTCAAAACTGAGTTTGTCATCTGTGGTGATGCCTAGTAGTTTTGTTGTAGGTTCTGGGGATACGAGAGTGCCGTTGTTGGATGATACAGTGAAATCTATAGGGGAGGATCTACGTGTAGGAGTAAAAAGGAGGAGTTTAGTTTTTTTGGGGTTCAGGAGGAGACAGCCCTGTGAAAACCATTGTTCAACTGTGTTAAACACTGTTTGGGTAAGGGAGTGAAGTTCAGATGTGGTTGAGAATAAGCATACAAGAGTGGAGTCGTCTGCATATTGGATGAATGTAGCTTGGGGAATTGCTAGGTGAAGGTCATTAATAAATAAAGTGAAAAGTAAGGGTCCTAAGATGGACCTCTGAGGGACACCAAGGTTAACTGGCAGGTGGGTAGATAGAATATTATGCCAAAGAACAGCCAGTTGTCTGTTTTCTAAGTAGTACTTGAACCATTTTATAGCAGGTTCATCTAGTGACAGGGATGTAAGGATGTTTAAAAGTATCTGGTGATTTACCATATCGAATGCTTTGGACAGATCGATAAACAATGCAGAGGAAAGCATATTTTGGTTGCATTTTTTGTTGATATGGTCTGTAAAGGAGAGGAGGGCAGTAGTAGTGCTGTGGGAAGGTCTGAAACCATGTTGACAGCTAGATAGTAACTTATTTTAGATTAGGTGGTCTAGCATTTGCTTGTGGATACATTTCTCCATGATGTTTGCCAAAGGAGAAAGTAGGGCTATGGGACGATAGCTGGATAATTCAGTAGAGCGTCCGCCTTTATGTAGGAGGATAATATGGGAGACTTTCCAGATACTTGGGATGTGTCCTTCAGTGATGGTTCTGTTAATCAGGATTGAAATGGGATAGGCAATGGATTTAGCTGCCTTTTGTAGATATTCAGCAGGTAGCTGGTCTGCTGAAGGAGAGGATGGTTTCAGGATATAAATGGGATAGGCAATGGATTTAGTTGCCTTTTGTAGATACTCAGCAGGTAGCTGGTCTGCTGAAGGAGAGCATGGATTCAGTTTTTGGATAAGGGTGAGGATATAAGTTGTTGGGACTGGATGGAAGTGAAATGGAGGGGGTTGGGTAGAGTTCAAGTTAGATATAGGAAAGTCTTGAGGTGATAACTGGCAAGTGTTTGAATGGCTTCAGTGAAAAAGGTATTAAAGACATTAGCAATATACTTGGGATTTTCCTGGTCTGTGCCTTGTGGGTTTGGAGTGATGGATTGCCCTGGGTGTAATAGTTCGTTAATACATGCCCAGAACTTTTGTGGTTTATTACGGTAGGTTTGCTGGAATTGTAGGTAGTAATTTCTTTTGTCAAAGAGTGTAGATTTTTTAGTGTCGTTTC
Source organism: Protopterus annectens (assembly GCF_019279795.1). Lineage (NCBI taxonomy): Eukaryota > Metazoa > Chordata > Ceratodontiformes > Protopteridae > Protopterus > Protopterus annectens. Next base: position 7,971,787 of record NC_056730.1, read on the forward strand.
TCAGCTGTCTGAAATTTTGTTGGTCTACTGGGTTTTTAGTCATTCGCCATTTATTCCAATATTTGTTTCTAAGATGGATTTCTTGCTTGGTTTCTTTTGAAAGCCATGGGGCAGATTTAGTTCTGATTCTGATAGAGCAGATAGGAGCATGGTGGTCAAGTATAGCTAGGAAGTTAGAGTTAAAGTATTTAACAGCATCTTCCAAAGGGAGGTATTTTAAGGGAGACCAGTTACATGCTTTTAGTTGGTTTTGGAAGAGATCAGGGTTAACGTTTTTTTTGGTTCTTATCGTCCTGCAAATGGTTGGAATGGGAAGATTGGTCTTATGCCTGATGATATGGGTGAGTGAGTGATCACTCACATCATCAGGGAGAGTTCCAGCTTCATAGGTCTGGGGAAGATTATTTATGATGATCCAATCTAAGGTACTTTCTTTCTTATTGGTTTTGTTTATCCTGGTAGGGGAGGTAATAGTTTGAGAGAAACCGAATAGATTAATATGGGTGGTTGGGTGATCACTGCTGCAACATTTCCAGTCAATGTTGAAATCACCTAGGATTATTTTTTTTGGGGTAAGTTTTGAGATAACCAGCAAAGGATATCCTCTATGGTGGCACTGTTATTGCCAAGTGGTAGATAGATACAGACAATATAAATGGATTTGTAAGTGTTGATTTGAAGTTTGGAAATAGAAATTTCAGCATTAGAGGTGGTTTAGTATCATAGGTAGTAATTTGTAGGCTAGATTTAAATAAGATAGCAATCCCACCACCCTTTTTAGCTACATGGTCAAGTCGCAAGATGTTATAGCCTGGTGGGATGACTTCATTGTCTTTAGTAACAGGTTTTAACCAGGGGTTCTGTTAAACATAGAATGTCAAAGGAGTAGACTTCTAGGAGAGAGTGGAGCTATGTAACTTTGTATTAATACTACGTACATTGAGGT